>NW_013952485.1:1447964-1476617 GCF_001266775.1 Austrofundulus limnaeus | reverse complement strand
CCAGTCACCTGTAGGCTCAGGAGCACTCAGAGCCATTTCACCAATCACCCACCCTCCTCGCCTTGTTCTTATCTTGTCTATCTCGCCTATTCCTGTCATTTTCACCTCTCCTCACTCCCACTTAAAGTCCTTTCACTTCCTCTATTAAATCATTCACCTCAACCCAACCATTACCAATTTTCTTTGACCCATTATTTGCTATTAGACCTCGTTTTCCTCCTCCCCTTTCTCTCATCCCTCCACTCTCTATCGCTGTCTCTGCCTATCCGCCTTATATATCCTCAGCCTTCGCTTTGCCTTCTCCCCATCTCCAGCAGCATGAATATATTATTATCTACACAATGGAGCCCTGCTTATTGTTTATGAATTACCAGCCTTGCGGCCAAACAAAGCCTATTTTCATAAGAAACCTCCATTTCATTTCAGCTCCAATTAGATTGGGGGCTAAAGAATAGGAGTCCTCAGGCCTCAGCCCCTAAGGATGGCAGGTCCATTCAGCTTCATTCAATGGGGCCTTATTGCTTTCCCATACAAAAGAGCACGTGGCTGGGCTTTCAGACTGAAACACCAACCAAAAATGACTGTGAGACAGTACTGTACAATAACAAATCTTTAAAGAAAGGACACTGAGTGCTTATCCTCCCATCCATCAATTCATCCCTCACTCTTTGCTTTCTTCCTCTCCTCCGTTGCTATATTGTAAGACCTGGACATTAATGACAGACAGTTGAAAGAGAAAAGGAGCGAAAGAAAGAGAAGAAGAAAGAAGCGAAGCAGCTCAGTTTTTCACAATACATGTCAAGTCTAAATGATCACTGGCTGCTGAATAGACGAAGGGAAAAGAAATGAGTCATGTGTATGGACGCGGGTGTGTGTGTGTGTGTGTGTGTGTGTACAGCTGATTGATTCTCTGCTTTGAGGAGAGAGAGAGAAAAGACAGAAGGAAGGAGAGTGGAAGACCTTGATGCTGGGTTTTTTTTATGAGCTCTACAATAGTCAGYGGGGTGTGAGCCGTACTGTGGAGCACCCACGATGACAAGCTGTCACTCTGTTCTGTTAACAAAAGTCACAGAGAGTGAAGAGGAGATGGGGTTAGGTCAGAGAACTTGACAATATGCTTTTGCTCAGATTTTGTAAGCTTCTCGTCCACAGATCACAAGAACGCAGGTGGTTCTTAAGTCTATTGTTTTGGTCAACTGCAGGTAAAAATAACAAAAATCTGGACTTAAAAGCTTAAACAAGATGCTCCACATGAACCCATGAAAAAGCTTTGTTTACACTTACCCTTAAAGGTGCCTGTGACTTCAAAATTTTCTAATAAATATGAATGTATTTTTGGAAAGATAACATTGGTAACCTCAGAGATGAACAGTTGTTGAGCTGTTAGCATGTGAAGTAACAGGAGTGATGACAAAGGGGAATGTCTGCGTGTGAACAGAGCATTGCTACATGGCTGACAGCACAGACTGTAGAGAAGAATCTGGTGTTTCTTTAGATTAGTTTGAGTCACTATCAGAGAGATGAAGAAGAGTCAGACCTCAAACATTGTTTCAATAAGTAAAGACCAGGGAGTTCCCCTTTGATGGAACTTCCTGTTTCACTTCGAGACAAATTCAAAAGCAAACATGGCAGTTGTGTATCAAAATGATAATAACGTGTATTATGCCAAGTTCATTAAATTTAAAGATGTTTTCTTTGACATTTTGTATTTGAAGGATATGCATGTCCCAGGCACTTGAAAGGCATATTTTAGACCTTCTGAAATGAACTTTCAAATAATTAAAATATGTTTCGATTATTCTAATTCTGACTAAATTAACAAGCGAACATCTTGACACAAAACCAAAGCAGGTGTCTCAAAATTTCTTAGCAGTTTTGCTTTTATGACAGCAATTTAAAGCTATGYTCAACAGTGTCTGCATGTCATCCTGTTAAGACTAGAAATGTTTTTTGTTTGCAAGAATCAATTTTGGCCCTATCAGCTTGTCAATCATCTACTTTAACTGTTCCTCCACCTAACCCCACTTCAAGAGATCTGAACCATCACTTTCTTCTCTCACAGTTACTGTGTTTTGTTGTTGGTTACAGCCTCTAAACACCAGTGTATAAAAAGTGTTGAGGAAACATCAGAATGTCGGTTCTCAGCTCGTCACAGGCAGAAGAACCAAATATGCAGGCATGAATGACGCTGTTTCAAGAAAACGACAAGAGTTGAACAACTATACAATATAAAGTGTTGAATTTACTTAATTAACCAAGTTATGTCAACAAGTTCCATTCTATGTAAATTGCTTTACAATTACTCAACTCAGTTTAGTGGAACCAGTTGACATAACTTGGTTAGGTAAATTCAAAGCTTCATTTTTTTAAAGCACAAGCCAAAAGCAGATGATCTGACAACACAAGCTGCAAAGTAAAACAGGAGTAGTATAGTAAGGCTGTATTGGTGGACATAAACATTTTATGTGAAGCAAGTGTTCACTCTGGTTGTTTCTGATGCTGTGGATTCTTTATTAGAGTGAGCTACAGCCACTTTCAAAACGTCAAGCTACAAGGTCAGACCAGGCAACACTGGACTGCATCTCCTAAGATCTGCTCCACAGTCTGAATGTGAATTGAGCTTTTGTTCCTATGAAAGGAATATTCAACATGAAACAAAAGACCACTGTTCTCATTTACTAACGAGTGGACAAGGTGAGAGTCACACAGTGAAAAGGTTGACATCTGTGCTTTTTCACCTAACAGCCCAATCAGATCATCTCTTTCACAAAGCTCAACACAATTACCTGAATACACAATAGATTTCAATAGCCTGTGTTATGGAATAATTATGTATATCTGTTCTACCTTGACACTGTCCAGTTATCATATCTCATGATAACTAGTTTCAGTTGTTTTACTCTATCGGCTCAGACTTCAAGACTCCAGCAATGCATGACCTCTTTTATTTTTATAAGGTGTTTCTGGGCTGATAGCCCTGTCATTGGTTAGATGGTTCACAGTTGGTGAACTGTGACTGGTTGTTAGCATGTCACAGGATGTTATATTACCGGCTGCTCTGCGCTGACGAGCCAGCCACAACTTGACAGACTTCTCTGATTGACTTCTGCTCTGTTGTTGCTCAGATTAAATCATTTGACGACCATACACGCAGACTTTCTGTGCATTTATTCCAACGTGTTTCTGCATTCTTGGTAAATCGTGTCACCACAGCCTGCTAAAGAAAATAAAACAAGAACRCACTCACAAAATGCAGTCATTGCCAAATCATTTCTCTTTTTTTTTTGTTTTTCTACTTAAACATGATTCTTTTAGGTAATTTTTTTGCCTAAGTTGTCATGTAAATTATATTTATTATCCGAGCATGGACCCTTAAGCCACAGTGCAGTAAATAAGTACAGAGGTTGATTATTTGTACCTTAAAAAACCTAAGCTCAGTTGTTTGTTATCCAACCCACCCTTGCTGAGTCACCTCATGACAATATGATATCTAGATTAAATGGGATTGATGAATCTGCTTCTGAGCAGCAACACAAAAAAAAACATGGCAACCGTGCAGCAGAAAAGGCTCTCATTCAACCCCCCATCAAACGCAGTGTCTAGAGTTCTTGTAAACAAAAATAAGCATTAAAACAATATCCTACACATTTTAATTTTTTATCTTTGAGGTGAAATGTCAACAGTTTAACAACCTCAATGGAAGCTGGTTGAAGTTGAGTTGAAAGTCCTTTAAAGGTTTTTTTCCCTGACATCAATAAGTGTTAAAAACAAGATTTTCAGCAGAAAATGGAAACTAAACAAAAAACTTGAGTCGAAAAACAACAAAGAAACATTGATTGTTGCAATTTCAAATTAGATAGAAAAAATATTAATAAATACATATTTTTGAGCAGTAATAATTTTCAACTTTTAGGCTGTATTTGAAGATGTTTAATGTTTAAAGGGCTGAAGAAAGTCTAACCTTGGTTCTTTGATGTGTGTGTGTCCATAAAAGCCAGATAGCATATCTTCCTCCTTTTATTATAAGATTGAGACATGTTTAACAGCGATTCAAGCTTCTTTTTTTAAGTAATTTATTTCTCCCAAAACAAAAGGCTCATGTTTTCAACTGTATTTACATTATACAGTACAAGTTAGATATCTGTACAACTCACCTAACATGTTTTAAAAGCAAAGTGGTCAGACACTAAGAACAAGATTATAAAAGTTTTTTAAATGCTTACAAGGCTTAAAAAACTATCAGACTAAACCTGTGTTTAAGAAAAATCCCTGCAAAAGTTTATTTAAAAGAATGATTTAATAAGATTAGAGATGTTAAGGAAGAGTGTGGTTCAAGTTCAAACTTTAGGAAACTTTGTGACCTTAACACTAGAAGAGTACCATTTATGTACCGCTGGACAGTAAACAAAAAATAAAATCTTCCAGTTGCATCCGTCCTGAATACAGCCACTGAGGATGAGTGTTAACATGTGAACCAGTCCAACTGGTGATGAAGGAATGTTAATGTGGAATGACTGGTCTCATCTCTGAGGCGTGTTCATTAAGCAGAGTGCCGGCAATGACACTCGTCTTGGAGCAAACAAGTTAACAGCTTATAGATCCAGCACTGCTTTCATTTCCATAATAAGATTTCCGCTTTTCACCCAAGTGTGCACTTAAAATGGTCCATGTGTCATATTCATGCTCTTTCTCAAGGCAACAGATGGGTGAGAACAAAAAGTCTCACAGGTTTGTCTCATCCCACGCTGGATCATTAATACTCTTCAACACTCGCTTCACAACTTTCTCCAAGTCTTTCCGCGCTCTCTGCTCCTCCTCCAGCGACCGCTTCATCTTCTTATTATCCTGAGGGGTAAAAATAAATATTAATCAAGTCATGAAAAGATTAAATGATCCTGCATCAACCGTTTATGGTTCAATTAACCGTTGTGTTTTTCATGTTTTCAACCATTTCCAGATCAGTTCATGCCTTTATGAGCAATACATAACCTGATTCATCATGGAACACTTGAACTCACCTGTTTCAGCTCTTGAATTTCATCCCGTAGCGCATATACCACATCAACCAGGCTCCTTTACCAAAGCAAAATTCACACTTAAATCTCAAGTCTCTTTTCATAAATCGTCATGCAGAAATGAAGCAAATATTGAATATAAACAAAGAAATACAAAGAACAAACAAAGCATCTATACCTAAAGCCAATTATCACTTACTGTTTGTTACAATGCTCTCAAATGGAGTTACTTCTATAAATATTTGATTAGTACCCCAAACATATATAATTTAAAGGCGTCAAGGTGYAATTTAATGTTTAAAAATATATCAGTCTTATCCACAAAAATCACAGGGGGGAAATGTGTGCATTGCTAGTTTAAGTCTTTCAATTAGATTTATTGAACATAAACACAGTGACTATGAAGGGCAGAGAAGTCTGATACACAACTGAAAATGTTATCTTACTTTTCTTCCAGAGCACTCTGCCCATTGCGACTTGGATCGTCCACAAGAACTTTGTCCTCAGGGATGATCATGTGAAGCCCTGTTTCCCTTCCTGCCACAAAACAAAGCAAACCACCACTGCTACTCACCGTCTTACCTTAAAGTGCACTGAGTCAAGTAAAGCAAGAGTTCAGACTATTTGAAGTTGGGTTCTGTGAAAAGGTTTGCACAATTACCATTTTACCTGTCGTAGAAAATTTGGAGTGAGTTTCATTCCGACCAGCTGCTACTCGTATTAAAAAAGTAAAGCAAAAGTGATGCCGGTGCAAAAGTTTATAAGCAGCGTTGGCTTGAACAACTGTAACATTTTAAAGATTTTATTAGTTTACAAAAGAAAGAAATCTTCTTTGGTCTAAGCTTTATTCAGAGTCACTTTTAGTATATGGTCCAGTTAGAATTAAACCTTTTTTTTTTTTCCAAATTAGGGTATTTCAGAGAGTTATCTGCAGCATGTAATATACTCATTGCTCAAAACTTCTCCACAGAACCCCACTTCAAGAGATCTGAACGATCACTTTATCATCAGTAAATTCATTTTCCAGACCAGTCATTCTGGACATTGTTGGACAATATCAAAACGTTAACAAAATGACAATAGCAGCGTGTTAGTAAAAACACAAAAACAAGAATGAAGAAACAGCAACAAGAAATATAAAGCTGTGAAAAATATCCATCACCGCAACAATATATTCATGCATTATTCAGAAAGGCAACTCAGTCCTTGTGAATTTATTGGGGAAACGCTTAAATCAAACATATTCAGATTGGAACAAAACACAGGAAAGTCAGTATCTATCAACGGATCTATTTATTAAAGTCACGATACAGCGTTTGGGACTTTAACACTGCAGCAGTGTAGAAGAAATACACTGAAGGCGCTGGCTGCAATAAGACAGTCAAATGTGTGACTTAAACGCAACATTAGAGCACACAGAGGACAATGTTGGTAAGAGCTAGCTTTGTTTTTTATCACCCTGTCTGTTCCAGAGTTTGTTAAATCACAGAATACACCTGTCACAAAGTTTAGCACATGATAGAAGGACAGTGATATTCTTAGCTCAAATACTTGTAGAAGGTAGATTTTTTTAAATCTGGCTTTAAGACAACTATTATTTACAGAAAGGGAGACTTATGTGCTCTTTTTTGTTTCAAATGAACTTGAATAATATTTCAAAGTTGAATAAAGAGTTCACATTGAAGAATTTCTTCATTATGTCAGACTTGTTTCGTTTTTTTTTTACCTTCAACGCTAATAAAAACACTGAAGGTGAGCGTTTACACTACAAATGAGCATTCACTTTACAATTACACTGAATACTGAAGTCTACCTTTTGGAATATATCAGACGGACTCTTGGTAGACACTGAAAATAACAGAATATCACAGAGTCCATGCCCAAACCCTATCCCACTGGCCCGTTACATGATTGTGCAAATTATTTAAAACACATTTCAGAACCTAATATAAACTCAGATACAGACAAACTGAATGTAAAAAAAAAGAAAGAAAGAAAAGAAAAAAGAAGATATTCTTCCAGGGATCAGCTTGTAAACATTGACAAACAGAATTTAAATTAAAAATACAAAAAATATCACCTGTATACAAAAATGATAAATACAAAAAAGATACACTTTCCAAAACAAGTGAACTGTAACAATGGACCAATAAATATTTTATCTATCATTCACTTTGCTCGCCGTAAGAGGATGTTAGCTTGTACTTTTCATACCATTACTGGAAAAATACTTCTTCATAAAAATAGGTATTAATACAAGAAATAAAATAGGGAAACCTCACAAGCTAGCAAAGGCAAGTTGTAGCTAATGGGACATTAGCACAAATGCTAATTTGTGGCAAAACAAATGTTTCTGCTAATTTTGTGTCAGCTAAATACAACTGTATGGATCTTTTATTTCTTGCAGAAAGTTGTAAGTTGTGTAAAACTACATAGAAAACAAACATTAGTTGCAAACAGTTCACTCAGTTTATTAATGAGATCCAGACAAATGCCTAAACTGTTTCTGTTAGTTATTCAGATCAGTTTAATTAATGAACCTGTAATTATTCATTTGAGTTAATGGTGATCAAACCCTCTCTGGCCTGTCTTTCCTGAGAAGGTTAAAAAGTGTACAGTCTCCAAGCCAATATTTTACTAAAATTAATCAAATTACATATTAGCTACATGGAACTCCACTCCCAACAGATGGGAGTAAATGGGGGTTTTGGATTTGAAACCAGTCCATATTAGCTTTCACAGTACAGGTGAAGGAACCAATAATAATAATAATAAATTCATGTACATGTATTTGTAGCAAATCATCACAATACAGGTATTTGGCATTGGTACAAAGAACCAGAAAAATTATGTGTTGTCACAGGTGTTTCCTGCTCTTATTTTGAAGGGTGTTTTTTTTTTTTTGTTTGTTTTTTGCTAAATGCAGAAAAGCAGAGGAGGAAGTGCTCCACAGCCTCTTCACATAGAAAGCATTACAGGCTTTGCAAACTTAAGCATGAGCACAAAAAAGGGTCTGCATACAAACTGAACCAAATAAGAGAGCAGCTACAATATTACTAATTTCATTTCAAGTTGAGGTTACCAGTTGACAAATCCCACTCTAAGATTGACTACTGGTACATGACCTGCTATCTTGGAGCCTCCTCACTAACAAGAGTGTTTTGTTTTTCTGCATGTGCTTCTTGGAGGATTATTGTCTAAAATTAAAGCAAACAAACAAAAAGAATACCCCTAAAATTTAGCACTCTTTTCCTTTTTCCTATTGTACAAAAAGTTACCATCTTACTGAAGTACCAACTAGTGACTTATGTGTACCGTTACACCCTTAATATGCTGTTTAATATTAAAAAAAATAAAGACAATCAACCTGTATTACATGTTTACAACTGATTTAGTTGCAATCTAAAGTTAATTTGAGTCAGATTTATACATTTTTCCTGCTTTGGTTTAAGTGTACTTTAACAGCTTGAGATTTCAAACAGCATAAATATGACCCTGTAACATATTGGTCTATGTAGATCTGAAAAATGCTGAGCTGAAACATGAAGTGAATTCATTACTGCTGATTAAACATAAGAAGTGTATGCTTGTAGAGAGACTGCTGGATTTTGTAAATGAGACCTGAAAACACACTGGAGTTGTATTTTCAGTGACAAGTAAAACAAAATCTGTGTGAACGTTGCATAAATCTTGTTTTATATTACATTACACCTTTTATTTTACATGTTTGATATAATTATTCTAATCCTGTTGAACTAAAAAACCTGTCATTTCATTTTTCTTAACGACTGACAGCAAGACTTGAACAAACAACTTTATATGCTATTAAACATTACAAGGGCTTTTTTCCCCACCAGCTGCCTATATATTTTACATTTTATCTTCCTTTTACATYACATGAGTAAAACATGAAATTATGCAACAGCGATGATATAAAATATTGAAAATTTGGATTGGATGCTGCTTTATTACCCAGACAGCAGGAGCACGTGCCTGAACCTGCATGTGCATGCTTGTGTAGCATCTGTGCTTTGTTTGAGTGTACGTAGTCTAAAAAACATACACTAAAATAAATTAGGTCAGTTGAACATGAGTTTTATCTGAATATCAGACAGGAAAAAAACAGTCCACATCTATCCCTCCCCTTCACTCCACTCTAAAATCCTTGTTCTTTCCACTCGAGTCCACCACATGGTCAAACAAGGAGAGTGGCCACATTCATGATAAATTAACAATAATTAGCTAACACTTACTGCATGACAACTACAGAAAGAGAGGAGGCACATAAAAGGGAAATGTGGCAAAGGCAACAGGAAAATGCTTAAAACATTTTCAAACAAGAAGTCGAAAATAAATTAAATAAATTAAACAAAAAATATCAACAAATATAATAAAAAATAAATAGATAAATTAAAAAAAACTCTACTCCTTTAACACATCTAAATCCAAACAGGTAAGCGCACTCTACATTACATTAAAGTACAGCATGGCGGCGCTGCACGGTCTTTAGTTCTGATGGGAGATGCAGCTCTTGCGCGGCACTGATCCCATTCTGTAACTGTGGGTGGTCCAGATGGAGTCATAGTCAGAGTCCTCCGACAGGTCCGAGCTCAGTTCTGGCCGGGACACGCTGCTACGGCGGCCCGACGAGTCCACGCACGACTGGTCCACGTCAGCGAGCACGTGGTTGTGCATCAGGTCAGTGCCCTGCCAGGCTGGTTGGACCGGGCCAAAATGACGATGGTGATGCAAACGTAGGGGGAGGGGGTCGAGGARGGGGTGACGATACAGGGTGGTTTGGGGCACGCAACAAATGGTAAATCATAAAAGCAATGATGGATGCAGAATGAGAGGATGAATGAAATCATAAAGGGGTTAGGAAAMAAACACCAAAAGAAAAACAAACTCAAGGTTAATTAGAAAAATACCAAAAAGTGAGAAATGGAAAAGAGACAGAAAGAGAAGAAACTGTTAGAAAGATCAGTTCAGAACACCAAAGTTAAAGAAAGACATTAAGTGCAGAATACAGATACTGTTACATCAAATAGAGCAAACATGAGTACACCTGCTTTTCTTTTTATACACAAACACATTTTTAAATGTTCTTACTGGAGTTCAGAGTCTGCCTGGTTTTAGCACTGGTGCAGTACGCTTCAATAACTTTCAGGATCTGAGCATCTTCTTCCAGAGCAGCTGTACCTGAGCGAGAAAAGGATATTCAATTTATCACTCTCTGCATGCAAGGAAAATACGTAAAAATATTACAGAATGATTTTTGGGCAGTCAAATATGACTAAATTTAAAGAAGTATTTAAGAAAACAATGCGAGTGAATCCAATAAAAACTGTCACAACTAAAGTCAAAAAGCTCCAGACTTACTAGAACCCTAGGTCATTTAAAATAAACGTAGGTGAAATAAAAAAAAAGTGAGCTTTATCCAACATTTCATTTCTTGAATTGGCAGAACTATTCACCTGGTGGTCCCTTTGAGCACTCGAGCAAACACAAAAAAACTTTTGAAAAAAAAAAAGTTTCTTATTTTTTACGTAAATTAAAAATAGATTTGAAAGAAATGTACAATTTTAAATATATGATTCAATGCAACAAAAACAAGTTTGAAAGGTAAATGATAATAATACTTGTTCTTTTATATAAATCATTGTTTCCCATTGAGCAATTTAACTGTACTGAGCTTAACAAAAAAAATCTTGGTAACAGCATCTAGTTCACAAAGACAATATGTGTGTTTATTTGTGCACACAGCTCACTATTTAATTCTATAATTTTTAAAAGGATGTCATGATACCATCAGGACATCATTTTTTAAAAAAAGGTTTTGACTCATTCACACATTACAACACGACTTTACACACTTTAGGAAAAATTTGGAATTAAAATATGTCAGACAATACTTTACTATTGAGCAGCTAAAAATCTAGAATCAGTAGGACCATGTTTTTAAAGCTAGGACTTTGATTTTCAGTTTTAAAGTGTGTCCAAAATATTGTCAAAAAAGAGACCTTGTGTTCATAAAAAGAAAACAAAAATAGTTTTTTAAAGCATAATATACTGCTCGCTTAGGTTCTGCCAAGTCATTCTCTGGGCTTTTACAAGGTTATGAACAGTTCATTAATTCACCAGTCATGCTGTCAACACTGAGTCTTACTATAATGCCCTGAGGTGCACTTAAATCAAGCCAAGGTGTGTCTAACAGTGTTAAGTCTGATGCTACATTCACACTGAATGCTTTTTGAGCAGCAAAAAAGTACACAACGCCTCCAGCTGGATGCACTATGTTCAGACCGGGACACAGACCAGACGCATCTGAAGAGGGAGGAGCGTCTTGGTTTTTTCCGGTCTGTCTCTCGGCAGATGAAATAATGGTAAAATAAACAAAATGGCTTTGATTTATTTACTAAAGAGCAAGCGAACGTTGCACACACCAGATAATTAATTCACCAGATGATTTAGAGGCAGTTTGTTCGGTTGGTTCCGCCACTCCAGAAGCTGCGAGCTCACGGACTTTTTCTTTTTGTTTTTTGTCCTGAGCAGCTGACCCACATCGGTACTGACATATCCTGCCAGAAAATCCAACTGCAGTCGGTCGATTTCAGCTAAAGAGCTCCTTTCCGTCTGTTTCGGTTTAGTGGGCAACATTCAGGAAACTGTCACATGGAAAAATGGGTCTCTCTGATTGGTTGTCAAGACATGTCGAGTGGCGAAAAGTTCAGATTTTTTAACTCTGGCAGCAGCTTCTTCCGCAGCACCACAAGCGCGGAAAATGCTCTGCCATCCTTTCCGCGTTCCTTGCGCGCCATGCAAAATGGATGTGRCGCAACGCACAACCCCTAGAGGCGCGTGTATGTAAACTGGCCACCCCTGCAGCTCAAAACGCATTCGGTGTGAATCCACAATAAATGTTCATCTTCACACCTTTGGGTGGTCAGAGAAGATTAAAATCCAAGCGGTGTAAACTGTAGATGCATATGACTAGCACATAAAGTCAAAATGCATAAAGCCAGCAGATAATACAGTTGATATATTGGCCCATTTAATGCTAAAAAGAAAGAAATACTTTAAACCCACTCTTCCTCAAGGCAAATTCCTCCTCAGACTGTTTCCTCTCAGGTTTGCGTTTAGGAAGGAGTTTCTTCACACTCTTAGGACTTTTACTAAGATCCTGCATGTGGAGGACAAAACAGAAACAGAATGAAAAAATATATAACAAAACACACTGAAACAAAATGCAGAAATGCAAAATCTTTCACCTCTTTGTAGCAGAGAGCAGCGGACGGCCGCAGAGGGGGTGCAGGTCGTAGGCAGCTCAGGCTCCAGGGTTTGGGGGTGTTGGGTGGTTCCAGAGGGCCCCACATCATGGTGCTGTGGGTCATGCCGTGGGAGGACGGGTGTGGCAGGGTATGGTAGGTGGGGGCCACCGTCATGGACCTCCCCTCGGCATGCCGAGACGGGGTGAGAGGGTGGGATGGGAGCTGAGAAGACAGAATAATAAAACCTCTTTATTGCACAATGAACAGGTTTACTCGTTCTCTCCTAAAAAAAAAAAGGATTTTTATCATAAAAAAACATTAAAAAAGGAAAATACTTTAGATTTTATTCTAGATTTTAGATTAATACATTCTATGACTTTTAATGCCTTTTAATGACCCGCAGATGCTCTGAACCAAAATCATYACATTTTAAAGCAAAAAAGATACAATAATATAAACTAAAATACATTGAATAAAAACACTTTTTGAAGTCTCAYTGTGGCACAGAGTTCGTCATGTTATTAATCACGGATGCATCATGATGGGTATTTCACAATCAAATATCAGCTGATAAACAGACTCACTGAAGAAATTAACAAATATACATGTTTTAACTATATTGTTATCRGTTAAAGCTTCCTCCGGTATCTTGTGGCGCTCTAGTCCCTGAATCTAGCTGTGTATCATGACGCACAGCAGACGGAGAGGCTTTATGGGTTTAGATCCCCATTTTCTCACTCATTGCTTGTTGATATTTTTGCACTAGGGTTTCATCCAAAACAATGACACCATGGCCAGTTAAGGTTTCTAATTGAACTAATAATAATTGTAGTGACAGTTTTCCTCCTCTCCTCCTATGTAAACTTTCGCTCCACGACCCATTGCAGTTCATCAGGTAGAAAAGTTGCTTAAGGACATTTTTTCCTACATGTTTTATCTTTCAAAAAGATCCCTCGTTGGGACAATAAGGACATGTTAGAAGATAACCAAGTGTATGGTCTCAAGTGATAAATTTGACTGTAGCATTTCATTTCAGCACAGAAATTATTTGATTTATTTCTAGTCAGTAGATTTTAGTAACCCCTGGTTTAAAAGTGTCTTTGTTTTGGCCACAAACAGCTGGCCTTCTAAGCTGCATGGAAAATGAAATTTGCTAGATCAAAAATAAATAAATAAATAAAACAAAACTCTAAGTCACATGAGCAAATATGTTGCCCATCAACAGTAGTTGAACTAATGGTGCCTAATGGAAAATATTTAGTTTAGTTTACTTTAGTTTATTCATTTCATTTCATTTAAACAAAAACAAATATCTGCCCCCATTTCCAAATATAACATTAAATTCAACAATACTAATCAAATAATGGTTTAAATCAGTATATTGCCAATAAATCTTCAATTAACAAAATAAGACCAAAAAAAGCCTTTATAGCTTAGCCGTTTATTCCAACCATGCTGTCCAAATMCCAAAAGTCCCAGGGACGATGGTGCATGGGTTGGATGATGATACCCGTGCTTTGCCGTTTCCCTCAGACACACCGAGTTGGTAACTTATGAACATACTCATACAATTAATTTAAAACCTTCATGAGGGGGGCAGGTGGTGCCATTGGGAGGTGGGCACCCTCTTGGATGATGCTAGGAGAAAAGCTGCATACTGTTTTGTWAAGTCCCATATACTGTATTAAAGCAAGTTACTGCTTGGCATCTTGCAAATTACAAATGCATTATCGCTGTGTTAATTCCAATCTAATGCAAGCTGCCAATAAAGCTAATTGTTRTGCATTTCTATTTATTTAAGTGTAACTTAGTCTTACAGCCATTCTAATGAGATGAACAGCCCACTTCACACTGAGCTGCAGTCACTAAAGATGATTGATACAGATTGTGTAAGACAACATCTCAGTGTATTGATTTTTCTGATRGCAGACAGTGTGAAATCAACATGTTTACTCAGAGTCCACTCTACATGTGGTGTAAATGAGCAGTAAGAGAATCCGTGTTTGAGTGTGAGCTCCTGACCGTGTGGCAGGGRACAGTGAGTGGTTTGTGGCTGGGGGCTGTGGCAGCAGTGTGTTTGATCTGTCTCGTCAGGTGTTCCACCCAGTCCTGCAGGTCCTGCTGGTTCGAGCACATCACCTGAAGACGGTCAAACATTGTTCCTGTGTGGACAGAAATAGCGTAGCTTAAGACTCACTCCGCCCATGAAATATTTAACAAGCTGCTTATGTCATGAAGTCTTACCACTGAGCTCAAAGGCATTTTTATGGGCTTCACAGTCTTCAAGTTTGGTCACTGACATGCCAGCCAAGGGCAGCTTTCCCTGCAATGAGAAATGATTATAATTATCTCAAAGCAAACTATTTACACACTTTCATTCACAATGATGTAATGACTAGGCCTGAAAAAAGGTTTTTAAAATCAAATCTCTCTAAGAAGATATCAAGGATGACTTGCCTGAAATATGAAGCCACTCATCCTGGGACTGGCAGACAGCATGAGGAGGATGTGAGGGAAAAGCATCAGGTAACGCTCGTTCTTCTCCTGGCCAATTAAAAGTGAAAAAAAAAATGAGGCATAATCTTGACTGTGTATCAATAATGTGGACTATTAACCTGAGCAAGGCTGATAAAGTGCTGATGTTTCTGAATGAAGTCCTTCATTTTGTAATTTCATGACTTTATAATGCATTAAACAGCTTCAAAGTTAAATATTTTATTAATAGTCAAGTACATTACTTTCCTTTTATTTAAAAGTTTCTACAGTTTTACTCCTTAGTGTTTCAGCATCATGGATTCGAAACTAAAATGTGGGTCTGAATAGTTTTTTTTATCCTTAGTTTGACCACAAAGGTTCCAAATTAAATGATAATTTACAAATTGAAATGAAATGTTCACAAGTCAGTATAAGAGGTTTAAACTGTTTCAGTGTGACGAGTCTTTAAGAAGGTCGATGGTGTGGATACCTCTGACATGGGACTCTGGACTAGGACCTGGCTCATGTAGATCACACAACCCAGGGTTTTGATGTCATCCCCCTCCCATAGACGGATGTTCTCAGTGAGAATCTGCAGCTCCAGCTCTTTTCGTTTCCGTACCTCCTGGCACTGAGCCTACCAAGATGGAAGCAGGGAATTGCTTTAAACTTGTTTTAACACATCCCATGTTATTTAAAGTTTGGTTACTCAGCCGAGGAAATGTGTTAAACTTACAGACAGACTTCTAAAAGCCACCATGCACTTCTGAATGTCTGGCCGATCAGGATGACTCTCCTAAAAGAGTGAAAACATGTTTATTAAAAACACACAGATCAACCAAAGCGTTCTGAGCAAATGTTGAAGCCCAAACACACCTCCATGTGTCTCTCCAGCTCCTTGAGTAGGGTGGGGTATTTGTCCAGTCTCATAAATGGTTTACTGAGGCCTGTGGTCAGGATGAGGATCCCAGGACTAACTGCACCATGCGCCTCCATAAACTCCCCCAAAACTTCACTGAAATTGATGGTAAAAAAAATCATCAAACTGCAAAGACCAACAGTTTTATATATCTTGCAATATTGGGGTCCAATCAACACATTGCAAGACTTGAGTATCAACAATCCTCCCCAAAATCAAATCAAAGTATTTTTAACAGATTTCAAGGTTTCCATCATCTCAATATGGTATCAATTAACGTATTCCTAAACATGTATTTTCAAAATATTGACTTCACTCTATCATCACATTAAACCAGATGCTTTTCTTTTCATTAAACCTATAGAACAATCCGATTTAATCCATTCCAAACAGCTGGTTTGTTTGCTGTCATTAATAATTTATGTAAGAAAATCCTCTCGTCTCCCTGTGACTGGTGTAGCATGTACACTGGCTATGCAAAAATGAAATCAGGTTGCAAAGTGAAAACTCCATCTGAAGTAAACATACGTGTGTTGGGTGAGCACATTCACAGCAGAGGGATGGTTGGAGCAGTAACCAACATAAAGAGCCTTCATCTGAGGCATCAGGTTCAGGAAGAAGTTGCCAACTCTTTGCTGGCTTTCTGGAAGCCTACAAAGAAAACAATATGATCAGCTGTGAACTACACTGGAAACAGACACAAATATGATGAATGAGAACATAAAATGATTTTAATGCAATCTGAAACCAAAATGCTGTAATTTCTGCAGTTTACAATTTAATCCAACATCTTGCATTACATGCAGTCCAACACTAGATGTCACTCTGCTAATTACAAAACATTTGTGTTTTGCTGGGAGGGACTAACTTGGTGCAGTCCTCCAAAGATTGGACCAACATCTGCTGAAAAGTGCTGATTTCTTCCAGGTTTCCCAGAATCAGGGCCACGTCTGAGCTGCTGAGTCTGCAGGAGAAAAGGTTTGTGCAGAAATGTCAGAGAAGATTATTTTTATTGTCATCTAAAAACAAGCCACACTGTAAAAATTGTGACGGTACAGATTAATGTTGGACAACAAAGAAAACAGTCCTACTTGTCAATGCTCTGAAGAGGTCGCAGGTAGTTTGTAAGGAGGCTCTGAAGGTCTTTGGAAAATTCTGTCTCAGTTTCTAAAATGTTCTGTAACACCTACAACAAAAAGGGTAAAAGAAAAACTTTGATTAACCAGCATTTTATAGGATTTGAGAAATAACTGTTTGATTAAAAAGTATGGGATAAATCTTGTGCCAGCAGAAATGGAATTTGAATTGCTCAGATTGAATCTGAATGTGCATAATTTGAAATTGAATGCATTGGTTTGAAAATTAATTTTACTAAATTGAAACTGCATTTAATGATTTGAAACTGAATTTAAAGTTTAGAATTTGAATTAATTTGCTTTGAAACTGTATTTTGGTTTATTAAAAATTAAGTTTGACTACTTTCACGTTCAGTTCCATAATTCAGATTTTTGTGTCACACATCCTGGTCCTTGAGAAAGCCAGCCAGAGTAATCAAACACAGATCCACAGATTTATGTTTCACTTTGGTGAAGTTTCCCTTCTGTAATGTAACAGAGTTGATGCAATCCACCGTAAAAGTGACAAAAACAGACAAATTTATTTTATTGCAGTAATTAATTTTACCTATAGAAAATGCTACATTTACATCACATCATGGATCACATATTGATCAGATGCTGCTGCTGACTGATCCATGACGGGATGTAAATGTAACATTTTCTAAAGGTAAAACTAATCACTGCAATAAATTTGTCTGTTTTTGTCACTTTTACGGTGGATTGCATCAACTCTGTTACATTACAGAAGGGAAGCTTCATCAAAGTGAAACCTAAATCTGTGTTTGATTACTCTGCCTGGCTTTCTCAAGGACCAGGATGTGTGACAGAAAAATCTGAATTTTGGAACTGAAATTGAATTATGAAACTGAAAATGAAAGCAGTCAAACTGAATTTTTAATAAACCAAAATACAGTTCCAAAGCAAATTAATTCAAATTCAAAACTTTAAATTCAGTTTCAAATCATTAAATTCAGTTTCACTTTAGTAAAATTCATTTGCAAACCAATGCATTCAATTTCAAATTATGCACATTCAGATTGAATCTGAGCAATTCAAATTCAATTCCTGCTGGCACAAGATTTATCCCATAAAAAAGAGGAAACACTTAAGGTGTGGTTTTCCAACTACTCCAAAAAAGAAAGAAAAAAAATGAACTACTTACAAGATAAAATTGATAAAAGCTGTTGTACATGACAGCAAATCGGCACATTCAGAAACACATTTTAAACAAATAAAAAGCATAAACGATGCACCAACTGCTCTGTGAGTGATAGAAAAATATTCCCTTCTTGCACACGTTGACATCATGCCACTTTGATCACATTTTTGAGGAGGCAGACTCTCCCAGAGGACACGATTAACAAATGGAAAACCAGAAAAACAGGTGCAGACGGAAAAAAAAACAGACATCAATGAAAGCCAACAGACATCAGCATGATGTTGATGGAGACAAATTCAATTTGAGAGAAAATAAAACTGAAATGTTGTAAAAATATGTGGTGTTGACTTCTTACCAGATTATAGTATGTCTTGCTGATTACAGAAGTATCAAAGCCTTTAGGTGGGCTCATGAGGGTGCCAGACTTGGGGGACACTTGTTTGTCTGTTGCCAAAAAAAAAAAAAAAAAGCAAATAAATGAGGATGCACAAATCTACTTGAACCACTCTGAACCTGAAAGTAAAAGATGAAACTTACAGGCAGTCTTTTTATGCCTTTGAACATGATTCACATTTTTCAAACTTGAACCACATAGTAAATTTCATGACAGTATAAATTTGATCATTTTGTATTTAGTTTGTTTTTGTTGCTTGTCCATCCTCCAGTCGATAAGAGGCAGCAAATGCATTAAAGCTCAACAGAGCCAACCAATACACGAAGGTTGAGTTTGACAGGAGCAAACCTGTTTTCTTGGTATGTACCACAAAAACCCAATCCCTTGTTTAAAAGAAATGTCTCAATTATTTCATTTTGTCTCTCTGGCACTAACACTAACAGTGTTTACATTCTGCATCAATATTCTTTTCTATGCATCTAATAAACTACTTTACCAGTTGACAATCTGATCACATCCTACAATATTAGTTAGCTGGAGGTCTGCTTTTTCTGGCAATACACATAACTCAAAAGTGTCATGTATAACACGTTTGTGCTGTCGATAATCTACTTCAAATATTTTTTTTCCTTCAGCAAACTCTTTCCCACCTGCCTCCAGTCATCCACAGCTCAACCTGTATCTCCGTTATAGATCTCACCGAGATCCCCTCTGCCTCCCACTCACCCTGACTGTTTCTGGCACTCAAGTAAAGAGGCAGATGAAGAAACTGACAGGTCATGATGACCAGAACAATCATATTGGTTTTGTGTCATAGTTGTGTATTCATGTAATTCATGGATGTATTTTTGACAGTTAAATCAGATGTAGCTAGGTTAGGGGGAATTGTAGGTGGAAGATAAATAAAGCAGAGTTGAAAGTGTAATCCAGACAAACCCAGTCCATAAAAACAAAGTGTTCAGACCCAGGTTTAGGATATAGTGTATTCAGGTTAGCCCATTCAGTTACTGAATGGGCTAACCCGAATAGTTTTAAATTAGATTTCTACAAAATTGTTTTCTTACTTTAGTCAATAATAATAAAGACAGCAAAGAATGTTGAGAAAGAAGTAGCAGGCAGTAGAGCCAGTATTCATGTTCATCGTTCCAGAGACTCTTTATTGCTGTTTCAGCAATGAACCTTCAGTTTATGCAGATGTGTAGTTTATGCAGACACTTATGATTAAGTCAAATGTACTGCTTCCAGTTCAAAGCCACATCTCTTCATTTAAATTATTTTTACCCTTTGCAACTCTCCTGGAATGCATTTTGCAACTCTCCTGGAATGCATTCTATAAATTCCTTTAAAAGATTTAAAAAACACCTTAGACAAGGGGTCTGCAACCTGCGGCTCTGGGGCCACATGTGGCTCTTTGGTCCCTCTGCAGCGACGCTTTGAAAACATAACAGAATCATTTTTTATGTTTGTTTTTATAGCTACAAAAGAAATCAATTTGTATGCAAATATGCGATCAATACTACTAATACAAAAAGTAAAACCTGTTGATTAGCTCATGCTAACCTGTTTACTTTAAAAATCTAACTTCTTGCTATGACTTTTTCTCAAATCCATCAGAATTACCTTTAAAGAATTTAGACTACATAATAAGAAGAGTTAGTAAAAAATATGCCTGAATAGTTCAGCTGTACTAGTTTTTATGAAATTCGGTATAAACTATACACAGTATTTTCTTGTTTGCATGAATATGGTCTTTCATTTGTCCTGATGTGTAAAAAAATAAATAATAAAATTCACAGTATATTTATTTGTTTTATAATGTCACCTCCACTGGCTGTAAAGGTTCTAGAAAAGGGCTCAAAAAGGCCCACGGACCACCAGTTGATAATTGCAGTTGTAGCTTGCTTTGTGGCTCTGAACACATTTTATTAGTGCATCAAGTAGCTTAAACGGCTCTTTTGATTGTAAAGGCTGCAGACCCCTGCCCTAGACCAAACAAAAAGGCAGGAATTTTTGCTTGATCCGACAACACCAGCAGTGAAAGCTTTCAACAGAGAATTAGAAACAACTCTTTAGTTTCCTTTAATTTCCAAGGAATAACCACGTTGAATAGTTTTGTTTTTATCTTTTTTTACTCTCCATCAACTGACTGTGACACCACGTGGCTTCGTAACTGTTATGCGAGCATGAAAACAGCACATACCAACCCCCAGCAATAAATACACAGTGCATTACTGTCACATGGCCAAATGGAACAACAACAAAAGCAGCTGTGATGTTCTGTACTAGTTGGCATAACTGATTTGACTGATTTGTTCACAACAATGTTTGAGAAGCCGTGCACAGAGAGGAGACTTAATTACATTAAATGAAAGAGCGTGCGGGTGTCTGCCAAGAGACTCCCCTGGAAGCTGCTTGGAGGGCACCCTTACAGATGCTCAAACCATCCTAACTGGCTCTTTGTGATGCACAGCTACAAACCTCTGCTCAATTGGTCCACTTTTGAAAATAGGATAAAAGTACGAAAGAATATTACTAGATAACTATCATAACTCGAGCCTGTAATTTTTAGAGCATTGTTGACCCATATTTACTTGCATGCACTTGTAGCACCTACCGGAGCCTTTGACCTCACGCACATAGTTGCTTGGAAACCACCCAGTCTTGCCGTTAAGTGTCCCTTCCCACCAGCCGCCCTCCTCCTGACGAGTCACGCCGATGATATCACCCTTGTTGAAGGTGAGCTCATCTTCGTTGGTCTGCTGGAAGTTGAATTTTGCCCTGACCAGCAGCTGCTGTCCGATGTTTTCTGACATGTCCTGATGAAGGACGAGAAGATGTGGCCGAAAGAGTAAGAGACAAATCTTGTACAGCAAATACTTCTCCTCATAGTTATCACTTTTGTTATAACACAAAGAACAAACTTTTGGGTTCAATTCCACTGTGATTACCTTTGTATTTCTCATATTAGCTGTGTTTTTATTTATAAAGTTAAAACCAGAAGTTTACATACACTATTTAAAAGGACACATGCAGTCTTGTCACACTGTCTGACATGAAATCAGAATAAACTTTTCCCGTTTTAGGTTAATTCTAGCCTGGCCCTTGCCTTCCTACGCAGTTCCGCTCAATCCTAGTTTCCCTTCACTGCTCCATCTGGGATTTCTCCCATAGACAAGGATTTCTTTGGGAGCATTTCATTCGGGCCAATCAGAGAACAGACCGTCAATTTTCTGTGCAGTGTCTGCTTGTAGTTTATTTTACCTGGGCCAATCAGCAAACAGAAGGCGGAGTTTTGAACGACGTCAATTTTCTGCGCAGTGTCTGCTTGTAGTTTATTTTACCTGGGCCAATCAGCAAACAGAAGGCGGAGTTTTGAACAACGTTGATTTTCTGAGCAGTGTCTGTTAGTTTAGCATACGGCAGTAGAGGAAGTGAATGAAGCTAGTCCGTGTTGATAAGGCTTCCAAATTAAATTAAATTTGTCTGACAAAGCAGTCGTCTCGTTCGGCTCGGTACTTTTCTCCTCTCAGTAGGGTTGTTTACAGCGCTCACGATTTCCGGTTAGCTTCTTAGCTTAGCCTCCTTCACAGCGACATACGTTGCTGCCAACCGATCCAATCACTTTAAACTTCAGCAGAGGCCACGCCTCCAGCAAGAATCGCTTCTCTATAACAGAGAGTCCAGACCCTCGTACGAAGCAAAATAAAGGACAAGGGGCTGGTTTTAACCAGGCTACGTCAATTAGGATTACCAAATTTTTTTTCTGTTTGCTAAATACCAGAAAGAGAATGATGAGAGAAAATTTCTAAGGGATTTTTTTTTACTTTCTTCAGTCAGTATTTTAAATACTTTGTCCATTTGGAAGACCCATTTGCACCCAAGCTTTAACTTCCTGGCTGATGTTTTGTGATGTCGCTTCAGTATTTCCACATAAGGTTCTTTCATCATGATGTCATCTATTTTGTGAAGTGCAAAAGTCCCTCCTACAGCAAAACAACCCCAAAACACTTTTTGTGTGACACTCCATGACACTTTTTGTGTCACTTTTAATGTCACCCCCGAGTTTCACAGTCAGGATGGTGTTCTTAGGCTTGCAAGCTTTCCCCTTTTTCCTTTTTCCTTCAAACATATAACAATGGTCGTTATGGCCAAACAGTTAAATTTTAGTTTCGACAGACCCCATGACCATGTCTCCAAAAATTTAAATTAAGGTCTTTGTCTGTGTGCATTTTCAAACATTAATCTGTCTTTTTTTATGTTTCTTTTGAAGTAATGACTGCTTCCTGGCAGAGTGGCCTTTCAGCCCATATCGATACAGAACTTGTTTCACTGTGGATAATGACACTCTTACCAGCTTCAGCCACCATCTTCACCAGGTCTTTTGCTTTTGTTCTTGGGTTCTTGGTTCACATTTTGGACCAAAGCACATTCATCTCTGGGACACAGAACCTGTGTCCTTCCTGAGTGGTATGATGGATGGACATGCCCATCTTGTTTGTACTTACTTATAATAGCCTATATGCCACGGACATCCAGCCCAGCACTTGATGCCACTCCCAACACTTCCGGTTCACGGTCAACACAGTGTTAGCGAAAGATTTTTTCACCCGACGACTCTTAATTATCTCCACAGTACAGAATTAGCATATTACATGTACCAACATTAACACAGGAGATGTACAGGTTCAGCCAAGTGGAAAAAAATCACTCCAAAGTGGATTAAAGCCATAAAAACAAAGGAAAGACGTTCGTGTTTATGGTTCCAGAATTTAGCCTTTTTCGCTATTCCTTGGCTGCTTGTTCCGTGAATTTTTCACGTAGAGCTGTGACACATATTGTTGGAAAGAACAGAGTCTGGGCTTTAAATTGATGGGCTACTTGTTTGGTTTGGATCGTTTTCCCCGACGTTAGTGAACTGAAAACGTAATAATTATCAGGCAGAGTTTCTGCTGCTCTCTGTACTCGGGGGGAGGAGGGGGCGCGCTCGTCACTCAGCTTTAGTCTACGCTGTAATATACACTCTAACAAGTTTTTACTTTTGCATAAAACTCATGACAAAGTCGCATAAAAACATTTCATGTAACACAAACGCGCGCGCACATACACCTACCTTTGTACCGGCTGCTGTGTTAGCTTTCTTCCTACACACTGTGCCTTTAAACTACGTTTTGAGCATCCAAAATGTGCCCAACGCTTCAAGTTGGCTGCTTCTGCTCTTTCAGGTCAGATGCGTTCGGACTGTCAGGAAGCACCTCTGTTGTTTTCCTCTGCCGGTCTCTGTTTAATGGTGGATGAAATAAAGAAAGTGGCGGTACTTTATTTACTTTGAGCAAGCGAAAGTCATGCTCGGCAGATAACTAATCCACCAGATAATTCAGAGGCGGTCTGTTTGGCGAGTTTTACTCCAGGAGCTGCGAGGCTTTGAAGCTATTTTCAGACCTAACTCTGTTTATTGAACCAGCGGCTGCTGACGTCATTACGCTCTTGCGCTATGCTGCGTTCAGGACAAGCATGGAAAATCCCCCATTCTTACGCCAATAGGGTTATGATGCATTTAAGTACTGAAACATGGTACCGTTTGATGTTACGTGAATAGGTTCCTGGTAGTACCAACAGAATTCAGTCTGTACTTAAAAAACTTTCGAATGCGGTACCAATCCCTAATCTTGTCTGACTTTTGTTTTGGGCAATTGATACTATCAGCAATCTATTTGTTTTTCTTTGAGTTAAATCTGTAAGAACATTTATTCACAATCATAGCTTTAAAGTGTGCAGTAACTGCAGGTTCATTTATAAGAAAATCATTCTGGTGTTGTTTTGCTGCATTTATAAGCAGGCTGTAGCAGGGAATGAGTATCATTTACAGTTTTATATCAATGAGCAACAATAAGCGGCAGATTCTGTGCCTCCATGTTAATCATACCACCCACTTTTAAATGACGTTGCCATCTATTTTTTATTGAAGATATTGCCCACAGAGCGGGGACACAATTTACAGTGGCAAATCACCTACACCCGGGTAGAACCGGTCTGATGAGAACTGAGTGGAGCCGCACTTAGCAATGGAAAAATTCCTTTAATATATTTAAATTTTTGACTTTGAAGAAAGTAATAAAAATTGCCTTAAAATTTCTCTCTCTCTCATTATTTTGGCATTCAGCAAATAAAAAAAAATTGGTAATCCTAATTGACCTAAACTGGGAAAACTTTTTTCTAATTTCACATCAGACATTATGAAAAAAAATGAGTGTCTTTTTATACAGTATATGTAAAACTCTGATTTCAACTGTACTTGGCAGAAGCTTTGATTTGACTCAACTGTGACTGTGTATTAGCTTAGCTAATTACATATTTTAAAGTATTAAATATACATGCTTCCAGTGGTGTGTGTAAAACTTACCAAACTTCGAAACTGGTTCTGCAGCAGCTTGGAGGATCGGCCCAGTGAAGCCTGAGTGGACAGTGACTCAAACGACTTGATGCGGTGGGCGGAAGAGTGTCGGGCGCACACTGAATCACTGCCCACGCCAATATCTACAGAAGAAAAGAGCAGAATATAAATAAATCACGCTCCGTATCTCCAGTCAACACCCACGCACTAGTAACTACTTCAGTTTCTTTAATAAAAAAACACAAGCCAGCATGCTTAAGTAACAGTCACACACAGTTTAACCAACCTGCGGTCACTTTATTCAAGGCGACCAGACTGCTCAGCACCTTGGAGAAGTTCAGGCCTAGCAGCAGGTCACTGGCCTCAAATGGCTGTGGGTGACAGAGAGCACATGAAAAGCAGAAAGGCAACAACAATTTGGTTTCCCTTTTTAAAGCCAGTCTCTGACTGCAAAGCAGCAGGAGTGACATCAGCTGACCCGATGCCAGTGCTGAGAATTCAATCGATAACTCTCACCATTCTTCACAAGAGTAGTTAGTAAAACACACGTGCTCAGCAGAGACGCACATAAATCTCCAGCAGACAACATGCAGTCTTCTTCCATGACTTTATCTTACTGAAATGTGTTTTCTGTATAGCCAAAGCCTCACATACAGGATTATAGTACTTTGTGGTATTTAAATTCACTCCAGCTGTAAATGCAAAGGCGCATTCCAGAAGTCAGACATCAAAACCAAGCAGAAAACACAAACAACTTTCATTTTAGCAGGAAGATGAACGAGTGACTGATTCTGCAATTGAAGGTGACATTTCTTTATTTTTTTGTTTGCTTTTATTTAGGTTTTATTTGTTAATTAAAAATATATGCCTAGAATACTGTAAAGAACATGTTGAAACGGTTTCAAAGGGTTCATCTTTGTTTGACATGCAAACTTCTAATTATTTAATTCACAGCGATATTAAACAAGTTATCTGTTAATGAAGTTATAGAAAATGACACAATATAATAATAATAATAATAATAATAATAATAATAATAATAATAATAATAACAACAATAATAGATAAAAAAATCACAACTTTGTCTATATGCTCACAAAAGGGTAGAAAAAAACATTTATTCTTTATTCACAACTAAACTGCTTTTTTAATAGCATCTGCTGTAGTTTCAAACATAATCGAAAAGTCTTATACTAGATATGGACTAAAAATTAATTGTGTTTGATTGTAAAATAACTTGCAGTATCACCAAACAATGGACATAAATGWTCAAAGGAGGGGGATAAATCATAAGTAGTCTGCATATTTCTGCTGCTGACATCATCTGTATTTGTCAAAGCCTGAAATATTTCTGACTTCCAGAATGAGTAAAGAGTGTTGGAAAACAAATGGTTGAAGGTTTGGTAATAAAAAATGTTAGTTATTCAGTATTTTGTCAGAACTTGTGTATTACAACGTGCTGGCACACCTAAAACAAGGAGAACGAAACTACATCTTAGAATTCAAGAAAGAAAACAAAACTCAGCAAGAGAGACAACACAGCGTTAAAAACATGACATAACAAATTTAACTATGACTACTAGCCAGATTGCAGAGTTAAAACAAACTGTTGTCACCCAGCATCAACTAAAATAGCCTGTTGAGATATTAACACAAATACTGATAAAAAGGTGGTCTAATCAAGAAGTGGAAAAGGACTTTGCACCTTGTCTGACAAAACAAATGTCTGAATAATTTGAACAGCTACACTGTGAAAGACTCCTATTGTAGCACTACATCATACAGAACAAATGATTCTGAATACCTAAATTATCCCTAATAATCACCTCATGTTAACACAATTAAACACCTCAGTGAACTGGCTAAAATATTTCCCAAAGGCTTAATTTTCAAATATACAATTTTAGGGGAAACTTTAAATCAGTGATTGTGTTTAATAAATTGATTAAAAACATCCAAGCAACAGCTCAAATCCTGTGGAACTCTAATCCTTTAAGTATTTAAGTGATTATTGCTTCCTGTAAAGACTCAATTTAAAATGAAAGAATTAACAAATAAATAAATAATATCAGATAATATAATCTGGTATTAACTATGATGATATTTTTTAACCTCTGTAGGCCATTATGCTCAGAGTCGCACATAAGTGGTGCGCAGGTGCGCATGCGCAGTCAAAAAAAGAAAAAGCGCACCAGATGGAATGTCATGAAGCTCATTTGCGTACCTGAGATTGTTAAAACAACAGCTCGCAGGGCTCTAGAGTCTGACCAGTTTAGTCGCAAATGTGACCCGATTTCTTTAAAAAAATTTAAAAATCCAGCCGCACTGGTGTGACTGGATCGTGTTCGGTGCTCACCAAGCCTCTTAGGACAGCGGGACCCTGATATAAAGATTAAACTGAGACACTGCCTTCAACAAATCAGACGAAGTCCAGAGCCGTTTTATCCAACAGCAGAGTAGGGCGGGACTTTCAGTGAGAGCAGGTTTGGTTGAGATTCCCGGGCACCCACGGAGATTTCCGAGGCTGCAGCAGTCAGTCCTGACATCTCCTCCTGCACTTTCCTCCTGAACTACCAGAGACTTTGGTCTGTAAAACCAACTTTATATTAAAAATATGTTCAGAATGTTGTTATCGAACAAATCTGTCCAACTCTGTGTAAGTGACAAACTCTCCTCCTGATGAGAGACTGCTGTGACGAGAGCGCGTCACTGCGCACGCAGGCTGAAGGTTTGTTTATACCTCATGCGAGATGTGCGGCTGTGGCCCAGCGATGATGTAATTGCATTTGTGTCACCGACTGCATTGAGTGTTTATACTTGGAGAAGACGTGGGGGATACATTTTAGTAATCCCTCCCTCTGCCCTCCCACTGCATACGTCAAGCAACACAAGCGTGATTTTATGTTTAAGCTTCTGTAATAAATCACTTCATTTTCTCTAAAAATTAGGCTAGCGAGGGTGTTTTATTACCTCGATTTGTGAGTCCGTTGTGTTGGATGTTGTCATGTTTGTTGTCGTCCCCCGGTGTTTAATGTACGTGTCCAGAAAAAAGAAAAAAAAGGCAAAAAAAGAAATAACGGAGGAACTGGATTGGTCCCGCCAGGATCCCCGCTCCAGACCTGCATTCTCCATTTGGTGTTTGTAAACCGGTCACGGAGAGTCCGCCACCGTTTGCGGCAGACAGCCTCCTCTGTTTGCAACGTTTCTGCAATCTCCCTCCATGAATTTTTTTTTGCCATTTGGCATTACTTGTACTCCGCAGTAGCGAAGTCATATAGATGTATGTACCTCCGGACCACCTCTGCGAGTTTCTCTTCGAAACTATCTATGTTTACAAACAAAAAACGGCCTCTGGAAGCGAGTACCGGGTAGCGGAGTGATACACCAAACAAAAACGCCCACAAACTTTGAACCAATCACACGCGCAACTTCCGAGTCGGAGCGCTGACTGGGAGCAATGTATCGGACAGCTGCCACCGGGGGACCGCAGGGGGAGTGCAGACAGAAGTTGCGCAACTTTTTTTCACTCAGTGGGAGGTAAAAGACGTGCGACAAGAAGTATAAACCAGCCTTGAGTCTTTCTGTGAGATTCACTGTTTACAGAACATTTGTTTGCTCCAATTTAAGCAAAGATGATTCTCTGCTTAACATCACCCCCATCAAAAAGATATACAGTAGGAATGTGCGATATGGCAAAAAATTCATATCACGATATACATTATGATGGGTGGCGGTAATGATATATATCACGATATAAAACTTATAATAAAAAATAAATAAATCACATTAACTGAGTGGGATAAATATGTATAGGTAAAAAAAATTAGACCTTAAAATCTCCTTTTTTAAGGGACACTTTTTAAAGTCTCCCATAAAAATCTAAATTTAAGAGAGATCTACCTGGTTAAATCAAA
>NW_013952485.1:1438659-1447350 GCF_001266775.1 Austrofundulus limnaeus | reverse complement strand
GAGTAGGCACTGTACTAATGCAGAGCTTTGGACCCGGCAAAAAGTACAGAATGAGCCACCGAAGGTGCTGTTACATCCAGGCTGTAAAATCATGCAAATGTGTTTGGTGAGGCCCAGCTGGCCGCGGCACAAATGTCACTCACAGGTACCCCTTTAAAAAGGGCCCAAGATGTCACTACACCCCTGGTGTTGGAAGGTTTTTGCTGCTATATGCWAGCAAAATGGCCTCTACAAATCCAGTGAGAGAGTCTTTGTCTAGAAAGAGCTTTACCTCTGTGTGGGTTAGCAAGAGCCACAAACAGCTGATCACATGACCTTACATCCTGTGTGTGGCTGATGTAAGTGTGTAGAGCACGTACGGGGCACAGAAGATGCAGCCTCTTTTGCTCCTCAGGTGCAAAGAGGAGGGGGGATGAAAGCTGGAAAGCTCTATAGACAGAGCTGTAACTAGAAGGTATCACCTTAGGAAGATATGCAGAGTTAGGGTGCAAAACCACTTTAGAGTCATTAGTAGAAAACTGGATACAGGAGGGGTTTACTGACAGAGCGTGGAGGTCCCCGACCCGTTTAGCTGTAGCTAAAGCCAGAAGCAAAACAACTTTATATGAAAGAAACTTCAACTCTACAGACTCTAGAGGCTCAAGCGGAGGGTCGCAGAGAGCCTCAAGAACCACAGTGAGGTCCCAAGAGGGAATACTAGTAGGGGTGTCCCGATACCAGTTTTTTTCAAGACTGAGTACAAGTACGAGTACTTCAGTTTAGGTACTCACCGATACCGATACCAAGTAGCGGGGTTCGTGTGGATTATCTGTTCAACTTAATGAATATTAAAATTAAAATGCAATTATCATGCAAAAATTGCTGGGTAAATATTATATTTGACAATAAAAAGGTAGTGCAAACTCTGACAAGTAGATAAGTTGGTATACATATATCACACCATAACTTTTGAAACCATTTATTTTATTTCAAACAAGGCTCTTTTTTATAAGGCCACAGTCCCTCTGAATGTATTAACAATGCAAATACTGCAAAACAAATGCTGTTGCATATATTAAAAAACAAAATAAGTTATTTTTGTACATTTTCCTCAACATGCAACTACCAAATTTCAATGAAAATGTAAACTATAACGTAAATTTTAGCAGCACATCTATGGAAGTCTACTCTGCTTCAGTCTTAAACTTAAAAAAAAAATGACTAATAGTATTAAAGTGCAGTAAATTTCAGTTCAAACTTAAATGGAACAACTAAAACAAAATCTCAGAAGAACCTGAGCGAAAAATAAAATGCTTTTACAACAAACTTCCTTCCATATTCTGCTTATGTCTTAGTTTGTTCTACAAGAAAGAAAAAAAACAGCATTGAAGTTACTGCAACAACTGCAGCATAGTGCTGTTTATGAAGGCTACTGCTAGCAGCATCAAACTCTTTGAATTCTTTGTCATGTCTTGTCCTCAAATGTTTAATCAAACTGCTGGTGTTAAAACAACTTTCGCTCCTCCCCATGACAGTTTAGCAGAGCACAGCAGACAGTCTGCTTGTTTGGTGTCCTCCGTGCCTATCTTAAAATATCTCCAAACTGCCGACGTTACTTCTTCTTCTTCTCATCGTTCTTCTTCTGTTATTCGGGGGTGCAGTCGGAAATAACTTGTCAGTGCATTAGCGCCACCGCCTGGTATGGATTGTTGTTTACCCTTTGTGCTGCAGCACAGCACAGGAGGGAACAAAAGCGGTTTCGGTTAAGAGTATCGGCCGGCTTTTACGAGTACGAGTATGAGTACTTGATACTGGTATCGGTATCGGGACACCCCTAAATACTGGGTTTAATAGCAGGCCGTAGCTTACGAACCCCTTTCAGAAAACGCATGGCTAAAGGATGAGCACCAGGTGTGACTCCATCAAGGGGGTTTTCCTGCGGCATCTGAGCAGCCAGTTCAGCCATGGCCTGGTAGGTCTGAAGCATGGTGACAGAGCTCAGCACATGGGCGGCGTTACCTTGGGCTTTGTAGATTTTCTCCAGCTGTGCCGAAGAGAATCTGCAGGGCTTGGAAAGGAGCAGGGTGGGCCTGCTCACACCCTGGTTGTGAGATGGAGCCAAATAAGCGGCTAAAGAAGGCTCCATAGTAGGGATGCCCACCAGGCATTGGTCTGCCCCTTCCAAGTCCAAGTATGGACCTTGTCCAGGCACGAAGGCGTGGATGGACAGTGGTTTGCTCCAGGAAGACGTCAGCTCCGACACTAAGTCCRGAAACATAGGCAGACGGTGCTTCATATCAGCCGGTTCAGACGGGAGATAAAACCCTGCAAACCTCAACGGCTTTTGAGCAGGTGAGGGGGTCGGGCCACTGTACCTCCAGTTTAGCAGCAGCTTGGCGGCACAGGGACAAGAAGGACGAATCCTGGTCCACCCTCTCAGCAGCGGGGATGGAGTGMGCTGGGCACGGCTCCTCGTCGTCTTCGGACAGACTGAGAACCTCCTGCTCCATCTGCAGAACATCGTCCTCTTCTTGGTTTAGATCCAGTAGAAACTGGGTCTTGCCCCCCTCGATGTCGGGTGAGGCCGCCTCGTGCTCCATCTGGTCCGCCCAGCTAGCAGCGGGGGCTTCGACCGCCGAATCCTCATCTTCGTTGGACTGAGCCGTCTGGCTGGATTCGGAGAGCAGCGGGTTTTGTCGGAAAACAGCAGTTTCCCCCAGCATTTTCTCCAGGAATTTCACTCTCCTCTCCAGTGTCGGACGCGAAAGTCCAGCACAGGCCTGGCAGGACTCGGGCTCCACAAGCACCCGTCGAGCGTGAATGATTCCTAGACAGGCCGGGCAGGCCTCATGCTGGTCCTTCTCATGAAGCTTAAAGCCGCACCCCTGAGGACAAGGGCTTCTTCGAAGGTGGTTTTGTGCTCATCATGAACCACAAAACAGATTTTCAGCAGAAAATAAAGGTCACTTAAGTAGCGTCGAGCGGCAGACACACGAACCAGCAGGTGACGCGATTAGCACCAGTAAAACTAGCCTAAGAACCTTAGAAGCTGAGCTAACTAGCAGCAGCTATGTGAGCTCAGGTTTAGAGGTGACTATCGCGAGGTGAAGGGCGATAGAACTGAGCAATGACGCTGGTGACTCCAAACTTATAGGGTGAAGGCGGAGCCTGTCACCCGACGTTCAACGTCACCGGTCTAAACGTGATTAGAGGTGGCTTCAGCCAGGTGCGCGAGGGCGCTCGTGTCCCATATACAACTGTGTGTTGTACTGAGTGAAATGACTGAAAAGGAACAAATTGTTTGTATTTATTCCTTTCTACACACTTTGCAGATTCTTTTTTCTGCACTCCATGTTTTTAATCTGTGCACGCTCCGGTGGGATGACAATCATCCCGTTTATGCTTTACTTTTTTTTTTGAAAGACAGTCTGACTGTCACCCTTTCCCCCAGCGCTTCTCCGCTGCACAAGGAGACAGTAAAGGCTGAGTTTTATAGTCGCGCTTTGGAACGCGCGCAAAGTGCGCGCGCATTCAGCCRTGCGGCGTCGCGCTGTGACTGCAGGAGAAACGAGGTCCAGACTCAGCGAGCTTGTGTGTGTTCTGCAGCACTACTTCACCTGCACTGACTGTCGCCTCGCTGCGTCACCATGTGCCGCGGCGCACGCTCCTCCTGCAGCAGGCAGTGTGGTCGGTCGGCATCCGACCGGAGGACGCACGGTCACGTAAATATGTAAACAGTTCGGCGTTCATTTTCGCACACCATCAAATTCGTGTTTTTTCCCCCCTCTTCATTTGCGCTCTCAACCAGGCTGCTTCGCTTCCTCTGTTTTGACTCCAGCTGGTTACACCATCAAAAAGAATTGCGCGGTTGGCCAGTAGACTACAGATCTCTACCATAGGACAAATTTATATCGTTTCTACCGTATATCGTTAATATCGCGCATTCCTAATACATAGTATATTAAAAAATATAAAAACAACTTGCTATGTTCTCTAGAAGAATGATTTTAAATGTTATTTTAATTTATCATAAAGATCCACAAATTTCATTCACAACCGTATCAAAATAAACAGGGTTCTTGATTTGCTAAACTTGTTTATATTTAGGACCATACTGTGACACAGCTGCTCTGGGATAGATGTAATTTATTAAATGATCGAATACGAAGAATAAATGATTACATGAGCTGAAACCATCTAAATAATATAATATTTTTGAATAAAATTGTCTTTTAAAAAAGAAACCAGTCTAACAAATAAACATTTGTATGTTTTAAGTTATTTTGCTCTGTGCAAAAGACAGATATTTGCTGCTTGGGTTGRAGAGTGTTGAAAGCTGGTTTAACCAAGGCTGAAGATGCAGAAGACCAAACAGGAGCTGTCCATCTGAGGGACATGTGTAGTCTACAAGATATTTAACCATGAAATGTTCAGTTTGCGATGTTTATATGACATACACCCAGCCCCTCGGCCACTTAGGTAGTTTACAAAATTTATGCAGAGTAAAACAAATTAAATAAAAAAACTTGGACTGATTTGACATGATGTCCTGAGACTTTGCAGCTGACAGGAGTCATAAAACAGAACAGGGGGACGTTAGATGCCCTGATGCCCCAATAGATAAAGGAGTTAAATGAGTGAAGGAAAATACAGTATGAGCACCAAGCAACAACCCTAGGTTCTCCCCTGAGAACCAGACGAAACATTTTATGTGCAACCCTTGATTATGCTGCAGTAATTATTATACCATTAAACATGTATTAATATAAAGCTAAAAGCAACTTATAATAATTTTATTTTCCTTTTTTTAGGATTCCAAATGCATGAAAATATTGGTATAATCAACTCGGACATTTATGATTTACATAGAACTACAGTTATTCATAAGAGCAAAAAGAGGCAGCTGCTAGCTATAGCCCTTTTGGTGCAGCCTGGGGCCATTTCTTGTATTAATACGTTTTCCCCAGAATAACTGTGTAATGTGAAACAGACAGCAATAGAAAGATTTACAAAATAGTATTTGAATGAAACTCATGAAAGTTTTGAGACTGGAGGTGTTTTAAGACAGCAGCAATCCACTTTGGGCTTGACTCCCCTAAGACTAAAAACTAATTCTTCAATCCAGTCTGAATTAAACCCCATTTTTCAAACTGAGGCTGAACAAATAAAAAAAAAAAAAACATTTCCACTTATACATCCTCAGACTTTATCTTTAATAAAGACAGGAATGGAAAATCAAGCTAAAGCAATCATGATCTGGGTCCAAACTAATAAAAAAAGGAATAAATCTAGTCTTTCCTTAGCTGTTGTAAAGTTGTAATCTGCACGATCGTCATCACAACTCTGACGGGCCTCTTCCTCTGAATGAATGGCAGTGATTGTTATCAGAGTTGCTGAGGGTAACTAGCCCCTCTCTTCCTGTGTAATGGTGTCATGTGATGAGTTACTCTCACTTCACTGAGTGACAGCGAGATATGAGTCACATTCATCTTACACTCTGATTGCAGTATCATCCTCAGGGGAGTATGTGAATGTTTGGAGTTGTGTGTGTGTTTCACGTGTCAAAAGCTATGAGCTTTCAAGGGAATGTAGATTTAAACAATAACTTTAATTCAGTGTTTGTAATGAAAGGTTTAAAGCTTTTTTCTCTCTCTCTTTTGTCATATCTATAATCTCACCATGCCATGCATTCAGAATAAAAAGAGGCAGAAAGTTTTAATTAATAAGAACATTAAAGTATCTGTAAATGTGTACAGGGGTTCACCTGGCACAGTACAGCACAGTACAGTACAGTACAGTACAGTACAGTACAGTACAGTATTAGCAAAGGCTGATGCTTCTCTACAAGTTTCCAGATATTTGCCAGTCAGAACAAAGTTGGCTTTTCATGTGGGTCTTAAATATTTAAGACCCACCTAAACAGTAAAAAGGTACTCCTACCCCTAGATTCAGTGCACAAGAGATATTGGTAAAATATTCTCCTGCAAAATAAGACAAAAATTTAAGAACTCAACATGCTACAAGATGACCAATACCTTTTCACAGACATTTATTTTTTACAGGAATGTTTATATGCTTGTTATAAATGATCAACTATGATACCAAACACAATACATAAGTATCCCATAGACTAGACATTATTATAATGAAGTGATATTGAAGTGAGTAGAGGATTTTGAAGTTTCTTTTTGAGTTGCAAGAATAACACTTGTAACGCTTCATTTAAAGTTTCCCTGCAAGAATATTGTACCTTTTATTTGAATTACCAGATAACCTAATCACTTCACCTTTCCATCCATCCATCCATCCATCCATCCATCCATCCATCCATCCATCAATCCATCAATCTTTACCAGATTTTATTTATTTTCCAGATTATGGAGGAACATGTGCCTATCTTCAGCAGTTGTGCAAAAGGCGGGGTACACCCTGGACCGGTACAAATCCATCATAGGACCACATAGTAACATATGAGATAAACAACCATTCATGCTCTCACTCACACCTAAGGACAATGTTAGGTTTACAAAACAAAAACACTGAAACCACCTTATGTCTTTACATGAATGTCCAAAATGTGAAGGTAGGGCTAAAGGTTAGGTAATGAAATGTGATTCCCCCTAAATGACTCATGGGGCCTCTAGCTTTCAAATACATGTATCACGTTTAAATCAGTGAATTAACCAAAGCTATTTTTTAGCTGTTTTCACACTGGATGTGGTGAGCACTGTGCTCCTCTGATGTTGCAAGATGGAAGAACAGATCTGGGTCACACCTGCTTGCTGTGCTAAAGTTAAAACAAGATCAATTCGGCACAGCCCTTTCACAACATCTCAAGGTTTCCAATCAGAAGGAATCACAGACATATCAAGAGCTTGTGTGCATAAATCTATCACTCCAAGGTGGTGGAACTGGCAGCCTGAAGTCTGTCTTTAAATTTATGAGTCCGAACACAACTCTCCTCAACACTTCAACAAGCTGTGAAACTGCTTCCCTTGAAGAAAACCTAGAAGTCGTCCTTGTGTAAATGAAGGTAGTGAACAGGTTTAAACTCTCTGGACTCGATAAGTGTTACGAATGTACACCCTCTGCTTCCTTCTTATCAGCATATGTAAATGCATTGTCAGAGCTTTGATCAGACATCCTGCATCTAAAAAACWTTTCCATCAACATGCACCAAACCTGTACAATATTTGCATGTAGACCCTCCTCCCCTACCCTCATCCTGCCACACTCAGAGTACAGTAAACACTGCATCTTACTATTTCCTTCTGCCCCGTATTTGTGAAATGAGAGCTCCTCTAATTCTTTACAACAATTTTAATATATCCACAGGGAAACGCGATGAATGATGGATGCTAACTATTTAAGTAGAAGGGTTATGAGCGTGACTAATATGACAGGCTTCGACTTGTTTACCGTTCTCAAACATCGGAGTTGAGTTCCGATCCTCCTGAACAGGCTGACACAACAGTGAAACACCCATCTGTGACTCAACATGCAACAGACTGTCATCAAACAAATGTGTGTATACCTGCATGATAACAACAAACCCTCCACATAAACTGAAGTTATTAACGTCACTTAAAACAGACAAAAAAAATTAAAACAAAAAAATGGGATTTTTTTTTTCAAATTTTGAGTTAAAAATGGATTTGAATAATGTAGAAAATATTGGTTTTATTTCACCTTTTTTTTTTTTAAACAAAATGTTCCTGATTTTAAGATATTAGACCTAAATATAAAGTTGAATCACTCAACAAAGCCTAATTTAGATGATCTGGTTTACTTTCATTGTCCTGCTCTCATGGAATCATGTAGAAATGTAGAGACATTTAGAAATGTAAAGACGAGCCAAATAAAACATCTGATTCTTTGGATAAAAAACGCTTAGCTGCAATGTTACTTTTATTAACAGGCTAGCTGGGCAGGGGCAATTCTTGTTCCATGAGGGCCGCTATCTTGCATGTTTTACTCGTTCCTCTGCTCCGACATACCTGACTTGAATGACTGTGTATTTACAAAGCTTCTTCAGAGGTAAAAGGGTAATCTCATCATTGAATAAGGAGTGTTTGAGAAAGGAAAACAAGTACAACATACAGGTTAGCTCCCCTTAAGGACCAAGACTGCCCATCCCTGGACTAGCTTTTTGCTTATGAAATGAAGAAATAAAAAAATGTTAGATTTTGACTATAATTATATTAAATTGTCTCTTTAGTGCATTAGATGTTTTAATGGTCTCCAGATTAAATTTGTCTAAAAAATACAAGCCAGTGTTTCCACTAGGAAATTGGTCTTGGCTGGGGGTGGGGGGGGGGCTACTTGTTTTATAAAAACATTAATTTACGTGACTCACCTGCAATTATGGTAATAAATTTACACATACATGAATATTTAATTGCCCGACTACATCCTAGTTAAGGACTCCTCATTATAATTATCAATAAAATTATTATTGATAATAAATGATTAAAACTGTGTGCAGCAGATAATCTGAGTCCAGAGTTCTCAGTTTGAAACCTTCTGGAGCTCTTCTGTGTGACTCTAGGTGTGACAGAGTGTGGATGGTTGATTGTCTCTTTTGTGTCCCTGATGGAGACTGGAGACCTGTCCAGGTGTCTCTGGTGAACTGGAGACCTGTCCAGGTGTCTCTGGTGAACTGGAGACATGTCCAGGTGTCTCTGAACTGGGGTGGGGGGGGCTGTATAATGG
>NW_013952485.1:1434877-1436558 GCF_001266775.1 Austrofundulus limnaeus | reverse complement strand
ATACGGTATCTAGTTAAATTATATTTTTACTGATATTTTTTGGACAACCAAAATGTTTTGAGGACAACCAGATTTTGTCAAACCCCCACATGAGAGGTCACCACCACGGTTAAAAAAAATCCTTGAAGAAACTCTGCTGATTTGAAGTTCTTCTAGTTCTAATGATTATTAGAAAGGACATGATTTGAGGTTTTTACTGATAATATTTTATTCAAAACATGTTACAGAAGTCATAAGAAGCAGGTTTATTTTGAAGAAGCATTACAAACATGTTCATTCCTACAAAACTGTCAAATATATTACATTAATAAATCAGGTTTAGTCCCAGTATCTACGACGGAGTATTAGGGCCACACAAGATTTTTTTTTACTATTATTATGACAGTAAAGTCATTATTATGAGGGAAGAAGTCATAATCTTACATGACATGTCCATTTTACAATCCTCGTTTCCTCCTTATTTTCTCCACACCTGTTGTGTACAGCCATGTGTCTGTGTTTATAAAGTAGTCTGTGATGACTTGGGTCACTGTTAGAAATGATTTCATCCAAATTAGCTACGTGACGACTAAGTCTGTCAATGCATGCTTCAGTTTATCATTTAGTCGTTTRCACAATTTCCAAGTCCTGCTACAAATAATTTGATGCAAATGTGCTAAAAAAGTAATTTTTAAGCAATACTAAAGAACAACTTGACAAGTTGCTCAACATTCCTCATTTTAATTCAGTGATAACTGCATGCTTTTTCATGTAAAGGCTACATCATGACTTTTTTCACGTAATATGACTTTAATCTCGCAATATTACAATTTCATTCTCATAATATTATGACTTTATTCTCGTAACTTGTAGTTGCATTTTTTTCATTTAACATCTTATTTCAGCATAAGTTTCATCAGCTAAGTTGCTAAACTTACTTTTAAAAACAAATCCTTCGGTCCGTGGTGAATTTCCAAACTACGCCGACTCATTAAAAAAATATAAACTCACCGTCTTAATCTCTCTATTTATTTTGCTGCCCGCGAATTGAATGCTGGGATATCCTCAGCTGGTAAGGATATATGGATGTATCCTCAGATTTCGAGAGTTTGTCGGCCGCATTCCTCGGAGAGGAGTCTTCGAATTGGGACAGTCCTCCGTGCGGAGCTGTGATGTATGCAGCCTACAAATGCCCACTCATGAGGACCCAGGCCATGAATTGAGACACAGCCATGGAGTGACATCAGATTTTAGTGGTTGTGGGAATACTTTTTGATTTTGGCAAATGTGCCAAACAAACACTCTTCAACAATGAGCTCAGCATGAGTRAAAGATGAGGCAGAACCGTGGAGAATATTGTTTTTCACACAAGCAGGCTGAGATGGTTCCCTACAAGGCAGTGTTCACAGAGTAGGAGCACATGCAAATTTCACAGAAGTGATGCACACCTTATACAGTGGGGAAAATAATTATTTAGGCAGTCACCAATTGTGCAAGTTCTCCCACTTAAAAAGATGAGAGAGGCCTGTAATTGACATCATAGGTAGACCTCAACTATGAGAGACAAAATGTGAAAAAAAATTTGAGAAAATCATTTTGTCTGACTTTTAAAGAATTTTTTTGCAAATAATGGTGGAAAATACACTCACCGGCCACTTTATTAGGTACACCACGCTAGTAACGGGTTGGACCCCCTTTTGCC
>NW_013952485.1:1429252-1432768 GCF_001266775.1 Austrofundulus limnaeus | reverse complement strand
CAACTAAAGGTGACAAAGATACTTTATTATGGTATAGTATTTAAATATATGCCTGAGAAACACATAATATTGGCCCTTTAAAGCAGACTTAACAAGGCTGGTGTGAATACACCCTGTGACTCTTCTTATCTGATTTAAGTATCATTGATCATAACAACTTTCAAAGACTTTCTCTTGGACACAGATAGGGATTTTAAAAAGTAATTTTCTCAAGTTAATTTGTCACCATTTAATCAAACAAATAAGTGTTTTGTCATTAAAAACATTAACCTCTCTCATCATTTTCTAAAGATGGGCGGGTAACTGATTCCTAAGTAAATGCATGGGTAAAATTGATGTTTATAGGTACCAGAGGAGCCTAAAAATCACTTCCTGTTGTCAGTAGCAGCATGCACCAGTGTCAAACACTGTCTTGATTTTCTGAACTGAATCACGTATTTAAATTAGATCCAAAAGAAAGCTACCCATGTCAGTGAATTAAAACACAGCCTTTTCTCTGCCTTCCACATATCTGCAGCCACTACTAACTGGGGTCGGAGCCAGCGGTGCTCTGGAAGATCATTTTGGCTCTGCAGATGGTCAAGCAGTGGACTGTCATGCCCCAAATTACAGTAATCCTGCTTCGCTCACCTCATTAAAAAAAGGTCACAGATTTTGTCACACTCTTGCATGCAAGTACTCATTACATGTCAAAATAAAAATAAAAAATAGGCAATGGAGAACTGTACATCCTCTAGTGTTTTACATACAGAAAACAAGGAGAATGATATTGTTTGCAAAAAGAAAAAAACTGCTGATTATTATTTCTCTGCAGCATTGCTTCTCCCTAACTAAACAATAATAACAGGACATATCTACACACTCTTTTGCATTTTTATCCACCTACCATTTAAATTGCATGTTTTGCACACAGAGTATAAGACAGTTCTGTGTGTGTAGCTTTTTCTTTCTGCTCAGTAGCTGCAGGCTGTGAGGGGACAGAGTTTCATTGTCGGATGGAGGGGGGGGGGGGGTCAATGAGCCATCTATCCTCAGATATAAACAACACTCTCTTTTAATTGCTGAAGATGGTGGTTGCTTTCTCACAAGCAAACCACCTTATATTTCTATTTAAGCATGAAAAATATGAGGTTATGAACAATATCGTGGCTATTATAATGAACAGGAGCAGGGTCTCCTTACATAACCATGGCTCTCTTTTTCTTTGTTTACAGCTGCAGCTTAGAAGGGGGAAAACGGCCTGAGTGAACTACTGATGACAATAAAGCCAAAGATAAACCCCCAAACAAAGCTTTACATTAATTAGAACCAAACCTTGCTTATATTTAAGTGGGACAAGCTCAACTTTAATACTTTTCTATTATCTGCTGAATGCACCGGCCAAGAGGAGCTCTTCCACTCGGACGATAGGAGATTGTTCTCGGCTTCTCTCCCCCACTCAGCTCCGTCCACTCCATTGCAGCCCCGCCAACGTTTCAAATAAACTCTCCTTAGAAAATATTCACACGCGAGTCTTATAAAGGGTAAAACGTAAGCCCGAATAATAAAAAAATAAGTCCACTTACCTCGACGCGGAACGATGTGCAGCCTTTGAGAAACTCCTTTATGTTGCTCAGACACTCGCCGTCATTCTTCGGTTCGGGGTAAACCTGAAGAGACGGAAACGGTGATTAGCGATAAAAACACCGCTTCACGGCTGATTTTCTTCCCGCACCGCGCCTGGTTGCAAAACGTGTTGCCTTTAAAGTGTATCTTCTTCATCGACACGCATTCTAGTGTGTGTGTGTGTCCACAGGGCCTGACACACACTCCTGTTGGAAACTGAAGACAAGCAGCACTGAGGGAAGTAGAAGGGGACTGAGTCGAGCGAGGAAATGACGTGAAAAATGGGACACATGATGATGTTGCAATGTTTAACCTGGATAACACAAAAATACATCAATTTTTTCCACTCGAAATGCTTAAAATACTAAATTGATCCATCAGAGCAAAGTAAAGCTTCCAAAACTCTAGTTAAAAACACAGTTTATTCCACAATTAAGGGGTCTCATATATGGAGTTCCATTTGTGCCAAATATTTGAATATGTTTTAGGTCCCTGAAGCACTTGTGGGTTAAAAATAATTCAAACGTGGTCAAAAAAAATTAAAAAAAAAAAAGAGAAGAATCAGAAATATTTATTGACAAATAGTGCACATTACTATGAATTTGCTCTGGGGTCACAGTGGCATTGCATTGGAATTAACAGATGAACTGGAWGTGTCACAAAGAAAAGAAAACAAAAGAAAAGAATAGAAAAATTGTGGAGCATATTAAATCATTTGTTTCTCAGAAAAATTCTGCAAAAAAGTGAAGTTGTGAACTCTGAACCGTCATGGTTTGTGTCTGTGTAGGTGAGTGCATCTGAACACTGTTTATTTATTTATTTATTTATTTATTTATTTATTTATTTATTTATTTATTTATTTATTTATTTATTTATTTATTTATTGTTTGTTTGTTTGTTTGTTTGTTTGTTTGTTTGTTTGTTTGTTTTTTGATTACCGTTTTTTTAACTATAAGTCACTTTTTTCATAGTTTGGCTGGCTCTGTGGCTTAAAGGGGCAATAAAATCAACTTTTTTGAGTTTTATATCATGTTATACAGTTATTCCCKCATCAAAAACATGTCCAGAGTGTTGCTTTGACTCATTCATGCATTGTGAAATCCTGTAATGTTCTGTGGTACTGTAGCTATTCAAGAGAACAATCTGGTTGGCCCTAGAATGGCCTTTTAGGTGCAGCTCCTCCTCTGGGCTGTGTCTCCAAGCCCAGCTTCCTCATCACAGAGCATGACTCCCCCATGACTCCTGCAGGTTATCTGCAGCAATAACTAGCAAACAGCTGGTGAAACTGTGCATCTGCTGAGATCATACTATTTYYYMRKYCMRKYCYTTTYMRRWTWAAAAAWKSCYTTKRRGRAAWKSRWTTTTKGRWKKYMARGRRRMYYYTTTWARSYTYMMMWKGRWKRMMWKGKTYYTWAAAAATGGTTGGACTACAGTTTTGGAAGTAACCCCCTGAAAAATAAAAATAAAAAACTTAAGTTGTGCGAGCTAATTTATGGGTGATAGCTTTCTAACAGTGAACAAGATTATCATTAGAYGATGCAATTCCAACACGTTGATTTTCGATTGTTTGGTCACCACATTTTAGTAATAAAACACATTGGCTGAGTCCAAAATGAGAGGCCAGGTCCTCCGGAGGACCCAAACTACCCAGTCGAGGTGGACCGGGTCCTTGGTAGACCAGGAAGACCGGAAAAAAAAGAGGCTGTGAATTTGGACAGTCTWGCCTCCCCTCCACCCCGGCGTACGTCATGTCACCTAGCAACCATGACGATGCTAAACAGAAGCAAAAATAGATCAAAATGAGAAAAGTATCAATATATCAGCATTATTAATATTACAAAACAATAAAATTAACTTAAAGGTAACATTTGAAGAACTAATTGACCCGCTGTAGGTGCATGTTTATTTCGC
>NW_013952485.1:1422427-1427056 GCF_001266775.1 Austrofundulus limnaeus | reverse complement strand
ATTTCATGTCATTAGCACCTCTAGTAATATATTTACTGAGAGAAATGTTGACGTGTTCAATACTTGTTTTACCTGCTGTATATTCAAGTAAGGTTCAATTGTATCCTGAGTTAGTATTTTCCATCATCAATATTGTATAATGTTGCTGCTTTTTAAAATTATTATTACAACAAAATACAACACTTCTAAAATAGGTTGTAAATGGCGTGAAACATGCAGAAATGGGCATGACTGAATCGGTAGGAGGTTCTTAAAGAGACAGAGGCCAATTTCAAGGCATTTAGAAACGGCTATGCAAAGTCAAATTAATTATTATTAACACATAAAACTGGCTGTTTTTTTCTCTCTTTATGACACATTTTTTGACTGATGGATTTAGTTCATACTGACTGACATAAACCAAGGAGTAAACATTGCAGTCTGCAGCCATGAGAGGGCACATTAGGGTTGTGATAACTGTGATCTATGTTGTTCCTGTAGCCTAACGATTAAAAAAATTAGCAGCAGAAAGTAAATTTGGAGTGAATGAAAAACTTGAGGGGCTGACGAAAAGCAGAGGTTAYTTTTATTGCAGTGAAGAAAACAAAGAAACCTAATTACGTGATGTGGAATATGATTCATGAACTTAAAGGTAATTTGCTTGTTGGAATGCGTTGGGCCCAGCTGGTTAAGTTTGCATTGAACAGAGGGCTGCTTTACTGTAGATGGTGGCAGGGAGCAAAATATTTCAAATGCACAAATTTTGTGCAACATTAATGGATTACACCAAACTTGAAGGAAAAGTCCATAAAACTGTATTGGTCCATCCATAAGTATGACGCTAGAAGGCAGGACAACAGAGCATCGTAAGCTGATAATGGTAGCTAAGGTTAGCTTGTTGTTGGTACYATCTTTCTGCGGGTGTTGTTTAGATGAACTTGTGTGAATAAAGAAAACAAAACAGTTGCAAACAATTCACATAAAGTTACTCTCTTCAGTGTCATCGGCCTATGATGAGTAAAGGTATTTGTCATCCCAGGCAGAAGCTATGTTCTGTGTTATTCCAGATTAAATATCTGTTCTGCGACTTATAGTCCAAAGTGACTTATTTATTATTTTTCCTTCTTCATGACACGTTTTTTGACTGAAGCAACTTATACTTCAAAGCAACTAATTGTCTGGAAAATACTAGCCTGGTTAAAACCAGACCCTGTCCTTCACTTTGTTTCGTACTAGGGTCTGGACTCGCTGCATAGAGAATCGATTCTTGTAGGTGTGGCCTCTGCTGAAGCATGTGTGTGTTGTCGCTGTGACGGAGGCTAAGCTAAGAAGCTAACCGGAAATCGCGTGTGCTGTAAACAACCCTACTTAGAGGAGAAATATACCGAGCCGAACGAGATGACTGTAACTGAGAGCTGCTGCTTTGTCAGACAAATTTAATTTAATTTRGAAGCCTTATCAACACAGACTGGCTTCATTCACTTCCTCCACTGCCGTAACCTAAAATAACTGGCAGACACTGCGCAGAAAATCGAAGTCATTCAAAACTCCGCCTTCTGTTTGCTGATTGGCCCAGGTAAAATAAACTACAAGAGACTCTGCACAGAAAATTGACATTCTGTTCTCTGATTGGCCCGGCTAAAATTCTGCCAGCGAAATCCATCTGAATAGGAGAAGTCCCAGATGGAGCAGTGAAGGGAAACTAGAACTGAGCGGAGCTGCGTAGAAAGGCAAGGGCCAGGCTAGGAAAATACGTACTCTTCTTGTTTCTGTCTACTGGTTTCTGTAACCCTGTGTTTTTCTGTACAGCTCCTCCTCCTGCCTGTCTCTGCTCCAGCCCCACCCACTCTCACCTGCTCCTCATATTTCTCTTCCAGGTGTTTCTTGTAGCTCGTTAGTCCCTCTGTAAATTCTGTTCTCTGGCCTCAGTCTGGTGTCAGTGCTTTGTATGATTGTCTCCACAGTTCCTGTATGGTCTCCATAGTCAGTGTTGCTTTCCAGGTTACCTGTACTTGTTACAGGATTTTTGTGAGTACTTCTTTGCTGCCACACCAGCATTTTGTTTTACCACTTTTGAAAGACCAGTTGTCATTCAATCTGTAACTGGGGTTCAACCTGTTAAGCCAATCATTACATAAACTGCAACTTTAAATTCACTGTAGCCTATGTACAAATCATCAGTGCATGTTTATATGCGTGCCTTCTTTTTTACCCTGTGGGAAATGCCTGGCATTTTACTGCTGATGCACCTGAATTTCTACTACAATAAAGGCAATTGTTCTATTCAATATATCATTTATGTCCTGATGTTGTTTTTGCCTAGATGGCATTGTAGAGTRTTTCTCATATTTTTCTAATGCCCCACTCCAGCTTGATAGAGGAGTAACATCTATCTAGCAGCGCAGAAACTTTTTATTTACAAATTAATTAAAATATGTAAACAAAGGAAGAATTTTCCATCCAACCTTACATGTTAGAGCCAGAGTCTGACCCAGAGTGAGAGGAGAATGAGGACAATGAAAATGCAGTTACTGTAAGTTCATATCTTAATTGTTTGGCAGTTCCGTTGTAAATACTTAAGTAATAGTTCAGAAAACATCCTTAAGACAACAAAATGGGTTGAAAAACATGACCCAAACAGAAAAAAAACTATACAGATATCTTTGCAGCAGACTAAATTTAACTTTTCTGCACTCCAAATATTGACTCCAAATATATAAAGTCCAAACAATAATGGCTCTAAAAGTGGATTTTGCATGATGTGTCCCCTTCAACAAAACAAGCTGCCTGTTAAACTCTCAAGTGCATCAAATGATGTAGTTATAATTATAAACTACTTCCAGCTTTGCCCAATTTGATCTGATAACTCATACAAAAAAAAAAACACATTTTACAAATTAACTAAAGTTATCCATAATCACAGAGAAGAATGCCAGAAACCGTAAGAAAGGAGGTGTTTGTTGCAAACCAAGCTACATCAATGAGTGTGCTYACGTTGTCACACAGATATTTACTTAGTCCCAAAATATGTTGGTAGAGAATGAATATTAATATTGTCGGCTGCTAACGGTCTCAATGAACTGAAACAGAGGTGAGTTAGGACTCCAAAAGACCAGAATAATGCTGTTCAAACTTATCTCCTGCTTAGTAGAAAACAATAAAAACCTGCTGCACAGTGTTTTGTTGATWTCACAGGGCACGCTGAGATTTCTGCAGCACTTTTGAACCATTTATGAGATTTTAACATCCAATTTAATGCACCTTTTTAGTTTGTTTGTTTTTGTTTCTCATAATATTACTCTTCCTCTCACATCCAAGATGTGCAGGTAAACTCTGGCAGATTTGTTGAGTTTATCTGATTGTTCTTCTTACCAACAACTTTGAAAAACGTTCAGTAGTTTGCAACTGAACAGTTTTGTGTTTATCACTTCCACAAAGGCAGCACCTTCAGGACTGTTGGAACCTGATGCTAATCAAAACACTCCATAGAGCCCGTGTAGCAGTCACATCTATATTTTAGATTTTCTAAATTTGTTGTGATATTGTTTTAGTGAAAAGTGAGATTTTTTTCTACTTTTTAGAAGAAGTTGATAAAAACAATGTTGAGTTCCTGACTGCCTGCCCTCCTGTCCTATATTTTCAAATCATTAAGAAATAAGTGTAATTTGGCACAAAGATGACAACCAGTCAATTAACCAATCAATCTCAGACACTTTTGATCTCAACTAAATCTGCTTGTAAAGCACAGCAGTCCACAGAATCAATCTCTTCCAATTCAATCTCTCCACCGTAAAGAGCAAGTCTAAAGAGAGGTCAAATGACATCAGAGACAACAAGACAGTGAACCTGCATACCCTGCAGTGTTAACTGAATTAACCCTAATCAAACTCTTCAGGACAAAACTTAGTTGTGCTACACCTCATGGATAAGAAAATGATCACCACACTCAGTTTCTTTAAATGAGAAAACTGTCTGAATGGGAAGTGGAATTGTCTAAAGTGCATTTGCTTTTGCTTGTTTGTTTATTTTTTGGAAAGTGTTTACAGTTCAAAGAGAAGCTTTGATTTATGTTTTAATCCGAGTTGTAAAGTAACTGTACAAACACTTTGTTACTGTACTTAAGTAGAAAATTTGGTTATCTACTTGAGTAATTATTTTTCAACCTTGTACTCCTTACATTTTTACACACCTATATGTACTTTCTACTCCTTACACTTTTTAAAAGGTAAGACGTAGAAAATCATTACTCCTATTTTATTTTTGGCTTGTTTTCATTCCAGCTTAATATGAAGAAATAAACTATTCAGATAAATTGTGCATCCTGGATGGAGTGAATTTATCTGTGGATGAGAAGTATAAATATATACCATTCTGACACTAGTGCACAATCCATCACAGTCGCACAAATTATGTCACACTCCAACAGGACATTGCAGACATGTGGCCAAGTAAGAAGATGTCTCTGGCATTAATTGTGCAAGTTCTCCCACTTAAAAAGATGAGAGAGGCCTGTAATTGACATCATAGGGAGACCTCAACTATGAGAGACAAAATGTGAAAAAAAATTTGAGAAAATCATTTTGTCTGACTTTTAAAGAATTTTTTTGCAAATAATGGTGGAAAAGAAAAAGTATTTGGTCACCTACAAAC
>NW_013952485.1:1411414-1420974 GCF_001266775.1 Austrofundulus limnaeus | reverse complement strand
GTGTGTGTGTGTTACTGAAACAGCTAGTGCATCCTAATTTTTTAACATCAACATTAGTCATTTTGACCTTTAGAAAATAAATTGGGGGGGGGGGTCACCTCACAGTAAATGTCATTGTGGAAAATGTAACTGCTCATTTTTACTCAGTACTTTTACTTAAATCCATGTTACGTCAAAATATCAGATATTTCAAGAATTTTACTGAAGTAATATTCTTAGAGGAGACCTTTTTTACCAAAGTAAGTTTGTGGTAATAGTATCACTTTGAGGTACTTTATACAAGACTGGTTTATGGCTCTTACCCATTTCAGCTAAAACAAGTAGCCACGATGAAATTGGCCACACACTAAACACCAATCTCATTAACAATGAGTGACTATCAGTTCTGTTCAATTTAGTGTGATAAAATAGTGTRTATTCACAACAGGCTTCCTCTTATACAAAAATGTCCAAATCACATGATGAACATGCATTCTAAATAAGTTCAAAACAAACATTAAATAAAGTCCAATCAGTAATTTCAGTCCAATTAAGACAATCAGAATCAGTTACTGAAAAGTTTATCTAAGGAAGCTGATTGTGACTAATCTTTAAGCAATCCCTCTTAAGCAAAGGCGATGGTGGAAACAACTCTTACATACTAGGAACCTTTAAAAAAGTTGTTGTTGTTGTTGTTGTTGTTGTTGTTGTTGTTGTTGTTGTTGTTGTTGTTGTTGTTTTCAAAGTAACTAGAACACAATATGTATTTTGGAGAGAGGCTTTGTGTTTGTTACTAACATTTTACAGAAAATGAAAACAAGAGACAACATTTCTATAAGATTTCATAAATAAATAAACAAATAAAGCAGCATCAGTTGATTTGTTTAATTCTTCTCATCATATGCAAAAGAGAAAACATGACGCCACGTATGTAAATAGGTTCTTTCAAGCTTTTTTTTTATCTGTACTGTTTCTTTAAAAATGGAGCATTTGCTATCAATGGCTCATCATCAGAGAACAGATAGCCTCTCATCCCTGGCCTATATTAGTGTAACAGACATGCAAAACATGGATTATAAACTGAAAGCAGCCGCTTCAGATGTAAAAACAACAACCAGACCCGCACCGACAGCTTCATTCTAAGAGATTATTTTCCCCAACACATCTAATAAATTTGATTATTAGAGAAAACAGGCCCCTTTTTTTCCGCGCAGGGAACATATGTGCAAGCTTAGTGCAGACAATAACAAGAACCGCGGTGACCTACAAAAGGAATGGTCTCATGGATCAGTGGACAAAAAGAGAGGCCGGACAACAGACCGCGTCGGTGTCGCGGATGTGGACAGCCGCGCGTACAGACGCGCCGACTGCGAAGAGGAGGGCTGGTGTGTGTGTGTGTGTGTGTGTGTGTGTGTGTGTGTGTGTGTGTGTGTGTGTGTGTGTGTGTGTGTGTGTGTGTGTGTGTGTGTGTGTGTGTGTGTGTGACGTGGGGGGAGAGGATGTGTTTTTGCCCTTACTTTCTCCGTGGAGCCCGGGCTGAGCCGCTCCAGCAGTTTGCACAAGACCACCCCGTCTTTCAGGGAGCTCTGCAGGAAAGCCTCCGGGTCCGAGATGGTCTTCTTCGGCGACTCCAGCACCCCGAGCGTGATCAACCATGTTACCGTCTGTTCCGCCGAATTCATGTCCAGATCCTCAACAAAGAGCCTGCGCTGCTATTTTTCCTTCGAATAGGGGAGGGGGGTGTATATTTATATTTTTATATAACAGCGTATACCGCCCTGGATATGCTGTCTTCTGTGCGTTAGGAGATAAACATCATTAATCCTCCACCCCGATAATAAAAGATGCAAAGKATGAGACAGAGGACTGAGGGAAAACCTCTCTCTATATATAAATATACCTCGGTTGGATGCGGAGGATGAGGAGCAGATGATGGAAATCCAGCAAGTCTCCTTTCCTTCCTTGAACGCTCCTCTCCACCCTGTCTGGAAATCTGTCAAAATGCGCGTCGCTGGTGCGTTCAGGGGACTGCAAACATGCGCATCGCAGCCGCCTCTTGTCTATTGGCTGACATCACAGCAGAGGGACAGGCCCGGTCCAACCAGCTGTTGGTCCACCTCAGCTTGGCATGAATAAATGAGGTTTACACAGCTTTGCATGTCATCCGTTTATTAGAGCCTCTGTCTTTTTTTTTTTTCCCCTACTGGGAACAGGTTTTGGTCACATTCAAAGTGAGCAGCTGCCTGGCTGATATGTTGGAGAGAGAGGGAGTTCATGCAAACCAACCTTCAAGAACATTTAAATTGTGTCTACAGAAAAAGTAGTAGAATCCCAACAGTCATTTCCTAACTTAAAGCAGATAACATTAATGATTGGTCATGTTGAAATACAAAAGTCACAAGTGGATGGTTTAACATTTCACATGTTAAATGTTAGACTAAATTACAAGATGTGAGTCGCGGCATTTTGTGAAGGAACACTTGCTAAAACAAAAGAAGAAAATCACACTATAATAACACAGTTTTTTAATTGTTTCTGATTTTACACTGTATGAATTTTCAGAGAAAATGTCTTAAAGGCAGACAATTCTGATCAGCAAACTCAGAAAATTTTATGTCTTTTTCACTGAGCTACCAATCAACCTAAAACTTAACATTTGACCAACTTTTGTCTGGTCTCCAACAAAGTCTGGTGATGTAACAGCCAGAGCAGTTTGTGCACCCATTGAGTGCTTTTGTGTATAAATTCCTGTGCACTCTTCCTGGTCGACCGGCTGTTTATCAAAAAAGGCATTCTTCACAAGAAGGAACAGTTCACTGCATTTAAGAGCTGAGCATCAGTGCAACTCTGTAAATGTTCTGTATAATTATAGAAAGTGAAAACATAAAAGCCAAACACAATACAAAAACAAAGAGTTTTGTGAATATTTACTCAAACTCTGGCAATATAACCACGACTTCACTTTAAAGTACAATAATGTGCCTGATTCAGATTTGGGTTTTGCCTGCTAAAGGAGGGGAAGTCTAAATGTAAAAGATTTGGAGACAAAATACATTGAATGTCCAGCTCAGGTGAACTGGAAAACAGAACAAAGACTTCACAAAATAAAACAGAACTTAAAGATCAATCCAGAGAGAACCTTCTTCTTCTCCTTCTCCTTCTTGGCTGTTCTCTCTTCAGAGGTCACCACAACGAGTCATCTTCCATCCTTCACTCTGCATCCTCTGTCGTCCATCTTCCTCCATGTCTTCTCTAACTGCATATCCCCTCTTTGTCTTTTTCCTGGCAGCTGCATCTCTAACCTCTTTCTACCATTATRCTCACTGTCCCTCCTCTAGACCAGTGGTTCCCAAAGTTGGGGTCGGGACCCACAGTGGGGTCCTGAAACATCAAGGTGGGGTCCTGAAAAGATTTTCTGAATTACTTACACTAAAACATTACAACTACCAACAATTTCTTTTTGCCTTTGTTGCTACAAAAGGGTAAAGTTAGTGGACTTAAAACGGACAAAAAGAGAGTAATAAATATTGTTATTATGTTCTTGTTTATTTGACATGAAAACAATGTTTATCAACCAACAACACCTGGGGTCACAGGTCTCTGCTGCTGGTATTTTGGGGGTCAAAAGCTAAAAAGTTTGGGAACCAATGCTCTAGACCAGTGGTTCCCAAACTTTTCAGCTTTTGACCCACAAAATAACAGTAGCAGAGACCTGAGCCCCCAGTTATTTTTGTATGATAAACATTTGTATCAGGTCAACTAAACATGGGCATAGTAACAATATTTTTATACTACATTTATCCATTTTAAATACACTAACCTCACTCCTTTGCAACAACTAAGGCAAAAGTGTAATTAATTCAGAAAATATTTTCAGGACCCCACCTTGAAGTTTTGGGACCCCACTTTGGGTCCCGACCCCAACTTTGGGAAACACTGCTCTAGACCATCTCAATCTGACGTCTCTTTATCTCCAAATCATTTGTGCGGTAAACCAAATACACAAAGAGAGGCAAAGTTATTGTCAGAACAGACACTTGCACTTAAAGGGATATAAATTCAAAGAGGAACACACAACTTGACTTTAAACGAYCTCGGCCAGAGAAACTTAAAATAAATCAAAAGGAAGTCGTTTTATTGAACAGTTTGTGCAGAGCTGAGCAGCACTTCTCACAGTGGCCACAAGATGGCGTCCTCTGTTTGCTGTGATCTGCTTTCCTCTGTTTCATAAATGAAAATTATTTCACTTCCTATCTGAGTCATAAGCCTTGAGCTACAAGGTTAAAAGTCCTTGCCATGACCAAAAATAATCCATGAATGCACATTTTAAAAATGTATGTTAAAAGGTTTGTTCTGCTGATAAAAATCTTAATTCAGGGAAAAAAAAAWTTTTTGTGTACATGGGTGCGAGTTTAGGTCCATGCGTGAAAATACATCATCACAAGAAATAGGCTTTCTAATAACAGATGGTTCGGCAGGAAGTGGAACTACATAGTTGTTTGTTTGTTTGTTTGTTTTTATTTCTACCTGCAGGAATCTGGAAACCCAAAATAATCTTAATGGCAAACAAACCAAGCAGCAGGTCCTGACTCAACCGTTTCCTCTATTTATTGTATTCATCATTTTGTGGAAAAGAAAAGGCAATATGCATGTTGTCAGGAAGGTTGACTCTTGAGGCTTATGTTCTAAACAGCCAGCATCAAGGGATGCCACCTATGAGGCCTATGAGGTCCTGTCGCCATGTGTTTGTAACCATGGGTGCTATTGTGTGGCTGTGGAGTCTGGCTCTAGGCATTTCATATTTACACTTCATTCAGTTTGTTCCACATGGAAAAAAAGTCTGTTTCATGAGCAAATCAAACAAAAAATAGCTYCTTTTTTGTAAATTTAGGTTAACATGCTGTGATTCAGTTTATGACTTATCTAGGTAACATTTCTGAAAATTAAAAAAAAGTTTCATTTCATGTGTTTCACAGGTTTCTGGTGCTGCCCCTGTGTTCGCTTTCTGACAGCTGCCATAAACAAATAAGGGAAGCTGTGCTCTCTGAGCCGTGCAGACATCTTAGTTTTAATCAATTAAAAAATGATCCAGTTCTCAGCCTTTCTTAAAGGGCATGATGCTGTTCTAGAGAGAGAGAGAGARAAAAAGAAGTTGGAAGCAGGAAGACAGCTCATATTTTAAGTTGACAAGGCGGATTCTGCACAAGTCGTTTACTTCACAGACCAGGAAGTGTTAAGTAGAATAATTGATGGAGCAGGCAAGCGTGCAATGACAAGATGTCAGAAAGAGAGATGATCAGACCTACTTTCTCGGAAGATAGGAGACAAGAAAACAATTTTTGCTCGCAATTTTTTATGTAAATTTTGTTTTTGCTTTGAAAGTCAGTAAAAACTTGATATTATAGGTTTTAAAAAAGCAAATGAAACGGCTAAACCCAAAGGTGTTAAACTGCAAGAATATCAAGCAAAATGTATAGTGAAAACAAAAGTCTAATTTCCTGACCTTTATGAGACACGCCATCAAGAAGGCAGAAAGATTTACTGTTTACACCAGATTTTGTGATGTTTTAGATATTTTAAACTTCCATCCATCCTTAAATTATCTTTAACTTACTTCTTTCTTTCCAGGTTGTGGGGGTTACTGGTGCCCAYATCCAGCAGCAGTCACTGTGTGAGAGGTGTGGTTCACTCTGGACAGGCTGCAAGTCCATCACAGCGACACAGAGACACACTCTCACCAACACAATGGGACAATTTAGAGATACTACATATATTATGTGCATTAGATATTACGTGCATGTTTCTGGTCTGTGGGAGGAAAACGAGAAAACTCAGAGAAAACCCACGTGTGCACGGGAAGAAAATCCAATCTCAACCTAGAATAGCTGCAAGACAGGAAATGATCCTGTGACCCTCTCACTGAGAGGTGGCAGCTCTACCAACTGAGTCTCACCTGTAATACAACCTCAGCTCTGAATAAGTTGGGACATTGTGTAAAATGTCAAACAACAAAACGCGCAATAAGTCGCAAATTTAAATAAAAAATTCACATTAAAACATATTATCAAAAACTTATTTTTTTAGACTTAGTTCCTTCTGTGCTTTTTGGCACAATGGGCGGCAAGACGTCTCCATTGGGGTTGATGTCTTGCGAGCTCTTCAGCCTCATCTGGGCTGATATCTAGCCCTTTCATGCATGAATTATGATAAACTCAGTCAGGATTTTTTTTACTAAGTGTTTTCAAACATCCTTAGGGATGAAAAACAAGGTTTGAAAAAAATTTTCTATCGTTATTTTTTTAAAGAAATAATTATCTGTACACCCAAGTGTACTTCATGCATTTTGTACTGTAAAAAACATAAAGGTAATAACATGGTAATTGTACAGGTATAGTTGTAATTTAGTTATACAGTTGTAATATGGTATTCTGTTGGAATGGTGGTTCCTCCACTACTCTGTAGTCCTCTCTGTTTGAGCTCTATTGATGAACGTAAACATTAAATAATGTTTTCACTAGGTATTTTTATTCAGCTTTAGGGATGTAAAACAAGGTTAAAAAATAAAGATATATTCTCTCTGAACTGAGGAGGATAGTGTGACACAAGTCACATTCTCTGAACTAGGGCTGCACAATACATCGAAAATGTATATCGTCTTCCCAATAACTGCTTGTTCAATATGCCTATTGCAACAAATTCAAAAACTGTTTGCTTTTATGAGTTTTGTCACTCAAACGGAAACTTGAAGTATTTCACCAATCAAATGGATCACTTCATATATTACTCTTCATATTTTTAAAAATTCATACTAGAATGAAAATGATTAGTTTTGTTTCTTTGTTAGTTTTTTTGCTCAGAACCTGGAAAACATCAACACTACATATTTATGTATTTGTTCATTTATCGCAAGTCATATTGTCATCACAATATTAAGCACTGTTATCACACATCGCAGGTTTTCCTGATATAGTGCAGCCCTACTCTGAACTGTAGATCCTCATAGAATCTTAACTGTAACTGTTTTTATCAGAATATACTCTTGTTAAGTCTCTAATTTGAGCATATTCTCTGATAGCAATCTCTCTTATAGCATGTAAAATAAATATATATTTTTGGCCAGTGTATAAAGATTTATATTTAAAAAAATCAAATTACATTGTAATACTATAAAGTTGATTTACAACCAAAATTGTATAGGATATGAATTATTTTCAAGTACAACATCGGTAATAACTGACATTGCATTGAAGTTAAAACGTAGCCAGTGATGCATGATGTACAATTGAGTGGACATTTAATCTGTATTTTCTACAAATATAAACTCAAAACTTGGAAAACCTTTACATAATATTTCACCTTAGATTTTACTTGATGTAATCTTTTTTTTTTTTTTTTTTTACCTGCAATGGTATCTTTTTATGGAAGGTAGAAACTGAAATAGCTGAGGTGTTTGGTTGTTCTCCCCATTTGTCAGCCATCTTGGTTTTGCTGACTATTTTTTCCCGTTGCAATGACCAGCCAATAGGATTTTTTTCTATGGGATGATGTAATAGCTTCCACTAGAGTGGATTATATGCAACACTGCCCAAAACTGCAGGCATATATAAAGAAATAAATACTTTTAAACAGCTGTACACTGTAGTGACCTCTACGCATGAAAGGGCTAGGGCCTTGAGGTCTTTGTGGAAGGTAGGGTGCCAGTTCCTTCAAGGACGCCCTTGTTTCCACTTCCCCCATGGTGGTATCCACTGGATGGTGGTTTTCAGTAGGCGTGTTGCTTTCTGACGGAGGACATGTCCAGCGAATCTTAATTGGCACTCTGTCACAATGTTGTTCAGTGTTGCTGGGTTGCTGTTCTGCAATGGATCTCCTCGTTAGTGATGCTGTCCCGATATGAGACTCACAGGATCTGTCCTAACCACCACTGATGGGCAACGTTCAGTCTTCTTTCAGTCTTTGAAGACATCTTCCATGTTTCACATGCGTATATGGCTGTTGAGAAGATGATCGAGTTAAAAAGGTGGATCTTTGTCGCCATGCTGACRGTTGTGGACATCCAAATTGGTTGGAGCTGCTGAAAAACAGCTCCCGCYTTCCCAATCTGGCACGCCACATTGTGTTCTGCATCACCATCATTGGTTATAATGCTGCCCAGATAYGTGAACCTTTGCACTCCTTCAATCTGGTATGGTCCGATAGTGGCAGGGTGCCAGCCGTAGGGTACCCAATTTGCATGATCTTGGTCTTGTTGACGTTAGCCCGGAGTCTGACCTTGGTTGATCCTCCATCGCTTATAAAAAACTTGAAGTAAAAGGTTGTTAAATCTTTGGGGAAACGTCCTTTAAGTTTATATTTGTTGGCAGTAATGCATCTCAGAAATGTTAGGACAAGTCATACCACTGTGAAGCATCCCTCGTTTTTTTTAACAACATAAACAGTGGCGGAGTCAGACAATTTTTATGGGGGTTGGCCAAACTGGAACCACTGACCCAGAAAATGACTGAGGATCTTATTGTGTTTCTTGGTCATTCTCTCATTTATGAGCAGAAGCTACCAAGTAAAATTACATCATGAGAATAACATGTTTGCGCAGTTCAGTTAAAATGAACATTCAGAGTAAAGAAATGTCTTTGCCAAAATGTTGCTGGCATAGCAGTGGCCATGGCCACCCCGAGCTACCCTCTGGCTTCACCCCTGTCATTTAGTAAGATGAATGCTGGGTCATCTTTCCTGCATTTTATTTATTTAGTTATTCATTTATTTATTTATTTGCCGAGTAAGCTCATGTATTGTTCTAAAACCTGTAAATACGTTTTACTGATTGACGGTGCCTTTTCTGATTTGTAAGATGCCCAGAAACACAAATGCATCCCCATACCATCAGAGAGGAAGGTTTTTGAAGTGAGGATGTGTCGTCATACAAAATGAATCTCAGATTTTGAACCGTTTTCCACTTTGCCTGAGTCCTTTTTAAATGAACGATGGTCCACAGAACACTGGATGGTGTTCACACATACAGCTTCTTCCTATGAGCTTGTGGATGGTGTAACGAACTGTGTTTACAAATTTTGAGCACAGTGATTTCTCCAGTATATTTTGAACTGTAGATGATGAAAAATTTAAAGTCGTACAAGTGTTTTGATTTTGAAACATATATTCAGAAAAAATTCTACCATTTTTAGATGCAACTTTTTTTTATACACTGATGACCCTCTGTCCTTTTTATTACTTCTAAAATGCTCTTTTCATACTTGGTCCTCTTACTGACCTGTCGCTGATTGACCTAATTAGCTGCAAAATGCTCCCTCGGCTGTTTCTTATTAGCATTATTACTTTTACAACCACTTCTTGCCCCGGTTTTATTTTTTTGGAAATGTTGCTGCCATCAAATTCAAAATTACTTTTTTAACTAAAGATTTTGAACAATTTTTAGGCTGAAACTTTTAATATATTATCATGTATATTCTGTTGTGAATAAAATACAAGTTTATGAGATTTGCAAATCAATGCATTTTGTTTTTATTTAAATTTTACATAGGTATGTTGGTATTGGGGATGTAATTAACAACATTTGGAGTGAA
>NW_013952485.1:1408030-1409994 GCF_001266775.1 Austrofundulus limnaeus | reverse complement strand
GATAGATAGATAGATAGATAGATAGATAGATAGATAGATAGATAGATAGATAGATAGATAGATAGATAGATAGATAGATAGATAGATAGTCAGTTTTGCATGCATGCACACATTTTTAAGATGATGACAGAATTAAAACAACAAATATGTAAGATATCATCAAGCTTTGAATACAAGTTACGTTAAAAAAAGGTTTGAAGTATGATAAAAAACAATTAGGAACAATACTGTATATTTGCTGCTGATGTCTGCAGCAAAGTCATTTGACTCCACACAAAACAGCTGTTCACCTGATGGAAATGTTTCTGGGGATGTTCTCAGCTCCATAATCATGGTCTGACTCATCAGCAACTCAAAAAAGGACTTTTGCCTCGTGAATTAGAAAACAAAAGTGACTTGCATCAGTATTGGCAGCTGTGATTTCTATGAGTCATGCATGAGCTTCAAAGTCGTCTCGACTCTCACTATTACTGGACGTGTGTGAAGGTGGGAGTTACAGTAAAGCGGTACGTTATGAATGCACACACTGAAAAAAGAAAAGGCGGGAAGGTGCGTGCAAGAGAAATAAGTGAGTGGAAGTTAGCAGTGAGCAAAACTTTTAACCGGAAACAAACTACTGTGTTTGATTATTGTTTAAATGTCTGCAGCTCGGCTAACTTTCATCAGCACAGCACGCACAAATCAAATGTGTTGCATTTTGAATTTGAATTTGAAAGTTGCTCTGAGGTGTCACACATCACCCTATCAGCTGTCAGACCTAACTTCCTGTGCTGTTTAACTTTTTTTTTCTACAATGTGTCTATCCTTTGGTTTTGTACAGGTAACAAGAAGTCAACACAACTGCTGTGCCAAAGGCATTCTTGAGGTAAGGATTAGGAGATATTTCTGAGAGTTTGATTGTTACATTTTTTAATAGCTGTATTAACAGTTTTTCTTGTTCATAAATGAATCACCTTGCATTTGGGTTTATTATTTTTATATTTCAAMGTGGTTTGGTTATATATTTGCAGACAGTCATTTGAAAACTGACTCAATAAAACACCTGCAGCAGTTCATGCGGTTTCATGCATCGTTTCATAAGAGACATCAGATTATACTGGTGTTCTCTGAACTTTCTTAAATGATCTGGATATAAAGTAAAGACGTAGAACATGCTGAGAATGGGAAAACCTGGAATATTTTGCATTTAATTAAATACTATTTCATAAATTTAACTGATGATTAAAATAGTTGCTTATTTCCTCTTGATTGACTTAATAAATTTGTTTATCTTTGCTCAGTCTTTTGTTATTGCTTTTCAAAAAAAATTCTCATTACTATGTTTTTTTCCTCTTATCATAGCAAGTAGAAATATTTTTTCTAGACATTTCTAATTCCCGTTTCCTCTGGTGTGGACTGCAAAAGCAAAAGAGAGGAAGGAAAAGGAAAATATGCAGGCAATTGAGTTGGGAAAGGGCCAGAGGAAGATAGCAACACATGATGCTCCACCTGGGAGACCTTGTTGTTGTTGGAGGAGGAAAAAAAGAAGGCGAGGGCTGGAGCTGTGTCCTTGGTGACTGAGGAAGGAGAGATAATGAAGTGAAAGGATGAGTACATGAGAGGAAACACTCGCCCTCCATGGCGCACTGTTGTGAGTGGGGGGAGGATAAAGGTGGTGGTGGTGGTGGTGGTGATGGTGGTGGGGGTGTTCAGAGAAATTTGCCAGCTTCATAAAAATTTTATGAGCGTATATCAGAGCATGAAGGCCTCACACTTTAGCCTCCCTGGGGAGCTAAGAAATGATGTGACATTTTGGGAGATTCACAGCTAAACACTTCTGGAGGATTTTCTAATGCATATAAACACATTTTTTTAGAAAATTCAAGTGGTTCAGCTTGAGCAAGTTTTAAGAATTTTGTCCCTCACACACACACACACACACACACACGCACGCACGCACGCACGCACGCACGCACGCACGCACG
>NW_013952485.1:1399062-1407808 GCF_001266775.1 Austrofundulus limnaeus | reverse complement strand
GACACAAAATGTCACAATGCATGCTTTTCACAAAGCTAAAAATTGATTTTCAGTAAATATCTTAYGTGATGTGTTAGCACAAGAATTATGTGTTGAAGATGATCCTCAGCTACTACCACACCAAAATTTATTGCAACATTTATAAAAAGGACAGATTTAGAGGTTTTTGTATTTGTCAAAGCTGATTAGCTCTTGATCTTGATTCATTGTAAAAGTTAGTTTCAGTAAACTCTAATAWGGTGGTTTGAGATATTTTGCTAACACAGAGACTAACATACTCCCAGGCACACACATGATTACCCACTGTTCATGGCAGCAGGAGAAAATAAACTGATAAGTTTTACTCTTCTCTCCTCAAAACAAATGTTTGAGTTTCTGCTTCACTAAATGAATGTGATTAAAAACACAATCTTGTAAAAGCTTGTTRAGTTTTTGGTAATGATCCCACGATAAATAAAACATTGCATTTCTTCTTCTTTTTTTTAAATGTCTCTTTTTCAGCTGTGTTTAGTTTGCATTTTCRAAAATGAGCCGTTGTTTTCACCTGCTGATGTAGCCGTGCAGCAGCAGATCTAATGAGACGGAGATTTCATTTTTACCACACAGCGACTGATCACGACCACTTCAAGCATGTAATTCACTTCACTGAGCCTGAACTAGACTCTGAAGTTGACGTTCATTTACGAGGCACATTCTCGTTGGGGGCGGAGTGGGAGGCAGGGCTGGTGATGAGAGTCAGATGTCGAACAGATGTGTGTAAAACAGAAACAAAATTAAGCTAAACTAAAGTGAAAATATGAACATTCTGATGACAGTGACAGTCTGATCAATGTGTATTTTCTTCATTCTTTTATTTTTTCTTACACAGTGTCACCATTTATTCATCTTTAATTCCTGTTTCTGTTTGTGTTACAAAGGACATGACTCAGTCCTGGCCGTCCCAGCAGGCCTTCGGGGGTGACCAGCGAATCCTCTACAACTACAAGGTGTGTGTTTGTTCTTTGTTGTTTTAATTAAAAGCAAACTATTTATGGGTTTGTACTGTCTGGTGTGTTGGAATCCCGGTATGTTATTAGAATTAGCGTCTGTTTGAGTGTGGAATGCCCATAAGTTCTGTGGCCCACTCCATGTTTCTGCCTAAAATGTCAATCATGAGAAGCTAAAGGTTTTATCTTCATTCTGGGTAAATTAATCACTAGGTTTCAACAGGAATAAGCAACAAATGACAGAGAAAAAAGTAATTTCAATTCATCTTATTTGATTATTTTCTGGCAAACCTTTTATAATCTGTATGATAATAAATAAATGTGTCAAACTGAATTCATGTAGCTCATTTCCTACAAATCAAATGATCACAAACAGCTTACAAAATGGACAAAATAACAAAGATATGAGAAATTCAAATGTTAGCTGAGAACAGTAAAGTTTAATTGAAAAAGATCACTGACATTGATATGAGGGAAAAAATTCAACTTAATACAAATTGAATTGGCTAAAGTAAAAAAGTAACTCACAACATGTTTGTACAGTAAATAAAGAGCACTCAAAATACAAAGTTTGTTGCACTGCGTAGTATCTTAGCTGTTTTTCTGGACAGAGTTTGTTCCTGGGATCTGTTGGAGCAAAGTTTCTAGTTTGGGGTTATAGAACCTTGACTCCCCACAACGTCTGTATTTCCTCCTTCACCACTTGGTATTTCTCAAGCTTATCGTGCTCCTTCTTCCTGATGTTACATTTGCTTTGGATTGCTACATTTATCACCCCTGTCTTGTCCTGTAGCTTGTCAACAACCAAAATATCTGGTTGGTTAGTCCACACCTGTTTCTCAGTCTGGATCTGAAAGTCCCACACTGCCTTAGTCTTGGTCTAAAAGTGGGGGGAGTTCAAATATCTTGGGTTTGTTTATGAGTGAAKGTAGAATGAAGCGTGAGATTGATAGACAAATCTGTACGACTTCTACAGTATTGTGGACTCTGTACTGGTCTGTTGTGGGGAAGACGGAGCTGAACTGAGTCAGACTAAATTCCTGTCCTCACCCATGGCCACACACTTGGGTATTAACAGAAAGAACACAATCACAGACACAGGCAGTCAAAATGAGTTTTCTTGGCAGGGTAACTGGACTCTTCCTCAGGGAYTGAGTGAGAAGTTCAKTTATCCAAGAGAGACTCAGAGTGGAGCCGCTGCTCCTCCACATCGAAAAGAGCCAGTTGAGGTGGTTCGGGCATCTGGTAAGGATGCTTCCTGGACACCTCCTCAGACATGAGAGGAAACCCTGGAYAAGACCCAGGTCACTCTAGAGAGASTATGTTTCTCATCTGGCCTGGGAACACTTTAGAATCCTCCTAGAAGTGCTAGAAGAGGTGGCTGTGGGAAGAGAGGTCYGGGACTTCCTGRTCAAACTACTGCCCCCGTGACCCCACCCTGGAACAAGTAGATAATGTAGACGGACAGCATCTCGTAATCTGCCGTTGGTACCCACTGTGCAGGTGTTTATCATTCCATAAAGGTTCCTCWTCTTCCATTGGGTTTGTGCTGCCTGAGACATCCACTTAGCATTTCATGGTGGCTTTCTTCCTGGTGTACACCAGGATCTTTGATGCTTCATGTTGTTTAGTGTCACTCACCCTCACTGGTYGTCTTCCTCCCTCCTTCCCTTACTGGAAGGACATGTTAAATGGTTCTTACCTTTCAGATTTTATTTATGTTGCCTGGTAAAAWTTTTAACCCAAAATCAGATAATTATGGCTAGCTGAGTGCATTTATGCTTCTAGCAAATAAATTTTACAGCACAAGTTCTTAATTGAGTGCCCCTTGTGGGCATCTTTCTATTTTTTCAAATATATATATWTTTTTCCTTCTTGAGGTATAAGAAATTGTTTGATCCTTGTGTACCTCATAAAAAACACCCTCTTGTTTAAAAGTTATTCTCTGTTAATTTGGATAGTGTTTTTGTCACATCAACAAAAAACTGTGTTAATCAGCAGAATAACAGCCTTCAATGTTGTTTATTTTTCCAGGATGGAAAGCAGTCAGCTGCACACCAAAGACAAAGTATGTATTCACTTCCTGATCTGTTTACGTGTTTGAATTGTTTTGTATTTCTTCACCCTGTTTGTCTTGTTTGTTAGGTCAGGGGGAGGCACCGCAGCGAGTGGTCCACCGGCACCCTTGTGTGGCGCCTCACAAATCGTAAGTGGGTAAGGGAAAGAAGAAACTTGATACAAACGGGGTCCCCTAACATAAACCTCTGCTGAGGCGCATGTGGAGACAAAAATATACATCACATGCATAATCCATTTGCTTCTCCGTGACGTAAAAAATATTTACGAACCTCATTGTCTGAAAAGACACGAGGAAAAGCTGGAGGAATCCAGAGATGCATAAAGGGAACTAGATGCCTTGGGTCAAAACAGTTAACGGTGTTTCAGGTAGTCATTAAGGTCAAAGGTCACTTTACATTCCTGAGAGCTGTCAGAGGAGACCGATGCGCTCCTGTTTGTTAACATTTTACATCCTTCTTTTAATGTGAAACACATGTTCTGCACCGTAAGTCATCTACATGCCTCACATTATTTCACAGGCTCTGTTATGAAACAGCAGGTTTTTTTACTTAACTTGTCAAAAACATTCATTCATTCATTCATTCATTCATTCATTCATTCATTCATTCATTCATTCATTCATTCATTCATTCATTCATTCAAGCTTTATTTATACTTGAGAGATCATTAGAAGTTGGTGCTCTTTGTCCAGGACATCCTGTCAATTAGAAGAGCAAAGAGGGAAAAAATAAACGAACTAACAGAGATATGCTGACAGAGAGAGGGCAGTATCACAGCTGGTTAAATAATAAAACTCTCTAAACTTCCTGTTAACATAAGTTTGTCATAGATAATTAATTTTTTTAAATTAAAGTACAGTAATATAACATGTTTTTGTGTCTTATTATGTTTGTAATTRTAATGTTAGATGTCAAATAGATACAAGTAACTAAAATGTAAAGCAAAACTGTATGAGAAATGTAATCACAACCCTAATAAGAAAGAGCTGTTCAAACAGGAACAGACAAGAATTGCTGCAGCATCAGAAGGTTGCAGAAATGCATTTGATTTAGAACTTTAATTTTATGTAAAGGTTAAAAGGACCCAAATGCAGTCATAATGGAGACAAAATCAGGAAAATGATTAGAAACTTATTTTTCAAACAAAAAGCTAAAAGCTGAAAAGAACTTACAGTCAGAAGAGTAATCACAGGGAGCATGAGAAAGAACGAGGAAGACCAGGGCCTTGTCCCAATGCCCAGGTGCACCCTACGCCCCTCTGTGAAGTGTGGATTTAGTCGAAGTGCACKTAAGTGTTCGAGTGCGCAGGTTATAAGCGTGCAAAAAAATTGAGAATAAGGACAGTAACAGATTGTGTCATCGACTTGCGCCTCTCTRCTACATGCACACATGCATACATATGTACACATGCACACATATGCATATTTTAAATTTTATTAAATAACTTAGTATTTTTTAAAAATCWGATTAATTGATTCYTTACAGAWTYTGACTCATATTAATTAAATAAAATGCTTTTTTCTCTCTATTTTAAACYGACTTTAAATGCTGACATTCCTCTGAATATTKGCTACATTCTAMTAAAACATGTTCCACTGTTTCCATCTGATTACAATAATGACAAGTCCCTGTTTTCATGTTTCCCTATACGAAAAAGAGAACTATTAAGGCCTGTATGATCCCTAAAACCAATCATGCACAGCTGGTGATTATGAGACATGGRCTGAAAAGACAGAGGAATGGAGACACCTGAGCAAAATTCTGGGCTGGGAACAGGTGAGAGTGGGTGTGGCAGACTGAGTTGAATACAGGCACTGAGAAGGGGGGATACAGGCAAACAAAACACAAAGATCACAAAGTTAATCTAACACATAAACTAACAATAACACAGATCCTGACACAGTTTGGTGAAAAAGTTTAAACCTACCCAAACTAACAGGTTAGTCCAGTGAGGCCAAGGCCAAAAACATAAATTAATAAAACTGGCCGCTGTCTTATAAACGATACAAATCACTGAATTTTTGTTCATGTTAACATTTTTTAAATTAACCTTATAATAAAGTTTCTKTGCATTTTTTTGTTGTTTTGAATTAAATTTTATGATATTCTTACTGGAGGTGCCCAGGCTGTTACAGAGGTGCAACAGCTAGCTGCTACTGCTAGTATTTTGCTTGCAAATAAGCACAGAATACCACATAATGCAAACAATTGTGAAATGCAAAGCTGATTATGATGTTTTTATAAACCAAATTTAAAAAAATAAAAATGGAGGTCAGCATTAAATTTTATTTCTCTAAAACAAACATAACATACAAAACTTGGACAGTAAAACTCACAACAATAGAGTTTATAAAACTATAAAAATTAAGATAGTTATTTATTAAGTTTCCTTCCCCAGGGACACATGTATGCTGCAGTTTATGATGCATGGTGACAGCTTTTTAAGCTTTGAGGTGAAATTAAATATAAATTGTTTAGTTGTATGCAAAATAATTTTTTTCAAACTATGCAGAGTATTTTAGTTCTTGTTTTTTTTTAAATACATGTAATAAGTGGCTTTTGGATAAATTAAACATTTAGCTGCATTTTTATGTCTTCAGAAAAACAGACATAAAACATACGTCAGGTTGTTGCTTATTTTTCACTTAGAAACTTTTAAAAGGTCCACACCTTTATTTCTTTCAAGTGCATAAGTTAATACATGTTTTTTAGAAGCAGATCTTTTTATTTATTTCTAACAACTTTGTGTGTGTTTRTCCAATGTAATATACTATGATGCCTTGAAATATTGTCATTTTCTGTTGAAAACTTTCTGCTTGTTGGAAAACAAGGGTACCATTCATGTTACACTCACTGTCCTCCCCATTTACGATCGTGTAGTTTAATGTGACACAAAGTATACAATCTACTTTGTTGCCARTTCACAAAAAAGATTGGTTCTTGCTCTTGTTTTTGTCATCCTTGTCTTTTTWTTCTTGTTGTAATTGCAGATCAAACTATATACCGTATTTATGGTACAGACTGATTCCAAATATGGTGTCTGACAGGTGTTTTATTTTCTGCCTATTTACAGGATGCTGGCTGACGACCTAAAGCTGAGCAGTGATGATGAGGACACTCAGAGGGTAGGCAACATGTAACTTCTAACAACTTCTTACCAATGGTTTTGACTCAGTTGGAATAGGTTTAGTTCCTTATAAAGAGACAGAAGAAAGGGAGGCCATATGAGGACAAAGGAAGAGGAAATGCAAGGAGAAGAACACTAATTATAAGTGTAGTGTTCTGGAGCTTTAAGATTCTTGTTTTTCTGGTAGTGTTTTGTGGCATGTTAAATGAGAGTCTGCAGTGTTATTAAATTGGGTGTAACAAGTCATTTGCTTTGCTGCTGCACTGGAAGATACATTTTTTTGTTTGTGTGTGTGTGTTTTCTTTAAAGACCATTCACGAGTCGRCTTCCTGGGACAGACACAGGTATGTTATGGATCTGATTTTTAAATGTTTTAATATTTGGATTTAGAAATGAGTTCATCTGTGTGACTAATGTTGCTCACACCCACCGGTGTTGTGAGCGTCCACTGACCTGTCTCTGGTGTTTGTGTTGACTGACAGCCTGTCAACGCAGCGAGCGCACACATATGGCAGGCGGGTGAGACATTCCAGCTCGGACTCATCAGACTCAGACTCCACAGCCAAGTCGAGCAGCAGCAGTACTCAGTCTCGCAGTTCCAGCCGAAGTCCAGAACTAGATCCTCCATCACCTGCCAACGCACAGGCGCCATGCAACAACAAGGAGGTAACCATCACCACGACTTTCTCCTCTTGCCTCTGTTTGTTTGACTTTGGGTGAAGTCTCTGCAGGGAGTGATGGCCTGGAGGTGGTTGACAGCAGGTGTGGGGAGGGACAGAGGAGTGAGGAATGCTTGAGAGTTGGAGGAAAGCGATCGAGGGTCGAGGGGCAGAGGCAGCTTTGGGATTTAGTGTTTCAGTGTCATGTCAACAAGCTGAGTCTTAGAGGAAAGCCTTCAGGTGGGGGACGTCATCAAGAACTGAGTCATCATATTGACAAACTGTGCAGGACAAATTGTTTCATTCTCTTAGAGTCTCGTGGACAGCATGCTGAGTCTGGCTTCTGAAAGCAAAGTGCATTATGGGAGTTAAGATGTTTGTGGAGTAAAGGGAGGAAACCTGCTCCTCTTCTATGAATGAAAAGCCCTGTTCAACACAGCCAACTGTATTACAGAACATGCTACCTTGGGCCCCTACAGAGGGTGWGGGTGTGTGTTTGCTGGGGTAGGGGTGGGGTGGGGTGGGGGGTAGCAGCATGTGTTTTTCATTTAGTGTTTGAGTGTCTCCCAGCGAAAAGATGGGGGTTGGAGTTATGGAAGCCAAGCAAATCCAGAGTTCCAGGTAGTGTGAGAAAAAAAAAGGAGAAAAAAAAGAGGGGAGGGAAGCATAGAGACGATACAAGAGATGCAGTGTCTTCACTGAAACGAGTGTGAGGGATGATGGGAAGAGTTGGAGGGGTGAGGGGGTTGATGTTTGACTTGAGGAGTTTAATATAGCTTCTGGTCACACCGAAAAAGAGAAGACGTAAAAACGAGAAAGAAACTTGCTCTCAAGCTGTAAGTATACTTTTTGTTTTTATATTTGCATTACTTTTTCTTTAACTCTGATTCTTAGAGTTTGAAAGTCAGTTGTCAAAGAAACCTTAAACAAATTGGTGGCATAATTAGGTCTGGGTGTGTACTGTATGTGAGTCTGCTGCAGCTGTGAGTCCACGTAGTTAGTCCACTAATGACAGCAACAATGTCAGATGAAATATAAGGGACTTTTTTGAAACATAAGTCTTAATATGGGGTTTATCAAAGTATAAATACTTTTTTAATATATTGACGCAAGATGTTTTGTCATGAACTGTTACTTTGATTTTAGCCATTTTCTTCAGATACCAAGAGGTTGTGTTGTTTGTTTGTGAAAAGAGTCATTTAGATATATGTTTGTAGATAAATGATCCGTCTGATCAAGTTTAGTGTTCAGACAGAATTTGTAAGTATCATATTTTTATCATTATGAAAAGGCTTTTGTTAAATAAACCATATGAAGTTTATTAATAATAATTTTTATTATTTGAAAGAAAACTTACATCTTCATTAGTTGTCATGGTCTTACATCTAAACAGTGATGTACAGTACAGTATGTTATTAAATAAAATGATATCTGGACAGTATTTGACTTCAAATAATACAGTCTAACCATCAAAATAATGTTAAAAAATGAAAAACACATTTTAAACTTTTCTAATTTCATATTTTCAAACAGATGCATGAAAAAAAAGTTGATATGAAAAGCTTTCATTTGGTTAACCGGTTGACAACCACAGTATGACCTCAACAAACAAATAAATAAGCAATCAAATAAAGAAATATAGTAGATGTATTATTCTTTTATAGTGTTATTAAAAAACTGAAAACATTTATATTAATAACTTGAACTCTGATAATTTCATAGCTATAAAAATTTCAGCAATAACAAGTGGGTTGCAAATTATGTAAGCTTTTTTTGGATTTCATGACAAATACCCAATCTGTTAAAACTGCTTAAACTTAGAAATAATCGCATAACGAACTAAATTAAGTTTTGAGGTTGAAACTTCTAAAAAGCATTGGAGTATGGATTGAAGGG
>NW_013952485.1:1389192-1398778 GCF_001266775.1 Austrofundulus limnaeus | reverse complement strand
AGATAGATAGATAGATAGATAGATAGATAGATAGATAGATAGATAGATAGATAGATAGATAGATAGATAGAATGTCTGATGTTCTTAAACACAAGATATGTTTTCAAAACTGGTTATTTGTCAGGTCACCTGTAATGTGAACTTACAGTGCTTGTTCATGTCTTGGGTTTAGGAGCCATATGATGCATGAATTGTTTATTCAGTGTTAAAAATATGCAACAAAAGAAAGAGTAAGTTCTCTGAAATTTTGTTGATATAAAGACTGAAACAAAACATCTGCCCTTATTAAAACATGTTGATATTTGGATATATTTTGATATTTGGTTATCCCATTTTTTTGGATTCCTCAGAGCCAGGCACCCACCCATTTACTCTTTCTCCTTTTTTGTATTGGAGTTGTGCACACTACTTTTTTCTTTTAAAGACTGACACAAACGTTATAAGAATAACATTGAAAGACAATAAATATTAAAAGGAAGGAATATTTTTGCACAGAACTGTTACTAATTTTATTAGCATTGTGTAAACAGCTTTACAGTCAACAAAGATCAAATCTGATTTTTTGTCATTTTATCTCTTTTGTCTTTAAAGACAGATCATGCCTCTGCTACCCAGTGGCAATTAGATAAATGGCTGAAGAAATCCAAGAAAAAACCTGGCAGCACTGATCAAAATCACTCACAAAGTCATTCAGACCACCAGCTTTCTCCCAAGACCCAGAGAGCCCCGTCGCCAGCCAGGTCCTGGGACAGCAATCAGGAGTACAGCCCTAGCCAAAGTCCCATACCCAGCCCACAGTTCAATTACAACCACAGCAGCCCTGTACCCAGCCCTGGTTACAGTTACTGTCCTAGCCCCAGTCCATTCACCAGTACCTGTCCAAGTCCTTCCCCAAGTCCAAGGCATAACCTCATTCCAAGTCCAGCTCCAAGTATTTGTCCCAGTCCATGCGGGAGTCCACGAGTCAGCCGAAGCCCAAGTCCTATATCTAAAGATCCTCCAAAAAGCCCAAGTCCCACTTTACGTGGCCCCTCAAGGGTTCATCGCTATCTTGAAGGTCAAAGTCAGAACCAAGCACATTCCACTTTAACATCAACTTCCCACGGGACAAAAATTAGACCATGGATTGCTCCGTTACCTACCAATTTGAAGAGTAAGACTGCAAGTGCCATTCAGCATCACCCATCTCATCAGCACGGGCCCAGGACTGACCCTACACAGATCCAAGTCCAAAGCCAAAGCAAGCTGAAAGCTCATGGAGCTTTGACTTCAAAGCAAAATCTCAAATCTACACCAGAGCCTTCCTCACATTCAAGCGTTAAACCGCTTTCTGATGCACCCAGAGCTAAAAACACATTACATTTTGATCAAGCTCAAGGTAACCAACCCATCCACAAGCTACGGAATCCATTTCAGTCACATAGTCCCAGCAAATCAAAACACCCAGTACCCTTCCGTCGTGAAACCAGAACTGTTAACAGTTCCCAGTCCCAATCTATCTGTAAAGCTACTAGCACTTCTGGTACTGGGTCAAGTGCTAGGCCCAGCCCTAACCTAATACATTGGACAAAGTTGTGGAAGGCTAGACCGTCAAATCCTGTGCACACAAATAATTCCCAAAATGCTCAAAAGAAGCTTCAAACCAAGGCACAAGAAGTGGACCAGAGAAGATTCCATTTGACTCAAATAGAGGAGCGAAAAGCCGAGAGAAAAGAGGACAGACATCATCACGAAAAACAACCAGGAAAACCAGAAAGAAAAGAAGACAGGAGGCTGGCGGAGGAGCAGCTACTAAGACGTCCCTGGATCCAAAATTTGGCTGCAGAAGAAGAGGAGGAGGGAGCGAGAGATCGGCAGAGTGGGAGAAAAGAGACAGAAAGAGGGAAAAACAGGAGGAAAGGGGAGCAGCTGAATAAATGGCCAACAGCTCAAGCCAAAGAGAAAGGTCTGACCAGCATCGAACAACACCGCCTTCCASAAGATTCAGACTATCAGGGGAGGACAAAAAAGGGAGAGAGATGTGAGGAGGACAAAGACTTTTCACCCCGTCTAGCTTCACATTCTCCAACTCCTCAAAAAACATCCTCCTCATCCTCGTCCTCATCTTCCAGCTCTCCCTCGAATTCAGGCTCAGAATCTGAATATCAGCCTCGGACTGAAAAAGTTTCAGCAGACTCTACCTCTCACAAGAGACTTACCAAGAAAGGACACCAAGCACCGGGCAGACCCGATGCCTCCAGGCCCAAGGTGATTCACGCCAAAGAACTAAACTCTAGACATCCTTGTGAGGGATCGCAAACCGTGGGGAGGCAAAAGCTCTACACCCTCGTCCCATTTGGACGAAGTGAGAAGGCGGCTCCCACTTCCCAGCGAGGCTTAAGAAATTTGGTGGTGCACATAGACCTCTGTCTTCTCAAGAGAGTCCCTGAGAGCACGACAAATTCTGCTAAAAAACCCTCCTCTTCATCATCTCCTTCAGTGACCAAGGACAAGCAAAGAGACGCAATGAAACACGTTCAAGTCCCTGAGACTTTGACAAAAGATGGCAAAAGGAAACGCAAGGTAAACAACACATGTAGATATAAAAAAATGTAGGCATCTTTATGAGAAAATGGTTGCATGTTTCATAAAATGTGTTTGTGTGCACTCAGTTGGAGAATGGTGCACTGGACAGAGAATGCAAGAAGAGCCTAGTTTATCCAAATGACACCTCAGGACAGACAGAATCTTCATCTCTTACAGCTGAAAACCTCGTAACTGAGATGACACACAATGGGTAACATCCCAATCCTTTTTGACTGGTTTGAAGAATTCACATTTAATTCCACACTTAGATTTTGACACCTATAATGTCGCAGGTATCTGGAGGAGTACTTGGACAACAAGCGGCCACTGTCTCCCTTGTCTCCCTTGTCTCCGCTGCCCCAGAGCCCTGAGATCACCAAGCCCTCCACCAAAGCAAAGGCAGCTGAGCATGTCCGTACTCAGAAAAGCAAAGACAAAAACAAAGGTCAAGCCGTGAAGGTAAGTTAAAAACCACCTACCATGTTTGATCTACTCTGATGCTTGCATCATTTTGGGCTCATTTGAGCTCTTTCTGTGMAGCCAAAGATGGAGGTGGAGTGTGTGAAAGTATCAAGGCAGCCTCAGCCATCATCTGAGTCTTCCTGGAGACCTACTTCTCATGGAGGAACTGGGCCAAATCATGAAATGTGAGTCCAAAAAGTGTGTCACTGCACACTCAAACGTTTGTACGTAAGTAAGTTTCATCATTATGATCCAGTGCCACAAAAAAATAGCAATCAAATAAACTGTGTTAGCAAAATATATTTTACAACAGCAAGTAGATTTTATTGAAACTCCTAAAGAATTAGTCATTGTATGTACAACTGATTAACTTTTGAGGTAAACTRGATTCAAGGTGGCCCCCGCAACTAATAAACCTTAACGACACCTAAATGACTACAATTCAGACATTTTTTGCAGCTATTGAGCTAAGATTTATTGTGATAGCAGCTGAGACTTATCCCCAACACATATGCCAAGCACTAACAAACCGTGCAACATCTTTAAAACTTTGACTGGTGAGGGCGGTGGGTAATGTGTATTACTTCAAGCAATACTTTTACATTTTTTATGCATATTTGTGTTTATCATTCTAGATCTCATCATGCTGAGTACTACTTACATGAAGCTAAAAGGATGAAGCACCGGGCTGATGCAATGGTGAGTATTTTTTTATATTCAGACAACCACTGATAGGTTTTAGGAAAATATTGTGATTCCCTTCTTTTAATTTGTAAAATTCAATGACAAACTGTGTTATTTGCATTCAATAATTTACCAAATTTCCCTCTGGGATCAATAAAGTATTTTTGAATTTGAATTGAATTGAATAAGGCCTGCTGACAGCAAAACCTTAAACAACTACCTCATCAGCAGACATCAAGTATTTTGTATGTACTGTACTGTATATGAGTATATGYACTGGTACTGTACATGAGTAACAGAGCAGTATCTTGTAACAATAATGTTCCAAATAAAAAGGAGACATTGTTGCATGAAATGCTTTTTTTTATTTTGTACTGTAATTTACGGTTTGTCTCACATGAATGTTGAAAATGTTCACACGGTGTCTTTGCAGCGGGAGATTTTGTGTTGGAGATGAATTTTCACAGCTAGAAGTACAAGTGAGGAGGTGTTAGGAAGCATCAGTTTTCAGCRCTCGGCAAGCAGGCCATGAGCCACAAAGTATACAATATAGCTGTTTTATTATTTTTTTGTGTCACAACTCACACATTTTCRTCTCGCATTGATAGTAATACTACTTTTATCTGAAGGTATGTCCAATATGCAAAATGCTGATTAAAGCCAACACCAAAAGTACTCAAAACAACGTGTTTATTCAATTGCAGTAAATGTGCCAGCAGATTACAATATGTGGTTGGATGGAAATTTTCTAAGAAGCTTAGAGCAGCTCTTACATGACATCATTCCACAATGCTTCAAGACTTCAGTGCATCTTCAAGGTCACAAAGAGACCTAAATTATCTCCTAAATGGACCTTTCGAACATGTCAGGGGTGTTAATTTTATTTTATTTTACTTTTTTCCAGGTGGACAAGTTGGGAAAAGCTGTAAACTACGTTGACGCTGCTCTGTCCTTTATGGAATGTGGGAAGGCCATGGAGGAAGGACCACTTGAGGCCAAGTCTCCATACACTATGTATTCTGAGACAGTGGAGCTGATCAGGTGAATCTCATAAACCAAGAAGAGATGCAAGTCATGATCCTTTCACTGACAAACATGTTAATTACTTGGATGGAGTGGTGGAAATTCAATGAAACTGTACACGTTAAAAGGTCATGTGACTGTATTGAGATGATTACAATATTAGATCAGTTGGTTAACAATGGTGGTCCCATGTCAGAAGGGTGTGGATCTGGCAGACCACTGCTGGGTTCAAGTTGATCGCTCACATCTTTTACTGGGGGAAAGCTTGGGGACACACATAACATGGATGGATGAGTGTTGAAAGACTGTACCGGGGTGCTGCCTCAGAAGTTGACAGACATGCAGACTCAAGATGTCATTGATGTAGCAATGTGCCATCAAGAACCCCAAAATCACTACCTGAAGTCATACCCTGTTGCTTTCCTCAGCACGACGCTAAGAGTACAACAGATTTCTGTCCATGGTAATGGCAGGATTGGTCCTCTTTCCTCTGTGCTACCATACACGATAACCATCTGTTGTAATGCAGATCATCACTATACATGATATGACATCACTAATTATCAGGCCATGCATTCCAGAGTGGCACCACTCCTTATGCAGCCATCTCTGCTTGGTTATTAATGAGTCCAGTACTTGTGTACAGATGTCACACAATGAAACTTGGCACTCAATGAAATAATCATCTCTTTGGGTGATCTGACTTGAACAACCAGAGACTCACCTATTGATTTCAGCATCAATCCACTCTTATGGTGCGTTCACACCAAACACGATTTCAGCATCAGGAGCAGCAGGTTTACATGCAAAGTGTATGGTGGACGCGCTTCAATCAGTGTCGGGAAGTGCTGCAGCGCCTCAAGCGCGATTAGAGCAGCGCGATTTGAACGATTTGAACGATCTGAGCRTTCGACGCGCTGAGGCGCAAATCACTGAAGTTAGAAAATCTGAACTTTTGCAGCTCGACGCGCCGCGTCAACCAATCAGAGAGACTCCACTGTGTGACGTAGTGACAGATTTCCCGACGGAACAGTTTACTGAATGATGTCCACTAACCTGAAACAGATGGAGAGGAGCTCTTTAGCTGAAATCGAGTGCCTGCAGTCGGTGTCCTGACAGGAGATATCCTCACCAATGCGTGGCAGCGGCTCATCAGACTGGACTCGGAACAAAAATAGTCTTGAAAGCGAGCTGTGAGCCTCTCCCGCAGCTCCTGGGTGATGAAACTCAGAATGTCTCTGAATTATTTGGTGAATTAATTATGAATTAATTATCTGATGAACGTGACATGCTCTTGCTCTCTGTAAATAATGCAAAGCCACTTCCTCGTCCGACATTAAACAGAGCCCGACAGAGGAGGGAGGGGCGGGGAGGCTCTTGCCGTGCAGCGCTTCAAGAGCTGACCTGCATCTGACTTCAAAGTGCACAAGCGTCCAACTTGAAGCGTTGGATGCGATTTTGAAGCTGAAATCGCGTTCGGTATGAATGCAGCATTACATTTGTACGTCCCACATGTCAAGCAAATCGATGGTATGACCACCTGGTCATACACAAACCCACAACATGGCCCCTATCAAACTCTGTCAAGTGCTGTTTAATGTTACAAAACAACCACTCTGTTGGGTTTCACTCACTGTGCTGCCTGATAAATCACACCTATTGCCACCTTTCATGCCCACCGGTGCATATATTAGACATGTCAGATCATTTACATATCCATCGCTGGTTTGAATGTGCACCAAATTATGTCCAAGTCAGACCATTCTATTTGAGTTTTTAACTGTTTTTTGTTTCTTTGTTTTTTGCCAGTGAGTGCATTTGCATATGAAAACCAATGACGGCTCTACTGTTGTGTTTTAAGGTATGCAATGAGACTCAAAAGCCATTCTGGCCCGGGAGCGAGACAAGAAGAGAAGCAGCTGGCAGTTCTGTGGTGCGTATGTCATCACCTCTGTTTAGACTACATCTCTTTATTTTGAGGATGAGATGCATCAGGACATTTTGAAGATGGTTTGGGATCTGTCTGAGACTTCTGTTCTCGTGCCCATAGTTTCAGATGCCTCGCTCTCCTTTACTGGCAGATGTTCCGCTTAAAGAAGGATCACGCGCTGAAGTACTCCAAAGTACTGCTTGATTACTTTAAGGTAAATCTTTAAAATCACAACTCAATGTCTGGCATGATGTTGACATTTTGGTTTGGATTAAGCCTTGTTTTGGTGTTATTACAGAGTTCTTCCAAAGTGCCTATAACCCCACCTGGTTGGAATGACTCTGGGAAGTAAGTGGATAATTAATGGACTGAGACCATTAGGTTCTTTCCAGGCACTGAAACTTTATAAACTGTCACCAATACATTGTTGAGCATGTTTTTTTTATTGTTTTTCTTTCGTAGGGGTATGAGAGAATCTTCCCTCTCACCCAATGCAAAACACCACAGAAGGGATTCCTATGGTAGCTCTGCATCTCTCATAAGCATCCCACAACGTATCCACCAGATGGCAGCAAATCACCTGAGCATTACCAACAGTGTCTTGTTCAGCTATGAGCACTGGGAGGTGGCAGACAATCTTGCAAAGGAAAATAAAGGTGAAAATCTTGTGATTTTTTTTTTTTTTTTGGTTGTACCTAAAACATTTGAAATCAGTTTTCATTAAGTTTTAAGACTTATGTCCCTTTTTGTTGTTACAGAGTTCTTCAACTACTTGAATACTTTGTCTGGGCCTTTGACTCTTCACAGCAGTGTTGCTCACGCTGTCCAATACACCAGACAGGCTCTTCAGTGGATACGCATTAGTGCCAAACTGAACTAACACCAGCAGAGAGGAGTTACTTTAACCTKGCTCTTCAGGACTTATCTGCTGCAGAAGAATCAAAACTCTGGATTTTTTACCAACAGGACAAAGCTGACGAGTAATGTGGTGTTTGAAATGAACTTGAATGAAATCCCACTGAGCCATAAGATCATCTTTTTAGTATGTTGGGTGCAAACTGGTCCATACACTGTGCAAAGTCTTCTAAAGGAGAAATCCACTTCTTCCTCGTTGTTGGGCGGCTGAGAAAGATTTCAAACCATTTGCCAAAAATATTCTGGACCTCAAAGAACTCAAAAAGATAAAAGACACTTCTGTGTTTCTGTTCTCATGAGACGATGCTTTTAAAAAGGGTGATCGTTTAACACTCTAAACCAGAAACTGATGATTCTTACTTTTGAAGAATCTAAAACTTTGTATCTTTGTGTTTTTTTATTGTGCAATATTTGATACATTTTTTTTAGTAGAAAAATAAAAAGAAGGTTTGTAGAATACATTTTTGTTCTCGTTTCAAATGCTGTAAGATATTAATCACAGTTTTTGGGGTTCTGATGCACAACGTAAAAGACTAACCTTCTCTAAATCCATTTAATAGTGTTTCTTACTAATAATAAGGCCAAATTAAAAATGTATTTAACCTTTTTAATATATTTTAAGATTTATTTATAAAAATGGTGCCATTTCCAAAGCTACAAAGCAATGCAGTGTACTTAGCTGTGGCAGAAAAAAGTGATTTAGCTTTGTGATTAAATAAAACTTATGATAATATCCTATTAGATCTGAAAGCGTTCAATCTTAGTATTAGCCGCAAAACTATTATGCTCATTTGTTCCCTCTCAATACTAATTACAACATTATTGTTCTATCAGTAAAACTAATCCATGAGAGAGAATGCAATATAGCTATGTTTTAAAAGATGTGCAAAAACAAATACACAACTCTGTTTCAGGTTTTTGATTAGACTTTTGCAATAGAAACTTCCACTGGTGCTGGTGACAAAAGATCAGAAAAATGGCCACAAATACACAACTACTACTGGTAAAATGTTGAACACCTCAAAGTTTGAACCATCTTTTGTAACAACATGGCATGTTCAAAGACAATTTTGATATAATCCATTAAATCAATATTTTATGTTAAAAGACGAGTATACAAATTTCATTGGTAAATTGTATTTCACAAGTGGCCATTTAAAACAAAACTAATAAAAGCGGTAAATAAATGCAGTTAGCTATGATATATTTTGAAGTTTTGTAGAAATGTACAGAATAAAAGTGCCTCCAAGAGTCACTCTGACCCAGCGTCTTTAAGAATTTACTGACGATAATGACCTGTTCTTTTTTTTCTTTTTACTTATTACGATGCAGCATTCTTGGCATATTCTTTCATGTATCAAGCTATTCATTTTGTGTTTCTGGGTTTAGTTCTAATACAGAAACACCCACTTGAATTTCCATTAAATCCTGCACTGTGTTCATTTATTTTGCTGCCTGTGTTTTTGCAAGGAATTGTGTTTAATTTCTCAATTCAAATCTGTTAAAGAAAACAAGAATGGATATAAGTTATGAGAATTGACCCTTCTTCACTGTCAAAAGAAAGTGGTGGAAGCTGGCAACAGGTTCTTTCAAGACATGAATAACAAACACACACATACACGTGGTGTGATTGTGTCAGAGCCAGACTCATGAGTCAGTCCAATTGCTCAGAGATCACTGTAACCACCACCTACTGCACCAGCATAGACGTTGTAGCATCAGATGTCTGGTACCATAGCAACAGGGAACAACCAATGAGAGGAGTCTTTGGGCAGAATCAGCAGCAGCATCAGGGCTTTTCAAATAATATATAAAAATATCACTCTGTATTTCCACATCAACTGTTTTTATTTGTATCTGAAAAATTACAAAATGTTTTCCAGCTGCTTTAGAGTCTAATTATGTTTTAGATAAATAAAGATAATAGACATTATTTTATCCCCTTATGTCAGTCAGATAGCCATTGGATCACGTGTCCAAAACAAATCAAGAGAGTCTGAACATGTT
>NW_013952485.1:1374885-1389047 GCF_001266775.1 Austrofundulus limnaeus | reverse complement strand
ATTATGAGGAGGACTATTTGTTGACACTGTGATGATGTTACTGGCTCGTTGTAGCTGCACGTGTCTCTGCGTCACAGCGTTTCTGCTGCCCTAGCGACAGAGCGGTGCCATCTGGGGACAACGTCGCTCCAAGTACTAAGAAAACAAATAAATAAACTCTGGACCAGACTGATCGATTGAATGAAAGCAGACTGTAACATAAATCTTTTATCTGTGAGCTGAATAATGGTCAACAACAAAAGGTTGCTCTATCTAAACAGTTAAGGATTAGCTTGTTGTGTGACTCTGGTGCCTAATGAAACTGTAGCTTACATTAACTACTACAGTGATAAATTCAAGAGACATTCACTCAGTTGTCCACGTAGTGGCAGTATTAGTACACAATTTGAAGTTGAAAACAAGATCCCGGCGGGATGGCACTAAACAAGCTAGAAATAAAACGCGTCAATAAACAGGATATGGGCGTGTCTTGCATTTCTAAATAAGATGCAAAACAAACATGTATTGTGGCAAGCAGGAATACTAAAGTAGTAAAGTGTGCAAAAATTCCTAACTAAGCTTATGAATTATTATCAAAATTGTATCTTTAATTATTTCTCTGTAATTTTGCTCCATGTTTCAAGTTTTCCGTGACGGCTTTTAACATTGGTTTTATTTTGAAAAGCACATACCGGATGTTTTGATTTTCGCCTTGCTAGCTTGAGTACTAGCAGAGAAAGAAAAGAGACGGTAAATGGATCAGGCGGTAGAAATGGAGAGCGAAAGGACTGGGAACAAAAATGTTCAAGAGCCATGGCGTGGCTGCATGACACAATAAATGAACCTCACCTCCCTACAAGGACCTCTCTGACCTGCAGAGTCAAAGCCTTGGCATCGAGCTGCCAAAGCAGAGAATTTTTATTTCGGTTTGCTTTGGTCTTCCCTCGTTTAACCCAAGCAGAGAGAGCACGCAACGTTTCTACCGAGCAGGATCTGCAGAGTCTGTGACTAACAGTCTCGTCTGACAGCTTCAGAGGTAAAAACTAGGGACTTTTCTCTGCGAACGGTCACTCACACAACACTGCTGTTTGTTTACTATTAGCACAGCGCCCAAAGCTCAAGTTAGTCATACACCCCTTTTATTGTTTCCTAGCTTATTTTTTTTTCTCAGCATGTTAGCAAGTGCAGTGAAAACATTTAAGCTGGTCCTTATTGAACTGACGTGGTTCACACAGTGGCGCAGCGACATGCAGGATTATRAAATGATTCGAGGAGCTAGGCTAATGTTAGCAGCTGACCACATGGGACTGTGTTGTTGTTGTGTTTATGTGTCCTTCTTGTCAGTGAGTGGAAGTCTGCCCAGGCTTGTCTCACTAAGCATAAAGCTGTACTTTTAGCTCAGTCAAAGCCTTAACATTTGTTCTGAGGTCATATTAATCCATTATATGTATAGTTTATGACATGACAGTCTTGTCAAATGGCAACAGTGGCACTCTGTGCCACATGGCTAGCACAAACAGGTTTTCATAAAGAACAAAAATAATGAATAAGGATTTTAGGCTCCTAGTTAGTCTTAAGGTAATGACAGATAATGGTTAGCTGGTAAGTATTTAAACTTATAAACAGTTTTAGCTTGGTACTTGAGTGCATTTTTGACATGTGTCCCAGTGGGTCAAGAGTTTTTTTTTTCTCCCCCACAGGAAGCTCAGTATGAGTCGAGATGGATGGATGAAGAAGAAAGCCAATACCAGTGAAGACAATGGTTGGGCTGAAAGGGTGAGTATTCCCATACAGCTCTGAGAGCTTCACGAAGCCCATAAACAATCAGCAGCATAATGCAGTGGGTTTATGCAGAGTGTTCCCTTAGTTGGAAACTGAAAGCTGGCCTCTGTGCTTCCCCTCCATCATGCCCATTCATTTAACAATGAGAAATGTAAGGAGGTAATGGCCCTTCTTTGTGTAATGAAGTACAATTAGAGATGAAATTCAACATTACAGTAATCAATGCATTCAGACTTCTGGTATAGCTCATAACAGCAGTAGAGATATATTAAAGGCCAGACAGCAATAAGACGGGTAGCAGATTTGGATTATAATACCTGTTTAAAAAATTGCATAGGTTGTAACACCTGATTTTAAGTTTTAACTGATGCACAGTAGCTAATTATTTTGTGATAGAATTTGTTATATGTTTATTAGCGAACAACCAGTTTARTATATGAGTAGTTGTGCATTATTCCTAGAAAATATTGTGGTTATAAAGTAGGGCTGCAAAATGTATTGAAAATTTATCATTATCATGAGAACAGCTTGTGCAATATCTCATAAAAAGAATGCATAAACTGGAATAAATGTTTGGCTCAAAATGTCCTGATGCATCTCAGTAATCCAGGTAGAAAAAAATCAAAAAGAAAAAATAAGTACGGTAGGTCCTCTGGATGGGTTCTTCTTTAGTGAAACGTTTCGTCTCTCGTCCAAGAGTCTTCTTCAGTCTGATGAGTTTCAGGTGAACTCAGCCTTAAAAGCACTGCCTCCACATGGTGGACAAAGAGGTCAGTCACATGCAAAAGAGGGCCATCGCTTAACAATAGGCTTGATTAGTTCTATTGTTCTTAGAGGGTCATGTGCCCCATCACCTGACTTATTCAGGTAGTTCACCCCAAAGATCCAGTTCCCCGGCAAAAACAGAGTAATGTATATGCTGTTAAGTGTCAGGAGGACTGTGATCAGTTATACATTGGGAAAACAAAACAGCCACTGTTCAAAAGAATGAACCAGCACAGACGAGCTACTTTGTCGGGTCAGGACTCAGCAGTTTACACTCATTTACAGGCCAGCGGTCACTCTTTCAGGGATGAAGATGTTCTCATCCTTGATAGAGAGGAACGTTGGTTTGAGAGAGGAGTAAAAKAAGCCATCTTTGTGAAGAAAAACTGTCCACCATTAAACAGAGTTGGAGGCCTTCATGTCCAGTTGTCCTCCTTCTACAACGCTGTTATTGCAAGTATGACTCAGCCCCCTGTGAGCAAAAGGTGTGAATCAGGGCCCCAATGATAACCAACACAAAGAGGGGAAAAAAAAACCAAGGGGACTTTGAGCCCTGCCAGCATTCATTACGTACACATGACACGACACCTAAGAACCGCAGCATTCAAACCAATAAGTCAGGTGATGGGGCACATAACCCTCTATGAACAATAGAGCCAATCAAGCCTATTGTTAAGCGATGGTCCTCTTTTGCATGTGACTAACCTGTTTGTCCACCATGTGGAGGCAGTGCTCTTAAAGCTTAGGTAATAGTTGACGCGACGCACAGGGTGCAAGGGGGTTTGCGTCAAAAGTTACGCAATTGCATCGTCCCCACCCCCGCGCGTTGGCCCCACGTTGTGTCCTGACGCGTGGTTGTGCACCTCCAAAATTTTGAAGGTCCGCAAAGGCTGCGCGCCACTCGTCGCAAAGGTGCTCTCGTTGAACAGGTCCGAATGTACCGGCATCTGTATAATCCCTCCAGGAGAGATCATAAAGACAACCAGATGGCACAAAACTCATGGAAGGAAATGGCAACGGCTTCAAAGAAAGATGAGTTAATATGCCAGACGACAAGGAAAAATATTTACAACCGGTTTGTGATCCTGGAGGAAACAAACCAGTGTTGCTCTCTCAGTTCGTGAAGCACAGAGAAACTGATAAAATGGAAAAAGAGGTAAATATTGTTACTTTGTTATGTGTGACGTCAAGCGTTTCTTCTTCTACACTCTTCTCGGCTACTTTTCCGCTGCTTTGGCACCGTACCGCTGTCTGTCGGTGATAACATGAACGTCAACTATGTTTTCACACAGCGCGCGGCTCAGGAGCGCGCCCGCTCCGCAGAGCTTCCGCGACAACCCAAAGCACGACTATAACCCAGCCTTAAGGCTGAGTTCACCTGAAACTCATCTGACTGAAGAAGTCTCTTGGAGGAGAGACGAARCGTTTCACTAAAGAAGAACCCATCCAGAGGACCTACAAATTTTTTTCTTTTTGGTTGGCTCAAAAGTTTGCATTTATAAGTTTTGTCATTCAGATGGAAGCTTGAACTTTTTCACCAATCAATCACACATTTGGCCAATTGGATGTTTCTCTTCATATTTAAAAAGTAAATTCATGCTGAAATGGAAATGACTAGGTTTTTTTTAATCTGAACCCAGAACAGAAAGACATCAACACTACATACTTATGTATTTGTTTATTTATTGCGTCATGTCGTTATCGCAATATTAAGCACTGTTATCGCACATTGCAGGTTTTCCTAATATCGTGCAGCCTTATTATAAATTGTGCATTTAACTGGGATGACAATTACATCTATAGTCATTTCTGACATATCAAAAAACTGTGTGGTTGCAGTTAGCTGCAGAGAATTTGGTTGATGGAAACAGTCCAAATAGTTTTTCTGATGTTTTAACTGTTTGTTTTTTAACAGTTCTTTATTTTTTTCATTGTGTTTTGTCTCACACAGGGCGGCTATATGGCTGCCAAGGTCTCAAAGCTGGATGAGCAGTTTAAACTTGATGCCCCGAGAGAAAAACAGAAAGAAGGGACATGCTCCGGCATCTTCAGCGGTGTGGCTATTTATGTCAATGGATACACAGGTAACACTCTGCACACACACTCCTTTCATCGTCTTATTGTATGTCTCATTTGCCTTCAACGCATCACAATCTCTTCAAATAACCTTTTGGAGCAAAAGGAAGAAAATGTTTTCAGGTTCTGTCTTAGTATTCTGCATTACCTTTCTAATTTCTCCTTTTATAACGGCTGGGTTTTTTTCCCCAGCTTTTGAGCTGACATTTTTTAAAGATACTACAACACTTTCAATTGAACAGAAAAAATATTAAAAATATAAATCAAGCCAAAGGAAGAGGGTTCTCTAACAAATAACAAACATCTGTCAGTCATTTCGCACGAGATCAAAGATGCAATGCTTAGATTTTCAGTTGAAGACAGCGAGTGTGGTTTAAAAACTACTACTTTTCAGGGGAGTTGGTTCACATTGACACTGAGAAACAAGGCGATGCTGCATCCTGATGAATTGATGATCTTCAGCCTGTTATTATGCATGTCAGGATGCTGTTGAAGGCTTTCGAAATAGCTCAGATTTCAGCTACGCAGACTTTTAGTTTTTTTTTATGTGCAGACTTTTCCTCTCATTATGCCTCTGCCCACTGGGTCCGGAGGCATATTGTTCTCTGGCTGCTTTTGTATTAGTGCAGTGTCCGTCCGTCACGGGTGGTCTTGTGTGCACGATGTCTCCTACATGAAATCATATATTTACCCTTAGGGTAGTACTGAGTTTGATTATATTTGGGCATCAAAGGGTCAAAGGTCAAGGTCGTTTATGATGATTGGTAACATAAAATTGGCATTTTTTTCTAATTCCTCGACAATACAAATAAAATACCTGGTTAAATGATATGGTAAATATCAAAGATGAAGTCATGTTTAGACATTTTTGATGTAGTTACATACTTTTTAGAATGTTTAAGTCCCAAAATATAGGTAAAGGTAACTTCATGTCCAGTGCTTTCAATGCCGATGACTCTAGGGCCGGCAGAGGCATGCCACTTCTACCTTGTTCTTTCAAAGCAACCTGATCTGTCTTACAAACTTTTGCTCATAGTCATAAAGCGTGCTTATACGGTGAATTGTGAATTCCAAATTGACCTCAGGAGTGAGTGTTAGTGAGTATGTGTGTGTGTGTGTGTCTGGTATCTGTTCCTTGCTAAATATGAAATAGATTAATGTGAGTCTGGAAAACAAATTAATGCCATACTGTTTTTATTTTATTTTATGGTGTGAACAGAGCCAAGTGCAGATGAACTCCGCAGGTTGATGATGCTGCATGGAGGTCAGTTCCACATGTATTACTCACGCTCTAAGACCACTCACATCATCGCCAACAACTTACCCAACTGTAAAATTCAGGATCTCAAGGGGGAAAAGGTCATCAGGCCAGAGTGGATCACCGACAGGTGAGTTTATTGCAAGAGAAGAATTTCTACATTCAGTATCACATCCGTACAATATTAGATTAAAATCTCTATTTGTCGTTTCTAATACAGTATCAAGGCCGGGCACCTCCTGCCACACTTAAAATACCAGCTGTACGCTAAACAGAAGAACACGCTCTTCTCTGGCATGATCTGGCACCACAACTCAGAGACTGCAGGATCGAGCCACTGCCCCCTTCAGCCGAGTGTTCATCAAAAGCTCCATTTGCCTCAGCAGAACACTGAGTTCTCTGTTTCCCACAGTGGAGGATCCTCATCCAGCTGTAGGAACAACTCCATCCCTGTCCCAGTCCACTGTGAAGCCAACCTGCAGTCCACCCAGCATAGTTTTAAAGCTCGCTTGGTTAACCCCAAACTGAGTCGTTCGGAGTCCAGCCAGCTTTCAGATTCCCGGCACAGCAGGTCTTCACTCACAAACCCACTTTCTAACCAATGCAACACAAAGACCCACACAAAGCACCCCCACAAATCTCCACAACCGGCTCACCTGCTTGGAGAAGAATTAAAAATGTGAGTATGCAATAAAAAGTTAGATCTTTTTTTAACTTTTATTTACTCACAGAATTAGGAAATCTAAGTTAATGTGAACTTATATTTTTATGTATTTTGTTGTATAGAAATGGAGTACTGCAGACCTCATTGGATATCACGAGCCATTCCAAAATGAATGAAATGCAAGAGTGTAGAGAAGATGGTTTCTGTTCTGATGGGGTTTCAAAGGGGGTGAATAAAGCCCCCCTGAGCAATGGACACGTTCATCCTTTTAACGGTGCCTTAAAGTCAGAGGACTCGTCCCTCGTTAGAGATCCATTCTCATCTCACAGGGACGTCTCTAAATGTAAAATAAAGAAATCAACAGATAAACCTCAGAGTCCTCCAAAACAGATGAACGCTGACCCATATGAGTTCCCCCCCAGCCCTCCAAAGCAGTCTGACCTCCTACCTGGTTTTGTGGAGCAACCCTGCACACAAGGAGCCGATGGCCATAAACCACCCACCTCCCACGAGGCTTTACAAGCCAACGACATCCAGCTCCTGCCTAAACGCCTCCACCCTCACACTCAGGTCCCAGCCGTTTCTGAGCAAACTCCTCCATCCGTTTCATCTCGCTCCACTTTGCAGTCCTCGGTTAGACTGAACGGGAGTCACCAAGATGCCTTCTCATCTGACCTGACGTTCCTCAGCACAACCTCCGTAACAGCCAAACCTGATCCGCCCACCGACGAGACCTCATTGAAGACCTCCGATCTTCTGCTGGAACAGACAGGCGGTCTGATCTCGGAGTACTACTCTCACTCGCGTTTGCACCAGATCTCCACGTGGAGGGTTGGCTTTTCTGAGTATGTCAACGAGTTGCACAGCAAACGGAAAGCCACAGGGGTCACCTCTTGTCCTGGCAAAGATCGACTGAGGAAGTCTACAGCTCAGCGGTCTACAAACAGTCAGGGTAGGAAAGGATGGTTCACTTTGTTGTTTCGTTTTATGAATTTGTGGTTGCATGTTATCTTAATGCAGGGATGTCAAATTCGTTTTCACAGAGGGCCCCATGAGCTTTATGGTGGCCCTCAAAGGGCCAGTTGTAATTAACTGTGGCGTTTGATGTTTAATTTCGACTAAACAAAAAACATTATGTTCCTTGTCTCATTGCTACAGCTGAGCATCTCTAACAAACAATAACTGAGCTCTATGTGGTATTTCCTACATAGGAACAGTGTTTTAATGTGTCCTCTTATTAGGGATGGGTACCGAATTCAATCCTTTTTAAGTACAGACCGAATTCTGTCGGTACTACCGAGAACCTATTCGTGTAACGTCAAACGGTACCATGTTTTGGTACCTAAACGCATCATTGTGACTGTATTGGTGTAAGAGTGGTAAGTTTTCCGTGCTTGTCCTGAATGCAGCATAGCGCAAGAGCGTAATGATGTCAGCTGCCGCTGGTTCAGTAAACAGAGTTCGGTCTGAACGTAGCTTGAAAGCCTCGCACCTCCTAAACTCGTCGAACAGACCACCTCTGAATTATCTGGTGGATGAATTATCTTGTGAGCATGACGTTCACTTGCTCAAAGTAAATAAAGTACCGCCACTTTCTTTATTTCATCCACCATTAAACAGAGACCGGCAGAGGAAAACAACAGAGGCGCTTCCCGACAGTCCGAACACGTCTGACCTGAATGAACACAAGCAGCCAACTTGAAGTGTTGGACACGTTTTGGATGCTCAAAACGTAGCTTGAATATCTTTTATTCATTTTAATTCAATCCTCTTTTGCTTATTAGATTTAAACTTTTTTGCCTTCCATGGATCTCCATCACACGATTTTTCTAGTGGGAAATGACAAATAGAAATACGTGGAGCTGGATTTTAATTTGTGCAATAAGACAAAACACTACGTTAGTTGTTTTCAAGAGTTTGCACTTTAAAGAAATAAGTTACACAACTGATGTTACAATACATAGAGTTGGATGTTGTCTTGATATTTGTTAATTTTTTATATTGAGAAATATGTAAAAAAAAGTTTATTATAAAAAAAAACTCACACAAAGTGCCGAAAATTGGTACCGTTAAGTACCGTTACCAGAAATTGGTACCAAATGATTCAAATGCCAAAAGTACCCATCCCTACCTCTTATAAACACTGAAAGGTATTACATATATGACTGACTAAAAGTGAAATAAATTATACAGAAATACTATTAAAAGTAAAAGTAAGAGAGCTTCACTCACTGTTGAGTTGTGGTGAGTAGTTACTGTCTTGAATTCTGAACTCTCCCACTTTCCTACAGGGAATTCCCATGCATGATTGACATGCATTATGGGAGATGTAGTTTATGATCAATGCTGGCTTTAAAGCAGCTTATTTTGAGACGTTAATACAGTTACTCAATATAGTTACTCAAAGCCGACAACTCAGGGTCCGGGCAAATATTATTCTCTTCCACCTTTTAAATTTGTTTATATTTGTTGCATTGAATCATAAATTTAGAGTTTACCATTGATTATAATTTGTTTTTTAAATAAATTACCATACGTTTAAAGGGATCCACGATTAGTTGTAACATTAGACTTTATTTAATAAACATATTATTTTAACTTTAAAATAAACACTGTAAAAATACTGTATGTAGGCTGTTTAGTTTTTATAATTTTTAAACTAAAAGTTTAAAAAAATTACACAGACAGAGCCATTTTATTTACATGCAAAGCATTCTGGGTAAATGTTGACGTGGATAGGTCCTTGGTGCGAGGCTGCTAGCGAGCTATATCCACCCTGAAGTTTAATCTTGGACAATATCTGACTATCGTCTCTTTTAAATGAAACCAGAGAGCGTTGACAGAGAGGAGAAGGTAGAAACGACTCAGTCTGTAACTGAAAAATATGGATGGAGGACCTCAGTTTAGCTTGTTTGTCGTGCTAGCACCGAGCTAATACATATAAGGCAATATAGCGTCAACGCTAACATGAAGGCTAACAGGCTAAGTTGAGGTTCTTCTTCCATGAAGCAGCTCTGTTGTCCTCCATCTATATTTTCAGTTACAGGCTGAGTCATTTCTACCTTCTCCTCTCTGTCAACGCTCTCTGGTTTCATTTAAAAGAGTCGATCATCAGATATTGTCCAAGATTAACCTTCAGGGTGGATATAGCTCGCTAGCAGCCTCGCACCGAGGACCTATCCACGTCATCATTTACCCAGAATGCTTTGTGTGTAAATAAAATGGCTTTGTCCGTGTTAAAATATATTTTTAAAAATTTACAAAACTAAACATCCTACAGTATTTTTACAGTCTTTATTTTACAGTTAAAATAAATGTTTATGAAATAAAGTCTAATGTTACAACTAATCAGGGATCCCTTTAACAAGATAGAACTCGATGCCAACTGTTGCTGATGTCCCCCATCATGGACTGACAGACAGAAGGGCGGAGAGCATTTTTTAAGTCCTCCGCTTCCGTGACAGGCAAAAAAAAAAAAAAAAAACTAAAATTTAGCAGGCCCAATAGAAGTCACCTTAGGGTCAAATTTGACTGTTTATTTTCCATCAAAATATCACTCTGTTCTGCTGTGACATGCCCCATGATGAAAGTTTTTTCTTAAATTATAACACATGAAAACAAAGTAGTTTCTGTGAAATTAAGGGAATGAAAATGTTCCAATTTATTGCTGTGTTTTTATTTTGAGCTCCAGAAAAGTGAATTGACATCTTTGTTTGTGTCAGGCACGTCAGCACCAGGCAGCATTAAATCTTGTATCTTTCACGTGGATATGGACTGTTTCTTCGTGTCTGTTGGGATCCGACACAAACCGGAGCTTAAAGGCAAGACACCTTTTATGTGTTCAGACATGTGCTGTCTGGAAAACATTCATTTATACTGTATTATATATACATCTTGGATTGGCAGATATTTAAAAAAATGTTTTTGCTTCTCGTTGAATTACTGGTTTTCCTGCAGGGAAGCCTGTAGCTGTTACCAGTAACCGTGGACAGGGCAGAGTTCCCATAAGAACTGGAGCTAACCTGCAGGTGGAGCTGGAGTACTACCAGAGGAAATATACTCAGCCAGGTGAGATTTTATCTAACATATTTGTCATAGAGCCACGTACATGTCTAAATTAAGTTCAACTTTAAATTTAATGTTAATCAGGAAAAGCAGATGATGATCTGTCTGGTACTCCCTCACAAGACACGCCCGACTCTTATGGCACCGGTACAGACCAGGAGGCTGCAGCTCTCTCAATGGCAGAAATTGCATCATGCAGTTATGAGGCTAGGTAAGATATAAACTCATCATGACTGTCCTAAACAAGGTGAAATATTAATGGATTTATTTTCTTTTTAGGCAGGCAGGAGTGAAGAACGGGATGTTTTTTGGCAAAGCAAAACAGCTGTGTCCCTCATTGCAGTCTGTCCCTTATGATTTTGAAGCCTATAAAGAGGTGGCTCTGAACCTGTATGAAATTCTGGCCAGGTAAAAAAAAAAATCTGAGCTCTTTCTTTCACTCACTTTTTGTTTTTGCTCTCCATTGAAATGATAAATTCTTTATTTGCTCTTTATAGTTACACCCACGACATCGAGGCTCTGAGCTGTGATGAAGCGCTGGTCGATGCTTCTGCTCTGTGCACTGAGGTTGGCGTCAGCCCTGATGATTTAGCCAAAGCCATCAGAGCAGACATCAAGGAGAAAACGGGGTGCAGCGCTTCAGTGGGGATGGGTGAGTCAGCGTTTGCCTCACACTGTAAAGTACACCAGTATCAGTCGCGTCTGATCAAACTCTGATCTGTTCAGGGTCTAACATCCTGTTGGCTCGGCTGGCAACTCGCAAGGCCAAACCCAACGGCCAGTACTTCCTTAGATCTGAAGAAGTGGATGATTTTATCAGGGATCTACCAGTGACCAATTTACCAGGTATATAAAACAAAACATTACATTTAATTTGATATAAAAATAGATTTTGAATCAATTGTAAATTTAATATTTTGGGTTCAATGCAACAAAATAAACACATTTAAAAGGTAAAAGATAATGAATTTTACATGTTTCCACTCCCATTATTGTTTAGTGTCTATTATCATTATGGTGATTTAAATACTTGATTTTAATACTATCCTTATTTATTTTCCCAGGCGTTGGACATGTTATGGCTAAAAAACTTGCTGGTATGGGTGTGAAGTCATGTGGGGAGCTCCAGCAAGTGTCTTTATCTCAGCTGCAGAAAAAGTTTGGACCCCGCACTGGGCAAACTCTATTCCGCTTCTGTAGGGGTTTGGATGACCGGCCTGTCCGCTTTAAAAAGGAAAGAAAGTCTGTCTCTGCTGAGATGAACTACAACATTCGCTTTACCACGGTGAGAGGAGCAGCTGTGTGTGTTTTATCCTGCGTCTGTTTTGTAACGTTGCATTCCTAAGCTTCCCGTTTTAAAACTCACTAGGTCGATGAAGCAGAATGTTTTCTGACTAATTTATCGATGGAGGTGCAGCGACGTTTACAAGAAGCTGGACTGCGGGGTCGCAGAGTCACCCTTAAGGTCATGGTTCGCAAGGTCGGAGCACCTCTGGAACCTGCTAAATACGGCGGTCATGGCATATGTGATAATCTAGCCAGGTTAGAAAAATCAGAAGTCTTGTGTGTAATAAGTTAAAAAAAGAGATTTAAAAGAGAAATGCTTATTTTTCATTTCTCTCACTGACAGGACTGTGATGCTCGCTCAGTCCACCGACAGTGGGCAGCTCATCGCCTCTGCTGTCTTGAAGCTGTTCCACGCCATGAAGCTGCAGGTCAAGGACCTAAGAGGTGTCGGCATTCAGGTTCAGCTCCTTGAGGGAAATCAGTCTGTCACACATGACTGCCGGGGTCCTCGAACACGCTCCATCAAAAACATGTTATTAGGCCAGGGACTGAGTGCCACGTCCAATAACAAAGGTCTGCTTGGTCATCCTCATTCAGTTTTTGCCATCGTCTAGAAATTATCTAGAAACCCTAGTACATTTTTCATAACGGTTACAACTGTTGCAGACACTCGCCAATATCCAACGGTTCATCCAAGCAGCTCGTCACATCATCCTGCTGAGCCACTTCCAGGAACAAGCAAAGACCATCCAGAGTGCAGAAAAAGACCAAAACATTCCCGGACACGTCTCAACTTCAGTATTGAAGTTCCATCCCCTTCGCAGGTAAATCCTGGAAGGAACTGCCTGACAGATCAGAAACACAAGTTTATGATGACAGTTTTTATTTGATGTTGGTAATGTAGCCGACTAGAGTAGATGCCTTTTTAATGTCTCTCTCTTCTTTTTACTTAAAGACCAGGTTTCTTTTTATAGATGTTAAATTCTGATGTGTGTTAAAATATTTGCATTTCTACTGGATCATTTGTTTTCTTGAGAGATGAATAGATATCGCTCTTCCTATCTTTGAATAGATTGTGTTTCTGAATTGTCTGTTAGGTGGATCTTTCTGTCCTTGAGGCCCTTCCTGCAGAGCTCAGAGAGCAAGTGGAGCAGTCATGGACTAAAAGAGAGGAGAGGCCGAATAACTTTCATCCCCTTAATTTGTACATTTCCTCCCCTGATCCTCGTTCAGCGTCCCCTCCTCATCCCGTACCATACAACCCACCTGCAGGAACGTTGGTTCTGCAGATTCCAAACCAGCCCGATAGTCCAGGAATTGTTCTGGAGTTACCGAACTTCTCACAGGTATGACTGAAGCTGTTTGAGATTTTTGTTTTTAATTTTTAGCTCAGTATTTCTGAGGAGTATAGGTTCTTCATTTTATTATTAGTGATGACCTTCGACATCTGTTACGCAACTGCAGGTTGATCCAGATGTATTTGCTGCGCTTCCCAAAGAACTACAGGAAGAATTGAAGTCTGCCTACAATCGTGCAACTAATATTCAAGCCCAGGTCAAAACAGGTGAGTCAACAGTTAAGTGCATTTCAGTTTTACCATCATGTTCTTCGCTTTGACCCATTTTTTTGTTTACCTGCAGTGGAGCAGAAGAACCCACTACTGCAGCTAAAGCAGCCGGGGGTAGGGATCGGTATCGGTCGGGTGAAGCGGCGCTACAAGAGGAAGAACGGAGTTAGTCCTCTAAAAAAAGGAACTTCACCCCTAAAGAGGCGTCAGGTGACAAAGAGTCCATCCAAAACCATACCTCCTGCTGTACGACCACAAGAACCAATGAATGTACCAAAGGTGAGTCAAAGCAAAATTTTAACTACGGTATTAAGTAAGTGTTTTTTTTATTATTAAAACATTTCTAGTGATTTAAAACTTGACCGATTTTTAAGAGCTTTCAAATGTTTTCTCTTCTCAGACTGAAAATGATCCCTCCACCTCAAAACAAGAGACCCCAGCATCTGTGACTCCATCAGTTCCTCGTCCCGTTCCAGCGCTGGCCGGAGCCTGTGAACTGACAGACATCAAAACACTCCTGAGGGAATGGGTCACTACAATAACAGGTACACGTTTAGGAACAAATGTCACAGTTTGTGGTTAGTACTGGAAAATAATTCAATATTGATTATTAGGGATGGGCAGTATGGACTAAAAAATCTATCACGATAATTTCTAGGTTTTATCACGGCAATGAGAAGTGAGGATATAAATATAAATATGTGTATATATATGTATAT
>NW_013952485.1:1371866-1373185 GCF_001266775.1 Austrofundulus limnaeus | reverse complement strand
AGAGAGAGAGAGAGAGAGAGAGAGAGAGAGAGAGAGAGAGAGAGATAATCTTTTGTATTTTAAATCTATCAGTACATTCTGTCTTAAGAGCCCTAAAATAATACTAAAAGGCACTAAACTATATTAAGTTCAAGTAGTACACCTGTGTTGCAAAACTGACACCCATGAAACAAGTCTGACATTTGAGAACAAATTTGACTTTTTTTTAAATGGTGTAAACGGCAAAAAATAACTCGGCTTATAAAAATCACAAAGTGGTACAACGAACATGTAAAAGAATGCAGAAATAAGGCTGGCAGGAACATCTGTATATGCTTTACACCTTTAGATCTTTAGTTAAAAAGACCAGCATCTTAACTGTATACGTGGCAAGATTTTATTGTTTTTATTGCGAGATGATAAATTACTACCTCGGTGAATTTCTTTGACAGTATATCACACATGATAACATATCATCCATCCCTAGTGATTATATATCGTGATAGAAAGCGTTTCAGTAATGGTGATATGACTTAAAGCAGGGTTCGACAAATCCTATTGCCCGACTGCCCGGGGCAGGTAAAACCCATGGTCGGGCAGGTGGGTGTGTCCCAATGCCTGCCCGACCGGGCAGGTAAACAATTTCTTTTATTTTTTTATAGGGCCATTTATTCAAAATATTCTGAAAATAAATGAAGAAATATGGTGTTTTAAAACACGTAAAGAGAGAATAAATCGTCAAAATGTCCCCCTCCTGCTGTAGAAAAGTTGCATCTTGCCGGGTGCTGTGTCCAAAACGKCAGACCAGGTCCTCCGAAGGCCGAATTTGTCGGCTGCATTCGTCACAGCCCCGCGACAAAGACTCCTCCGATGCAGCCGACAAATACGTCCTTCTTTTGGACAGAATCGAAGGACAGGTCTGATGGATCCTTCCCGGCCCAGCGTATCCCATAATGCATTGCGGCCCGACCAGAGATTTTTTTTATGTTAGTAATGGCGGACGAAGCGAGAGAAAAGAATACGTTTTAAATAAAAATATGGTGATTTAAAAATTTAGCGGTTGTAATTCTAATACTTTTATCATTTGTATGGACATGTTTTTAAATATTATTTTTGTCATAAAAAAACGTGAAATAAACATGCAGCTACAGCAGGTCAATTAGTTCCTCAAATGATACCTTTAAGTTAATTTTATAGTTTTGTGATATTAATAATGCTAATGTATTGATATTTTTCTAATTTTGATTTAAGTTTGCTTGTTTAGCRTCGTCACAGTTGCTAGGTGACTTGACGTAAGGAGGGGAGGCTAGACCGTCCAAATTCACAGCCTCTTTTTTTCC
>NW_013952485.1:1352815-1366713 GCF_001266775.1 Austrofundulus limnaeus | reverse complement strand
ACTCAGTCTAAAATGTTTGCATCTGTTTAATCAGATGTGATGTCATGTATTATATACCTCTGTATAACCATGTTAATATTGTAGTACAAAGTACAGTACATGTTTTTCTTATTTTATCAAAATTTGAACATTTTTGTTTCAGTCAGGTAACTTTTGATGTCGGGCAGGTAACATTTGTTGTCAAAAATAAAATCTTGTCGAACCCTGACTTAAAGAAATTTAAAACGATATATGTTACATCAGTGCGTGATGACGTACACCACAGGCTCATATTTCAGATATCAACAGTTAAATTCTGACTAGTCATAAAGTAAATTTGAGATATCTCGATTGTTGTTCTGACTAGTCATATTTCCAGTTAAAAGTATCGTAAATGACACTGGGTTTATAGGTACAGTAAGGATTGGTGTTCTTGGCATTTTTCCTTGTTTTTTATTATTCATATTGATATCAAAATTCTATTGTATTGACTTAAATTAGGAGTTATTTCATGATAAAAATTTAGCCATATCATCCAGCCCTTGTGGTAATAAAATAGTTTTTTTGTAAATATCTCATCTTTGATTAGACCCCATGGAGGAAGACATCCTGCAGGTGGTGAAATACTGCACTGACCTGATTGAAGACAAAGATCTGGAGAAGTTGGATTTGATAATAAAATACATGAAAAGGTCGGTACTGCGAGTTTAGTTTTGCCTTCGCCTGAAGCCTATTTATTTTTTCCCATTTCCTTAAACTAATTTTTTTTTTTTTGCAGGATCATGCAGCAGTCGGTGGAATCTGTTTGGAGCATGGCGTTTGACTTCATCTTGGACAACGTGCAGTTGGTTGTTCAGCAGGTTTACGGTAGCATCCTGAAGATAGCATAAATAGAAAGGGAGAGCGTCCCAGTTTTTACGTCATTGACGGAACAAATCATGACAAGTACATAATTTTTTTTCCATTACATTTTTCACTGCAACACATCACTGTGGTTCACTGTGGTTCAAATCCTCGTTGTATAAATGCAGACAGTCAGAAAAAGAGCCATAACAAAAAGCACGCGTATCAATTTTTGTACTTTTTTATGTACAAGTAATTCATACTGAAGAGCAATAAAGGTTTTCAATGTTTACTCACAACCCAAATTAGCAAAACTCAGCATATTTTTATCACACATTTGTTTAATTCTGTTTAATGTTTGCAGTCAATACTTTCTTACCTGCTTTTTATACATGTAATGTAGCCAGGCTTTGTAATATTTACAGCTTTTGTTGTGTTTTCAAACTTGACAATTCAGCTGACTCACCCTTTTCATATATAATTGGTCATAATCGAAAAAAGTTTATTCATCGGGTAGCCTGGTAGCATGTTTTATGCATTATTTGACCTCAGAAGTTGTCAGATGAATTTTTTTTTTTCAGTTTGTTTTTATTGGTGCTCGTCTTCAGCACTTAATCTGTGAATTACCTGCAGCTGCTGCGCACAGTTGTATCCTCTTCTCTTTCAAAAAAACAACAAAAAAAGTGCCAAACTTTGTTGCTGTAAAGTGTAAATAATGTTTTGAAAGATCTTTGCCAAACATTTTAAAAGAACTGTATGTGGAGGAATTGCCTCTTGTATTGTTTACCAATAGTAAAATCTTAGTAATGGTCTTGAAATTGTAATTCTTCTAACTCTAAATGGTTTTAAGTGTTCCCACATGGAAATCAGAAGCTAACCAAAGTACATTACAAAGAGGTTAGCGGTTGATTCTATGTAGCACTCTAAATTGGACGTGGACATAAATCGTGGCAATCAATGAGCCTATGCATAATTTTTCACTCACTAACAAGAAAGATGTCTACTCAAGGTAATGTAACATTCATTGAGCATTTGTATCAGGAGTTGCTCAAGTGTTGCATCAAGTTTTCACAGGATTCTTTAAAATAATGCTGGATTTGCATAGAAACAATTGATCTTTTGTGACTCGGTGACCCATCTTGTATAACTCGCACTCTGCAAATATTTGCATGGTTTGTAACTGCATTATGTATATACTCCGAGTTTAACTTTTATGTAATTGGTCTTAAGAAGACACAGCCGGTTGACTTTTGATCTTTATGGAAGATAATGACAGTGGTTGAAAAGTTTGTTAAAGCAGTAATCCTATATGCAAGCCGGATCAGTCTGAATGTAATTTGGAATGTGCAACTTTTCACTCACTTTGTAAGATGTTACTTCTCTTCACTCGTCATGCTTTTCCTCAAAGAAGTGGCCAAAAGTAAAGGGCCAAAGTTTAACTCTTCGAATTGGCTCGTGCCTGAAGACCTGAAGCTGTGAAATTGTTTGTAAGTTTTCTAAATCTTGGTAATAAACTTAAAAAGGTTCTGACCTATGTTGTTGTGTACTTGAGTTTTTCAAAGCTGAAGCCTAGATGGAGGAGATATACTGTACTAAAATATTCTTAGTTTTTTCTGTATTCAAATAATACTTTTTGTGTTTTTTTATTTTAGAGAAAACATTGATTTGTATCTGGGCATTTTCACTTTTAACACAATTAATTTTAGTCCCCTCTCTAGTTTCATTCCCTTAATACTAATCACACATTTTCAGTGTGGATAGCAATTCTATTGTAATAATTTTTTAATAAATCAAAGTGGTGAATTTATGTACCTGTGAAAACACTTAATGTCTTATTTGAATTGGCTTAAAAGTAAACTGTTATTCCTTAACATTAAGTCAAAACCACACTGCTACAAGTAAGTTTACCACACATTACCATAAGTTTACTAGTTATTGAAGTAGCTATATTACAAACTTCAAGTAGTTACTTCAATAATAACTTATGTAAGTAAAAGGTATGGTGTTGATTTGAGGTCTTTCCATCAATTTCCTATCTTCCTTTATAATCTTGGCCATTTTTATTTATTACACAATTTGTAAAAAATACACGTGAAAACAAACATTTCTTAGATAATTTCCAATCTAAAGGTTTAAAAGCCTATGATTTAAGGTTAGATGCACATTAGAACAATATACATGGATATAATAAATTTTAGTACATAGCGAACTAATTTTTTTAGTGGGCAAAAACTTGACTTGTGACCTTTTATTTTGTAAAACAACCGGAAGCTTGTACGTCCACAGAAGATGGATGATAGAGGAATTAAGAAAAATCAAAGAAACATTTAATATAATAAATATATTACAAAAAGAAACAAGAAGTAAAAGTGTACAGATTATTTTAAGTTTTTTTCTTAGAAAAACAAAATTAGAAAAAAGAATAAATGCAACATAAAATAAAAGTATTTTTATCCACACTCCATATCAGTAGATGGCGGTAATGCACACCTTCCGTTGTTTGCCAACCGCCATAGAACACCACACAAAAGGAAGAAGCTTTACGTCTTTTTTCATGCGCCACACATCCGCTGTTGGGTCTTCGCGTACCAAGTGAAGTTATACTGTCATTTTTTAAGGTAATTGCATTATTTTGTTGATGTTTAATATACAGGCGCTTAATTTTACAATTAATGACCATAGCATTGGCTCTTCTTTGAACTCTTATATTTTTAAACACATCTACGGCTACGGGCGAATTCTCTCCCTACTACGGTTGTTAGCCAGCTAGCAAGGTGCGCCCTGCCTTTTGTCTCTACTCTTTTGATGGTGTTTAAAGATCATTCAAAGGAGTCAGTTTAGTCAAAACATTGATTATACTTTTTGCTTTGTAGACTACAACAAATTGTGAGAGAATGACTATAGTATGTATTTTACATTCATAGTTTTAACTGTCCGATAAAATGTGACAAATTTAATTAGTAAGACCAATGTGTTTTGCAAATTATTTATATTACAGCTGTTTTGAATTATCTTTAATCCAGCTATTCAGTACCCTTCAAAAGAAGCCGTGACTATAAATGTGGCTTCTAAGCTACATCAAATCTTAATTTCCACCTCATCGGTCTTTTGTTACCCCCTTTCAGAGTCCGAGAGCTACACACGGGCAGCCATGGACAATCAGGCAGTTGAAATGATTTCAAAGGTTTTGGAGGAAAGTGTGAAGGTGGTAGAAGAGCAGGTGGATGCACAGCTGAGCCAGCTGAACAAAATTGATGAAGATGAATTGGAGAAACTGAAGGAGAGGCGATTAGAGGCACTGAAAAAAGCTCAGAAACAGAAGCAGGTAAGTTTTTACACACTTGTCGAAATTACTTTTTATTTTCTGTCATTCTGTAATTTGCAATTTGGGTTCTTTGTTTTTAAGGAGTGGTTGTCCAAGGGCCATGGGGAATACAAAGAAATCCCCAGTGAGAAAGACTTCTTCAGTGAAGTGAAGGAGAGTAAGAAGGTTGTGTGCCACTTCTACAGAAATTCAACCTTCAGGTGAATTCATTCTATCAAGGTTATACAACCATCATCGTGTTGCTAATAGTCTAATATGAAGTGGTTAATTTTGTCTTGTTTTCTACATGTAGGTGTAAAATCCTGGACAAACACCTGGCCATCCTGGCTAAAAAACACGTGGAGACCAAATTCATTAAACTGAATGTAGAAAAGGCTCCATTTCTGTCAGAAAGGCTTCGCATCAAAGTTATCCCAACGCTGGCTTTGCTTATAGATGGAAAGACAAAGGACTACGTAGTTGGATTCACTGATCTGGGCAACACTGATGAGTTTTCAACAGAGATGCTTGAATGGAGACTTGGATGCGCAGATGTTATCAACTACAGGTGAGAAATAATGCACTCACTCTTCCACCTAACGTCAAGAGTTGTGCTGTCATAAACGATTCCAATTTGACTTTTTTTTTCTAGTGGTAACCTGATGGAGCCTCCTACAAAGACACAGAAATCTGGTTCAAAGTTCACAAAAGTGGAGAAGAAAACCATCAGAGGGAGAGGTCACGATTCTGAGTCCGATTCTGAAGATGACTGAAAACAACTGACTGGTTTTCTGTCATGGGGCTACCTCCCAAACAAGTTTTTTTTTTAAGCTGAGACTGTTTTTGTTTTTTCCCCCAAGAAACTTTAAGCTTAATTTGAAATCAGAGGCAACTTCAGTCGTTTGTTTTGCCTTTAAAATATGTTGGAACAGAGTCAGTGATGCATGTGGGTGCCAAAATCCAATTCTGATTTTTAGTATCAGAATACGTTTTAAATGACAGTGTAGTAAGTTTGAATAACAAATCTAATACAATAAATTTAATGTTTTAATTCTGCTCCTGTGATTTTTTGTATAGCTCTAAGTTTAAGTGTTGAAATTGTGCTGTCTTTCATTTACTTAATGTAGCAGAGTCAAGACACAATTCTTATTTTTTAACATTTATTAACTGGATTTTTGATGAATATGACAATGTGGAACTAAGATTCAGACTCATCAGCTTTGTTGTCAACAGGCTTAAGCAGGCGATGCACAATCAGCTCTCCTCTGCTGTTGATGTAAGTATCAGCCATGTCCTGTTCATCAGGAAGCCCGTATGGAGTTTTTAGAGGCTGTATCCTGTGTCAGTGGGGAAAATTAAGAAGTCAAGATCGTTATACACAAATTGTCTTAAATAACCAGACATGGTTTTATTTTCAGTTATTACAGAAATATAAACCTTTAAGATCTCTTCTATGCAAGATTTAATGATTTACAGATATTAAAAATGTGCTTGCACCTTCAGTTCACCAGTCTTACCTCACAAGGTGTTTGATCATCTTCAGTTGGTTATTGACCGCAGGTGTGTTTTTGTGAATTACTGACAAGTGGATCTAAGAACAGGACAAATACAGAACAAAGTGAGTTTTTCTTTCTGCTGCAGGGGTCACCACAGCAAGCATACAGAAAGATTTGACAATTGTTTTACACCTGATGCCGTTCCTGACACCACATAAACCTGCAACCTCAGGATAACGACTGGAGCACTGACCGTTGAGCTACCACAGTCCCTGAGAACTACATCGGTGTACTGTAAATTTTAAAGTAAAACACTTTCCCCTAATATTTTTACAATTTCTGATGAATAGCATTAAATTAAGGCAGCCCTAATCAACGCTGACTTTAGATTTACCTTTTTAAGGCCAAAGTATTCCACTACCCTCTTTTCCCAGTACGGCCTTCTATGCGCACTTTTGACTCGGGTCACTATATGCAGTTTGTGAGGTTGGTCGGGATCACCGCCATATTTTTCATGTTCTTTTGATCTCTCTTCAAAAATCTGTCAAAAAAAGAACTAGACATTATGAAAAGCAACAAAAGAGAAACACAAAACCCATCTTTACTACCTTGACTGATTAAAGTGTTAGGAGGCTTGGGATGAGTTTTGTATTTTTATAAACAGCCATGTGGTGCTGAACACGTGTTTCAAATTTGTTTATAATTAGATAATTATTATTAATTAGAAATGTTACATTTTTAAATAACATGTGACAAAGACAAAAAGGAAACATTGATGCTTACCTCTTTTGGGATTCTAGGTTTATGATGTTTGCTGCATGCCAACACAAACCACCCACAAGGTGACAAAACTGTGGTTGCTTTTAGGTTCTGAAACAAATGTAAAATAAATGTAGTATTACCATGTTTGTTTTCTAATATGTAGCATCACCTAAATACTACTTTCTTCACCATTTGATTTAAACCTGTATATTTGTACCCATCTTTTCAGCATCTTTGTGTATTGCAGATTATCAGACTTTAACCTGACACCATGTGAAGTCTGTTACCTCTTTCATTGATGGCTACTATTTCTTAGATGTGGAAACACTGGAAAGAACAGGTTGGAAAATAATCTAGTTACCTGCATTAGGTTATTATTGTTGTTGTTATTATATAAAATGTATTCATTTAACAAACAAAACAACTACATATAATAGAAAAAATATATACAAATCAAATAAAACTAGACATGGGTTTTTACGATGTAAAAACAAGTGTGCATTGCCATGTAGCACGTCATTGCAGCATGGCTTTGCCTGCAGCATTGGACTTGCAGAATGAGCTTTGACCAGGATCAAATGTTTTCTAAACCAGCTTGTGCCTGTCACGTCAGCAGGTGTTTGTAGTTAAGTTAATTGTGTGACAATATGAAGTTTGAAGAGATTTTTGTTAAAGTTGCAGTAGCTGGATTTGAACCCTGATCTCAAACATGAAAGCCCACAGTGTTCATCATGAGACTACAGGAGATGTGGCAGAGGACAATCCCAGGGATTGGATTGTATGTATACAGAAAAGGTTTACCTTGCCAATGCAATTATTGACACTTAAGTGCAGTATATTACAGCAATAGGACAACATAAAGACAGTATTACAGTAAAACATCAAAATACAATCATATTAATATTGTAATCACTGAACTGAGTTTAAATATTATGAAACTATGGTGCAGTTATCATATTGTGTAGGGGCAGTATTGGACCAATACAAGGCTCTATTGACTGCATTATAATTTATTAAACATTAATATTTCAAAAACTTAAGTTTTACAGGCACCAAAAGGCATAGCCATCATTTGGCACAGGGGCTTTACAGATATAAATTACAATGGCAGCTCTAGGACAAAGTATGCAGGAGGAGAAGCATGGCAAAGTTGAGATGACTTGGATGGGAAACGAATCACAATAGTGTGCATTGCATTGGCAATGCACACTGATGAAAGGCAACAGAGAGAAGACAAAATCTTATGCAATATCATATAATAAACATTATGCAGAAAAATAACTTTAACCCAATCATGGCACCAAAAGTGTCACTGCCTTTAGTACACTTCCTGACACACACACACACACACACACACAAAGAGAGAGAGAGATACTTACCTTTACAGTCAGAAGGCTCAAGCTGCGGCTAAAAGCAGACATGCTGAACCTCTCAGGGCCACAACTTTATCAGCAGAACCTGCTTCAATAGAAAAACTACGTCAAGGTTACAGACCACCAAACCGACAAACGAAAGCGTGAACCAAGCTTAACTAAACTCTAGTTTTAAAATGTGAAATTTCTTACAAGACTTTCGTACAAAACTCGACTAAGGCATTTATTTTAGAAAAAACGAACAGAAGCCGAAAAGTGTAATCACGTTTGTCCTTAGTTTTCTTTCCTGTTGGTTCCGGACACGCGGGAAGGAGTAACATCTAAATCGATCCGATGTGCAAATATTGCCATGCTTTACCACAATTTTTAAACTTTTTCATGGATTTAAAATGTTTAGGTACAACAGTAAAAATATTTGAACATATATAGCTACACAACATTTTATTTTTGTAAACCAATACATATCTACCACGCATGGATTGATCAGAGTTTTCTTTTTTTCTTTTTCTGTTTCTCCGGGAAATATTTTGTTGATACACTGGCGCAACTGTCAATAAAGGGGAAACCAACTTTCTTTTCATGCCTTTTCTGACGCCCGTGAAGCATGAAACGACATTGGTATCATAAATTGTAATAAGGATACCATTAATAGAGTAAAAAAAATGTCAGAAAACCATGTGTCGGGGATGGAGGCGTCCGCTGTGTCTGTGCTGAAGCGAGCGGTGGAGTTGGACCAGAGCGGGCGGCTTCAGGAGTCTCTGGTCTGCTATCAGGAGGGCATTCAGCTACTCATAGACGTCCTCAAAGGTATCATATGATTATTTAGTTCCAATAATGCAAACTGAAAGTCCTTAAGTACAACTTTTTTTATTTATTTGTCTTATAAACAGCTTTAAAAGATGAGTCAAAAAGAGGACACTACAGGGACAAGATCAAGGGTTACATGGACAGAGCAGAGCAAATCAAAGCTCACGTGAACCAGATGAAAGAAGGTACTTTAATTCACACGTAGAAGCTTCAATATGAAATATTAAAATGACAGAGTCAACCAGCCTTGGGTTAAGGGGTTGTGTTTGTGCACATGCTCAAACAAGTTAATATTTACTAAGGTGATCATCTGACTAACAGACTACAAACACTCAGCTTCAGGTTAATTCAAATTTTAACTATTGTTACTATGCACCCTTCTTTTGTGGGTACCAGTAGAAACCATCTGCTATAGATCTGTTTGTACCAATCTTGGCAGCCGCACCATCACAGATGACCTAATCTAACTAGAGAATTAATATTACTTTCTATAGCTTGAAGGTAGGCAGATGTTTGACAAATCCTCCTCACCACTCAATATTAACCTCTGACTCCTAACCCTGACATCCAAAGCTAACCTTAACCCCTGACTTTTGGCTCTAGAGTTCCCTACCAGAGATCGAGTGCTCTGGTTGTTTTTAGTTTCATTCTGCCCTCATGTTCTGACAGATGGGAAATACCATGAGCAGATAAAAATATCAGACGATGCCACTGGTTACAGTTATGAGGCTTTGTTTAAGCCTTACATCAGCAACGCTCTCACAGAGGTCTGGGTTGAGGACCCGTACATACGTCACACACATCAAGTAAGAGCTCTGTTTTCCCTCACTGTTTCATTGCATTTCTTTCCTCTGTTTCAATTTGCATCGGATTTCTTTATATTAAGCTTTGTTCGCATTAAAATAGTTTATGATTTGTTTCAATCAGTATAAAATTAAACATTTCATTTGAGTATTATAATTTTAAAACCTTAAATAATGTTTTTTTGTTCCACTCAGGCATTTATAAGAAGATGCATTGCTAAATCATAAAAATTTAAAAGCATTCAGTTATGACAGTTTGACTTTGTGTCAAAAATTTGTCTTAACAGCAATTTTATTCAGCTAAAATATTTTCCCACCTGACCCACCTTTCAACATAATTAGAAAACTTCTGATAAATAGTTTATTGATTAATAGATCAGTGTTGTAAAAGTGATTTATTTATTTTTTTTATAAATTTGGTACTTAATAAGTCTTTAAACAATGAATGGACATCTACAACTTATTAGATTTGGAGTCATTTGCATTTCTTCAAGGGCTGGTAAAGCTTACATTTTTGTTTGTTTTTGCCTATTTGTTGTAAAAGTCAAACCTGTAATTTTTTTTTTCACTTTTTTGTACTTCATCATTTTCAGATTTAACACTGTAGTAAAGTTTGATGTAAACTAAAAACATGGGTTTTGTGCAAGAAAGAATGGTTTATTTATTTATTTTACATTCCCTAGGAGTTCTTGCACCTTTGACTCGAGTTAAAGTTAATAATAGATCATTGTAATTTAAAGCTTTAACAGAAAATGTAACTTAAGTTCACCTTTAGTCTGTCTGTTGTCTTCTTTCCACCAGCTGTACAACTTCCTGCGTTTTTGTGAGATGCTGCTGAAATCGTGCTGCAAGGTGAAACTCATCCATCTCCTCACGTCACAGGATGAAGTAGGTTGCCCAAACAATGAGTTCGTATTGTCTCATTGATCCACAGCTGACTCTTTTGCTGGCTTTGTGCTGTTTCACTGACACTTGTGTTCGTCAGGCTGACAGCAGCCAGCAGAGCAGCGCTCTGTCTGAGCTGAAGGACAGCCTGAGTGCTCAGGGAGTGACTCTGGATCTGCAGTACTCCTCCACCATACATGACAGAGAGATCAGGTATTTTATCATGTACATATCGTTAGTTTTGATTTGTTAAAAATACTTACAAAGACTTCTTTTCTAGGTTTGACAATGGCTGGATTATAAAAATTGGAAGAGGGTTGGATTACTTCAAGAAGCCCAAGGTGAGACTGCATCCTCATACAGACAAATATTCATTCCGTCAGTTCTGCTTCTTTCAGCTTGTTAAGTTCTGGTTGTCATTGTGTCCCACAGGGCAGATTCTCTGTCGGGTATTGTGACTATGACCTGAGGCCGTGCCATGAGACCTCTGTAGATATTTTCCATACAAAACACACAAAAACTTTGAAGGATTCATGATGTCAATAAATTCTTTCTAACTTAAAGTGGACATGTCATGCTTTTAAATCCTTATTTTTCCACATTTAAATCGTTCAGTTGGGGATTTTATAAAGTGGAACTGACATGCTTTGGTCTGCATTCCTCCTTATTCTAACTTTACCAGCCCCTCTTTCACCCCGTTTCTGATGTGTGCCTCAAAGCAACTTGTTTTCATACTGTTCCTTTGAGGCAGTTCAAGCCTTAAAGGAAAGTACGCAACAAAATCCATATAATGGTTAAAAGTGTTTTTTGCATGATACGTCCCCTTTTACAAACATTGATAAGATTTTTTGCTTTTTTATTTCCTTTGCATTGATTTTTCATTTTCAGAGGTAACTGCAACAATAAATCTATTTCATGTCACTTTAACAGTTCTTTTGGTACATCTAAAACTTTTTTTATAACTTTGAATGTAAAAATAATAATAACGTATTTTGGCATTTTATGGATTTGTTGGGGAGAGAAACATTAAAATTTTAAAACATTTATTAAAAAGTGTTATTAATATGCTCATTAATCTTAAGTGTTTGTTTTTATTGCTTCATGTTTTACACAAAGCAAAACATTTTGATGTACCATCAGCAGAGGAGCACATTCCACCTTCTTTCAAATATTATATAAAACATTAACATGATTTAATCAGGGGAACTTGTAAACAACCTTTTAAAAGATTCAAAAGAGTTTGCAAATTTGTAACCATGTATCTTTAGAGCCTGCTGGAAACAATAAAAGCTGCTTTAAGTTTGCAAAAAAAAAAATACAAACAACTAATCTGTGTGATAATATGGAGATCATAAAATTACAAAAAAAAAAAGTTAATTACCGAGTGTCTTTATTTGCCACAAAATGCATACATATATTACGGAGCCCGCGAGGGGACATGGGAGATTTTTTTTCTTTTGCGTTCCCACGCAATAGTATTGCATTACCTCGCAATACCTTTTGTGTTCCCTCGCAAAAGTCGTTTATCTCTGTTGTGCCTGATATTTATTAACAAACTGACATGTTCACCATTAGCAAGTTAGCCTACTGCTTTAATTCAGCTTCAGAATGAATATATCACACAGCCAAGCATGGAAGTATATCATATGCCGATATTTTAACACAGTACAGGCACGCAACATCAACGTCAATTTCACGAACTTGTGGCGACACATCCTGTTTTGGTAACTGGCTATTTCAAAATAAAAGTCTGATTTAATTCAGTTCATACAAAACATCTTTTGGGTGGGAACGCAAAACAATATTGCGTGGGAACGCAAAAGTATTGCGTGTGAACGCAAAAGGAAAAAAAATCCCCCCGAGTCCCCTCGCGGGCTCCGTAATATATATCACACTGAATATACCACAAACAATTTGATTATTAACATCATTATTACAACTATTTTCTACAAAAATGACTAAGATTTAATTTGTATTATTCTGCTAATGGTAAAAGTTCTGGGAAAATTCTGTTATATTTGTTAGTAGACCTTGGGTTTATTGCATTCAAACAGTGATTTTTGCTAAAAATAAAATGTTTGATAGTGATTTTGTAGCATTTCTGCAACATGTGACAAGGTTTTGTTAAGTTTTCTGTATTCTCGCATCTTTATAGTTTTTCTTTCCAACACATATAGCAGCACAAGTTAAACAGCTGCATTATATGCACATTTTCCCTTTTATTTTTGAGAAGCAATTTCAATTAAAGACTCATTTCAGGCCTCATGTAACACACCGACTGTTCCAAGATATTTGTTAATTTTATGTTTATATATTCAAAATGAGCAATGTATCCCAGAACACAAACACAGTAGATGTTTAAACTGTTCTAAACACAAATACTAATTACTTATCAAGTGTTTTCTTGGTTAATTAAACTATAATACAAAGTTTATTCAGATTTACAGACTTCTTAGCAACTTAAAAATCACTGTTAGCAATTTTGAAAGTGTGCTTTTATAAGTTAATAAAAGAAGCTTCTTAGGATTCAAACTTTACTTCAGTCTTTCCTTTCCACAGTGTTTTAAACTGATGGATGCTGGATCAAAAATGTTAACAATTTACAGGATGTTGATGAGAAAAAAGGGTTTCACTTATTAACTCCACATTCCTCACATTCATGAAAAACCTACAATGAAATGTAATTAAAGTTTAATATGGTTACATAAATTAAAAATATATATCAAATTCAATGACATCTTATATCTAGAGCAAGTAAAAGAGGAAGCATCAGCACTTTTTTTTTTCAAAAAAATCCTTGATGTGTCATTTAGTCAGGGATAATCCAATGATGCTAATAAAAATTGCATTGAAAGTTTTGTAAAACAAAACAAAGATTTTAACTATAAGGGGATTCTCTCATATGTTCATGACTAAATCAATAGAAACTCCCATGAGTTCACAGCGCTGCAGTCGGATTATAGTCTTAATCTCAATAGCATGGTCCTCATTTGGCCTCAGAGATGAAGAAAATATAATCCATTAGGAAACCTCAGGAACCTGAGAAAATACAGTCTTTGTTTTTTGCTGTAAACTGCAAGCAAAAAAGGGGGAAGTTTACTGATTCAGAGTTTTCTTGCAATAATAATAACAATAATAATTAATAATGTATATAATCCTTGATCAAACCGACACACACTATAAAAATACACGAAGCTCTGATGTGTATTTGTTCCATTATGTGCAAATTCAAGACAAATCCATGAATGAGGCAAATCCCAGACTGTGAGGTCACTTTCGTCTGTTAGCTTGCTGCGTGTCGTTGTTGATTGGATGTCATGCAGATGTCACTGCTGGATTTATTCTCTGATGAGAGAGACCAGGATTTGTGTGACGGGGTGGGGGTGGGGTGGGGTGGTCCTCATCAGAGAAGCTGCTCAGCCATATACCCAAATGTTAGAAATGTAGATGCAAAGGTTTGTTTTTTGAATCCTATTTGTCTCAGTCCGTTTTTTTCCATGCTTACATACTGTAAGATTAGATTTCCATGGTTATTTATTTATTTATTTATTTATTTATTTTAACATCAAGATACTAAAAAGCTAAAGTATCCTGTTTAAACTAGATACAAGTCCTCATCAGAGAAGCTGCTCAGCCATATACCCAA
>NW_013952485.1:1343532-1346837 GCF_001266775.1 Austrofundulus limnaeus | reverse complement strand
AAACGATACAGAAAATTCACGATTCGGTTCGATACTTCACTCTCACGGTTCGATATTTTTTCGATACAAAAAAAGAGAAATTTACAAGCCCTTTTTGAGTTGTAATTTATTTAAATTAATTATGAACATTTGTTTAACCTCAAAAGTACAGTTTTTAAATTAAATGTTGCTGAAACAGCAAGTTTCACAGTGGATCTGTGCTCGACAATGCAGCCTAGGTGGAGCAGTTGAACACAGATCCACTGATCCTTCAACACAGAGCATCTTCAGAAGACAAGTTGATAAAATAAAATTTTAAAATCTGTACTGTTCCATACAAGTGTGGATTGAACCTAAAGCACTGTTCGATACGGTTTGATATGGGTACATGTATTGTTGCACCCCTAATATACAGTATATACTATATATATATTATATATATACTGTATATATGAGATATATTACTAAATTGCTATTATTTAATAAATTGCTGTTTATTTACATTTTAGTAATTTAATAAAGTGAACCAGAATTATTAACTGGTTTACTACAACACTGTTTTATGATCAGAAAATGATGTGATTAGTGATGTGTAAAGCTGAAAAACCTGTGCTCTTTTTAATCATTGACAACAAAATAAGTCAGATTTGAATTTACTATGATTGTGAGAGGGCTAATTCATGACTAACCATTAAAACTAAAACAAACACACACACTTCTCTCTGTCATCATCTGGCAGCAGGAGAAAGTGACCCAGTGTGGTGAATAAACAGTTTTCTTCGAGCCATAATTCCTGTATGCATGTCCTCTTTTCTGCTGGAGCTTTATTTTTTCCCTCTACTCTCATTTCTGGGCCTAAAATCAGGTTAGCGTTTTATAAGGAGCTTAGCACAGAGGGCCATAGTGTGCCACTAATGTAATGGAGTATCCCTCTCTCTCTTTCTCTCTCCCTCTCTCTCTTACACACCCACACACACACATTCTCATCTGTCCTCTTTTTCTCTGTGCATTTGCTTTCCCTGCCATGCAGCGACTTTCTCCCTCTGGCTTTATTTCTTTTTCTTTTTTTTTTATCTTTGTGTCTATTTTTTCCCCCTCTACCCTCCCTGTTTCTTTAAATCTGCAGATGTGTACGCTGAAAGTCTGACTTTTAATCATTAGCTTTAGCTGAGAACTCCGTGTGGAGAGGAGGACAAACAGGAGGGAGAGAAGCCGAGCTGCTGGCTTGGTTATTTGGTAAGTTCACTCAGTTTTGTGTGAGACTGTGAGCGTGTCTGTTCAGGTGTGATCCCCTTAGAGTTTCCTGTTATCGTTTGCAATGTAGGAACATTGTGATCAAGTCTTTGCTGTGGATTATTATTATATCGCTGTAAAATCTTGCAAGGATCTCTCTGCAATGTCAGTAATCCCCTGGATTATGCTTTGTTTCTCTAGAGGTTATGGCTCGGCTCTGAAAAATAAAAATCCCATTCATTGTAGAAGTTAACAACACCAATCTTGTATTTTAACGTTGTTTATTTTTATTTTTTGTCATACCAGATTCAGTGTCGTTTTTGTAAGCGTCATGAGACAATCATGTGCCTGTATCCTAAAAAAAAGGTGTTCTCATTGATAGGCGCAGTGTGGACTTTGCATATTTGTCCATGACCTGATATATCTAGTCTTATCAGCCAGCCCAGCAAGATTACGCTCTGTTGACTCCTTGGCTACACAGGCAGAATGGCAAAACACACGTCGGGGGTATCTACAACAGAACTGAGAGTTACAAAATATAATCATATAATAACAAGGGGGAAAGAATGACCTACATATTTTCTCCATTAATACATCAACTCATTCTGAGCATTTAAAGTGCCTAAGAAGGAGTTTGAATTGTATCTAAGCATATAGTTGATTTTGATCATGTGATATCTATGCAAAAGTAATGTTTAATTCCCAAAATAAAGTTAAAGTGTTGCATTATTTGTGGAAAGATATTAAAATAAAGTGATAAAAGATTTCTGCCAAGGAGCAGAGATAATTAGTTTGATAGGTTTTATGCAACATGGTCTGTCATGCTCAAAAACTTGAACCCCATTCTTCTGTCCCTAAAAATTCTTATTAAATTGATAAAGATTTAAATTAGCTTGTGTTTTGCTGATCCAATCAAGGTTGCATCCCTCCACCCTGCCTGGATACAGTAAAGGGTAGTTCTGTTCCTGATAATGAGTCGTATAATAAACCTTTGGACCTGCACGTCCCTTCTTATGTACGAGAACAAAGCATGTATCAGGGCAGTTTTCATGCTACATTAGATGTCCTCCACCATGTGACATCAACCTTAAAAATGTATTCACTTTTTGTTGATGGTGCACTTGGTTAATGATTCCTATTTTAAAAACATTTTTCTTGCCTTTTTTTTCTTAAAGCGTCAGACGGATGGAGCCGTTCTCTGGAGATAGAGAAGAAAGCACAGAGGACACTGCAGGTGGGATTATATGTCATGTTGAAATTAATCATCAGAATAAAGGATAATGTTGTGGAAGATGTCAGCAGCAGATAAATTAGACCAAATTGCCAAATAATTTACATTATTCTCTGTTGATCTCTGCAGGACGTAAAAACTCCAAAATAAAATCTCTGAAGACTCGTCTCTTTAGGAGAAGTAAGAAGACGAGCGAAGAAGCAAATGTCAAACTTAGCCAGTCGGCCAGCGACGTCACTGCAGAGGAAGGACTGGGATCAGATGAAGACTTGGTGTGAGTGGCAGGAAACCTTTCTGAATGTTCACATCTCTGGCTCTCTGATCTTCAGCTGTTCCCCCAAACCTTCTGTTCCGTTCTGTTTTCAGAGGTCCCAAAGGAGCGATGGGATCTCGAGCATTTTCCCATGACAGCATCTTTCTGGACGACCAGGTCCTGACAGACGATGAACCTGCCAGGATTTTATCTCAGGAGAATGTTCCGGGTAAAATCAAAGCTCTGCAGGTACAGCCTTTATGTTCTTCGCATTTACTGCAGAATTTAGGTCAGCTGTGCTTCATTTAAAGCATCGTTCCATGCTCTGCTATTCTAGATGAAGCTTCAGCTGCAGAAAATGCATTTTGGCCCCCCACCTATGGTTCTGCCAAGTAAAAGTCCAGAGGAACCAAGGAGCCATTTAGAGGACTTTTCTATTCAAAGTTCTAACAAAGCCTCAGGAGAGGAAACTCTCACAAAGGTAATTTATCATCCCAGGTAACTGCCACAAATACAGCGGGTAAAATAAGTATTGAACACGTCACCATTTTTCTCAGTAAATATATTACTAGAGGTGCTAATGACATGAAATTTTCACCAGATGTCGGT
>NW_013952485.1:1331562-1339517 GCF_001266775.1 Austrofundulus limnaeus | reverse complement strand
TCTGGTGAAAATTTCATGTCATTAGCACCTCTAGTAATATATTTACTGAGAAAAATGGTAACGTGTTCAATACTTATTTTACCCGCTGTATGTACCGGTATTTTACCTAAATAAGATTAAATTGTTATTCCTAGGGCATCATTATTGATAAAGAACTTTTATTAACCTTAAAAAGATATTTAAGGGACAGAATATTTCTTTGTTAGAACAAAAAATTAAGATGTTTGGAATTAAAATAAAATCAGTGACTGTGTTTTGTGTAATGATGGGATATGTCCTATTGTGAAACTGTGTGGCATTTGTGCTGCTTCTTATTTGCAGAAAAAAGAAAGATGTAATGTTTGAAATTAAAATAGGGGAAAAGATTTTATGTTACTATCATGTACTGTATATAGTACATTTAAAAATGACTTAGTGGGCCAAAGTGCTTTCCCATCAAGCTAAACAAGACAACATAATAAAAAATAAATATATTCTATATAAAATACAATAAATTAGAATAAGTAAATAAAAGTTCAAAGAAAATAAGGAAAGAGATTTGCCTCTGCACCACATCACTTTTCATTAAACAATAATCCACATGTATTTGATCATATAGAAGGCCAGCTGTTTCAGTTTTAAAAGCAAACTTCCTACAAAATTATTAATAATGACTTTAAAACTGTTCTGATAACAAATCAAATATAATTTTTTTTCTGTATAAAAATGTATATACTTTAAAAATCAGACAAATGAGACAAGTGTGTGAATCATTGCCTTTATTTCAAAAGATAATTTACAACGACCATGGCAAAATGGGCTTCTAGTTGCAACAAAGACCATTTAATCTGCACACAGAACAGTAAAATGGATTGAGAATAACCTGTTAAATTAAAATAAAAAATAGAATAAACAACAATAATTTCATATGAAGAGAAGGAGGCATTGTGATCTTTTTTGAAAAACTGCTTCAGTTTCAGTCTAAAATAATGCCAGTCAGAGTTCAGTTTCAGTTTTACAGCTAGTGAATTTCTCATGTTAACCTTTAACAAAAACGTAGTTTGTCCCAGAGAGCTTTTAAAACAAAACACCTTGCAGTTTCTGTCAGATGCTTCACAAGTTACCGAATCAGTGGCTCACTGAGCACCCGAGGAGCCTAGTCAGCATTTAAATAACGACTTGATAATGATTTTGAAAATGATTTTGAAATGAATCATATTCAGTGTTTAAAGAACATGACCCTTGTGGGACCTGGGGCATAAAGAGGGTACCATCATTTCTGTATAAACTAAAAAGTAGTGGGCCAACATATATATATATATATTTATATATATATTTATAGCTCCTGAAATACATTTATCACACTGATGTGAACATGGTAAGACACAGAATATGTTGACAAGGGTAAGTGGAAGATGAGATTGATGGGGAATTAAAAACAGGTGAAGTGGCAGGCTGACACATGCTAAACAGGAAATAAACACAAGCATACCTAAATAAACCAAATTAAGACTACAATCAAAATTAACAAAACACACCATCATTGATACATTTTGTGAGCTCTACAATGAAATTTTTTGTTTTTGACTTTTCAGACATCCTCTTATCCAGCCTCTCCTCCAACCTCACCCCTCTCCAAATCTGTACCAACCAAATTTCAACTCCCAACCCCATTCACTCCTTTTTCTGGACACACTAATTCCTCTGCACTTGCTGCTGAGATTCCGTTAGACTTCAGCTCACCACCTGAATGCACTACCCCTTTAGACACTTCTGCTGCACGGCACAGGTTGTCTATCAAACCCAGGAACCAGAGGGCCAGCACTAAGAAGAAATCCTCATTTGTGGTGAGAAATTGTAGCCTTTTTTTATGCTGGTAATAATGCAAAACATAAAAACAGTGATTGATAATTGATATTTGCTTTTTTTTTCTCCTCCATCTTTCTTTTGTTTTCAGAGTCAGTCTGGGTCTCCTTTACGCATTTTAAAACCATCTGACCAGTATGAGTTTGTAAAAGAGCAAAAGGAGCAGCCAGTTGCTCAAGAGGGAGAAGCAGAAGAGACAAATCAAGGAAAGGCTGACGTTTCTCAGCAGCTCTTGGTAAAATCTGCAGAACTGTTGCCGGTCACATCAGAGGCAGCACCCAAATTATTGAACCAACAGGAGCACGAGATGGTAGCCTCACAGACACCACAAGTCAACCCTCTGACACAGGTGGAAACAGCTCCTGCTACACAGCCAAATTCATCTTTCATACAGTCAAAAATAAAGGGGGAAACAGAAAAGTCAGAGAAAGAAAAGGCTGAAGTTTCTCAGCATCTTTTGGTAAAATCTAACGAACTGTCGCCAGTCACATCTGAGACATTAGTCACATCTGAGACATTAGTCACATCTGAGACATTAGTCACATCTGAGACATTACCCAAATTATCCAGCCAACCGGAGCATGAGACCTCACAGATACCTGGGGTCAAACCACTCAGACGAGTAGATACAGTTCCTGCTAAACAGCCACACTCATCTTTCCTAGAGTCAGAAATAAGAGGCAAAGCAAAAGAGACAAAAGGAGAAAAAGACAATGTTAGTCAGCATCTTTTGTTAAAATCTGCAGAACTGTCACCGGTCACCTCAGAGGCAGCACCCAAATTAACCAGCCAACAGGACCACGAGACATTTGCCTCCCAGATACTTCGGGTCAAACCACTAAGACGGGTGGATACCACTCCTGCTAAGCGGCCACACTCATCTTTTATAGAGTCAGAAATAAAGGGGGGAGCAGAAACGACAGAAAAAGAAAAGGCTGACATTTCCCAACATGTTTTGTTAAAATCTATAGAACCCAGATTATCCAGCCAAAAAGAGCACGAGACTGTAGCCTCCCAGATACTTCGGGTCAAATCTCTGAGGCGAGTGGATACAGCTCCTGCTAAAAGGCCACACTCCTCGTTCATAGAGTCTGAAATAAAAGAAAAAAGAGAGGGGGGTTTGGAAATACAAATGTCTGGCAAGAAGACTGACGTCTCCCCTGAGCAGCTCCCCGCGCTCAGCTCAGTGGCTTCCAGACCTTCTTTTGTGCTGCAGCAGTTTCATGGTGATGAGGAGAATATGAGAGGAATAAAGAGGCAACCAGGAACTAGCTTATTCCATTCATTTTCCAGCACTGTCAAAAACCAGGAGGAAGAAAAACCTCGATCAGGCAGTTTCGAAGAACTCCTGAAACAGACTGAAGCCATGAGTAAAACAACGGGAAAAACAGAGGAGAAAGAAAACGAAGAATTGAAAAAAGTGCAGCTCAAAGGGACACCCTTTGCTGCAGAAAGACTGAAACAAGAGGGATCTCCATCCAGAGGCCCAGCTGTTCTATGGGACAGAAAGCCCAGCTTCAAAAAGGCAGAATCAGCGAAAACCGTCTCCCAAGAACCAGCTGCTATAGAGTCAGAGAAAACAGAAAGCACAAACAAAAACCTAACCATTCTGTGGGACAGAAAGGCAAATATCAAAAAAGCAGAATCAGCTGCACCTGTTAAAAATGTTTCCCAGGTGTCAGCTGTCATGGAGGGTGAGGAAGTGGAAAGCAGCCAGGAGCTGGTAGATGTTGCAGAGGAAGCAAAGGAGGAGGAGGAGGGGAAAAGGGCCTTTGGCATTAAGCTGCGCTCCACATCTCTGTCACTTAAATTCCGATCTGAAACCAACTCTTTCCGCTATTCAAAGGATGACCAAGATGACAAAAGGAAAAGACAGGAAACTGGTAACATTACGAGTCAAATGCCTGAAAAGGTGCCAACAAACACAGGTTGTGTTCTCAGACCCAATGGTGAGTCAATGAGTACATTTAAGTTTCTACCAAAAGTTTTTTTTTTTTAAATATAACTGCAGAAATGAGAAAAAATAAAGTATCTATGAATTAAAATGTACCGATTGATTATGAACTTAGCACAAAAAGTAAGGAAGTTTGTGTTTGGTCTTTTTTGTTGTTGTAACAAGCTTCATGGCAATAAATCAATTCGGTTGTTCTATGGAGAGAAATAAGTCTCACAATGCGAGTGCACATGCACATCAACATTCGAGCAAGCGTGCAAAGAAATTTGAGCAAACACATCAAGATTCGAGTGAGCAACAAGATTTGAACGTGCACAAGTGCAGGAATCTGCTCGCCTGTGAATTTATCTTTAGAGACTTTCACACATAAAATGTTGCGTTCAAGGCTGGTGAAAAGCTGGAAACTCTGAGCTTTACTGCATTTTCTGGGTTATTGGGAAAAATACATTTCTGACTTGGCACAAAAGCTCATAAACCCTACAGTATAGAACACATACACTTATATTGATATTACGGTGTTCTAAAAATATTACATTTTGTGGACTGTACACCTGAAATAAACAACCTAAAATGAGTAGGTTGGAAATTTATCAGAACAAACAAATAAATAAATATTTCTGGAAAAATACATTTTTCTATATTTTTTTTTTCAACAAAAACTACCAATGGATAGATTTCCCTTTTTTTCCCCAGAGGATAAATAACCTAACCATTTTAAGTTGTTTACTTTAAATGTAGCCTACAGTCCCCAAAATAAGAAAGCAAGAAATAATAATTTTCTATTTTACTTACAGTATTGGTCGTTGCTGCAGAGGAACACTGATAAACACTGTATATGTTTTCAGCCATTTTTGTAGAAGAATAACCTAATAATTTAACTTTAAAATAATCTTTCCTGTATAATTTCCTATATTTTTGTGTGAACTGTACATTTGAAGTAAATACTCAAAATAATATTTTCCAGTATTTTTTTCCAAAATTAAAAAAATATTAATTTTGTGGAATGTACTGCTGAAATAAATTTCTCTAAATGGATTTTTTTTTACTGCAGGGAATGTGTTTTTCCGGAAATATGTATGTATTTGGTTTGATCAATTTTCAACCTGCCTATTCTTGATGTCCTCAATTAAATCTTGTTGTGCATGTGTGCTCATATTGTGAGACTTACTTATCTCCATATTATTTCCCTCTAAATGGTGCCACATTTGTAAGAAATATTCATTTGTTTGCCAGTAGAGTTGAGAATGTGGACTGTGCCCTAAAAATTTTGCCAAATACCTTTGCCAATGCCAAACAGCTTACTTTGCTATTTGTTTTGAGCTTCTGGAAGCCCAGGTGCAAACAACTAAGKGCCTGGTTGGTGCCTGGTTGCCTGCATGTGTGAACATGGACCCTACTAGAGCAATCTTCTCCAAGCATGCCACATTTTGACTGATCTAGGTTCTGTACCATAGGGTAACTTCAGACTGGTGTTCCACAAGCCAAGTTCTATAGAACTGGGGATGTCAGAGACAGACCACAAAGTATGCTTTCTTGAAGATGAGATTCTGAAACCAGTCTGGGACAGAACTCAGAATTTAGATAGGATGGAATTGCCTGACTCAACTCCACTGAACACYTATGGGATCAGCTCAAGGGTCTTGTTCATTACAAAGAGACCAATACAACCACAATGGCTGACTTATAACAATTTCTGGTTGAAGAAYGGGATCTCAAAGCTGTGTGTGACCAAGTTGATGAGCAGCATGAGAAGGTGTTTGGTTGTTGTGGCTGAGTATGGTTCTTCCATGTGCTCAGACTCTTATTTGTTAGGGGAATAAATTGGTAAACTCTCAAAATCTCTTGTTCCTTCAAACTTCAGTCACCCTCACTTAGAAACAACACCAAACAAGAGTCAGCACAAGCTGTATGGCATAGGCAGAGAAGATTGAACAAGTATTTCATATGCACAATCCTTATCCTCAACTCTTAAATATGCCTTCCTTACAGATGTTGCACCATTTAAGGAGAAATAAACAAGCATTCCAATGGTATATGACCTATTGCCAAGAAGTTTTGTTGCAACAAGGAAGTTCTAAACCAAACACAAATTTCCTTACTAGGTCATGTGAGCTATTAAGTTACGTATACTGTGACGTAGTGTGCCTTCTTATTTTACTGCCTTGTAGAGTTAAATATTGCACAGATACTTGTGTTGCTATGTCTCTGAGTCCCTCATGGTAAATAATCAATCTAGAAAGATAAAAGATTTGCTTATCACAGGTGAACTTTGCACTCATTAAAACCACTGCTCAGTTRTTTTTAAACAGTTTCCTCCAGCAACTCTAACAGACTTGTGTCACTTCTTTAGATCCAGCCCCATCTGGCACGACCCTCCCAGTCAAGCATAACACTTTGCTGACCGACAATCCTCCTACCATGTCCTCAAAAGTTCAAACAACTCCTTCAAACAACAAAGAAGCAGAAACCACTCCCCAGCAGCCTCAGCCTACCCCTCAAACATCCTCATCTGAGGTGTCCTGGATGAGTCTGGCCATGGAAAAGACCAAGAGCCTCCAACAGCTTTTCACCAGCAGATTTCCAAGAGATCTTACAGGCTTGCCAAGCACTGCTCGACCACAAGCACAGGCGCAGCTTAAAAATCAAACAGAGGCTCAAATACAAACAAAAGACGTTCAGCAAAGCACAATCCAGCCAGTAGTGGATAAAATAAAAGAAGATTTAGTTCAAATTCCAAGTCAAGAGCAGGTTGTTAAACCATCAACAGTGGCAATGCAACGGAAGTTGATACTGAGAGAATCACAAATGTCCAAACAACCAGTTGAAGGCCAGTCCCAGACAAACACAGCTCCGACTGCTTCTCAGCCTGCACACAGCRTCTCCTGGATGACCCAGTCTCCTTTACGCTCTCATTCACAAACACCCACCACATCTCAGTCCCCACAAGGGAGTCCATCCCAATCTTTTGCTCAGTCTTACCTTTCCTCAGGCCAACAACAACAGCCTTCCTGGAGTAATCAAGGTTTTCAGGCAGCCACCCAGGTCAAACCTTCAGCTCAGACATCAGAGGTTTCAGGGACATCTGTTCCTGTTTCAGACTCTTCTTTGAACAAAGATAGTCCATCGCTGTCTTCCAGACCCACAATTTGGACCGGTTCGGCCGTCGACAGGGCTGCATTTTTGGAGAAACGAGCAGAGTGGACGTCGCCACCGTTGCTCAAAGCGGTTTGTGACATTTTCTAACAGAGTCTCATGCCATCTTCCCGTTAACGTTTGACATCTCTTTTCAAATTCATCCTCATGCTGGAAATACATCAGCATAGCATTTACAAACATTGCAAATAAGGTTAATTTTGTACATCAGTCTGGCAAAAAAAACTGATTTTAATTTTATGTATTTTACATAATTGAATAAGTCTTCCTTATAGGTAATTCTTTGAAGAACAAAAACATCTCATTTGATCAACTGTACCCTTTTAAAGGATTGAAATTTCTTTTAAAGATGGGGTTCTGTAGAAATGAATTGGATATAACTATCTTACCTGTTATTGCTTTTTGAATGACCTCTGTTTGGATAAATTCTGACTAGACTGATGAAATAATGTCTACTCATAGCTTGGCCAATAAAACAATGTAAGTCTCAAACATTTCTTAACAGTATGCTTAAATACAATTTTATAAACCTTTTCATTGTCATTTTTGCATTTCWTGATTATTCTGGATAGGAAGTGCTTCAAGCTACAAAAGAAGTGCTGCAGATGCTGCTAATTGTTTGCAAAAAATCTGAGAATTCTACGTACAGCAAATAATCATATAATGTGAAATTGACAGCAATGTCACAGCTTAWAAAATATTATGTGCATGAGTTAAATTGTTTTGAAATTCCAGCAATCTACTTAGACTAGCTGTTAARTTTGTATAATCAGGCTGAATTGAATGTGGTTTCCCCAAAMTGAGATAAWATAAAAGGCTATCTATAATTATTTRTWWATGACATTTCTAAAATTCAAAAGCTATAAACTGTTCCTTTAAGTCAAATTGATGTACATGAAGTTGCTAAAAGTAGTTATTGGTACATAAAATAAACTTTGGTGCCTATTGTTACAATTAGGCAATTATCATTTTTCAATAGCAACATAGTTATTTTAATTTATTC
>NW_013952485.1:1319569-1330339 GCF_001266775.1 Austrofundulus limnaeus | reverse complement strand
GTTATTGGTGTATTTTTATTTTTTGAAAACTTACACTGATTATAGACTATTTTTAAAGCAAAAGACTTGAGTGAGTTTTGTTTACCTAATTTAGTTTTTTTTTAATGTGCACATTTGTCGACACTGTAATAGTTTGATATCTGAATACAACAAACTTGTGTCAGTGTTACAATGGAAAAGGACAATAATATCTACATGTTATTGGTGTATTTTTATTTTTTGAAAACTTACACTAAGAACTGTTTATCTGTGCTTGATTTACATCTCATTCCATTTCAGACAAGTCCAATTAAATCATAAGTAATTAGCTACTATTTTTCAATGTATTTCATTCATTTAATACACACATGACTTAATTAAAATTGCTTGTAATTACTAGTAAAACAATATCCTGATTAGCATTTTTTAATTAATTTAACAACAAACATTTTAGACTAACACATATGTAARTAAATGACACTAATGACGAGACTCGTTTTAAAGAGTTGACAACCAGCAGCACCTAACGACATGTTAAAATCTCTGAAATAGAWCTGTGGATGGAGGGGTCAGTCAGATAGCAGAAGACAAACACCTCCATTGAGCGTTGTCAACCTTTTTGGAAAATTTCAACATGATTAGAAAAAACTGTTAGAAAAAAATTGACACCAATTTGTGTGATATCTGTCTGCAGGAAGGGAATCTTCAAACGCATTATGGCTAAAGCATTTTAAACTGATAAAGCTCTATCATGCAAAGAAGAAACGTGTGAACACCATCCAGAGTTGATGCTGGCTTCTCTGGGTCCAAAGCTCATTTTAAAAGGATTGAGAAGAAAATGAAAAAGTGTTCTGTGGTCTGACAAACTGAATTCTTTTTTGGAAACCAGATGCCATGTGATTTGTACCAAAGAGGAAGGCAACAATCCAGCCTGCTATGAGTGCAYRGTTTAAAGGTTTAAAAGTCCGTCTKCAGAGGAGTCAGAGTGTTGAACTGGTCTGCCTGCAGTCCAGAATCAGGGGCTCAGACAAGAACGTGATAATCCCCTCCAAAAACTCTAGAAATCCAGWTCCTGGACATTTATGAACTATTGCTAAAAGAAGAGGGAAGTTTTAGTGTTAAACATGGAAAATGCAGCTTCCTGGTTGTTTGCAATCTGTAAACATTTCTTTACTCGTGTAAATCATCTTTTTAGGTTGTTTTTTTTTTTGTGGGTTTTTTTGGAGGGGGGGTATGAATGTATGACACCTAACATGCAGATCCCTTTAATCATAAATGAAAATTGACAATATTTTGCATTTAAATTACACTTTTAGGCTTCCAGCCGACACCATGTTTATATTATCATCCAGATTATGCACAGGTTAGAGATTAGTCCACTGCCAGAGTCTTGATCTCACCTCAGTGATAAACAGAATTTTTCACCATCTAAGGTTTAAATTAACACATCCCCCAGATTTCTTACTTCTTTAATTTTGAAGCAGACACAGATTCTGACAGGTTGCTTTTGCCAGAAGGTGAAGAAGTCTGGCAGCAGCTCTTCTCCTCCTCAAACTTSTTTTACTCCTCTGCACCAGGACACTGCTCGGACTGGGGACATCTGGCCACCATTTCAACCCAGGACAAGGTGAGATAAGAGAGTGTCCAAACACAAACCATACARCAAGATTTCTACACTTTTTTTAAGAGGAACAAAAAACATACAAAAAGAAAGTGTTCATATGGTAAAAAGGTCACCCTATAATAAAAAAGGCAGATGTAGGACCTTTTCATGAGACATAAGATGCTTTATTTACAGGACTATCAGACAAATATGTTTTATTGAACAAACAGGGAAAAATGTCTCAAAAAAACAAATGACATAAAACTGTTCAAACTAATATTCAACACTGCATTGCAAGTCAGTTTTTATGACCAGAGGCAGAGTCAGGGGGTGGCCATGGCCACCAAAGAAAAATCTTTGGCCACCCCAGTGGACACCCCAACTGCTGGTTTCCCTGCAAAATTTTGATGTAGCTAGTCCTAAATGCAGAATGTTCTTTTCAAAAGCACTGCTGAAATAAGTAATTCTCATTCTCATARTTTCTCCTCTTATARTTCTTTTGTAAGTTCATATTCTGGTGTTTGCAGCTCTATTTAAAAAAATTGAGAAGTTTTTTTTTTTCCCAACAGAAGAAGCTTACTGGCAAATACTGAATTTTTTTTTTTTTTTTTTTTTTTATTTCCGGAGCATGCACCAAGCAGTAGGGCACCCAAATGACTACCACCAACCCTGCTACTACACTACACACTATTATGCTGAATTTTACAGAAAACATGTCTCTGGTAAAAGTATTATGATAGACTACAAATGATTTCTGTACAAGAAAAGTCATTTTAGCCTCATATTTTCAGAAATTCAGGTTTTAATGCAGCTAAACTGAACAACACTGCCACCTGTTGACAGCAGGATACCAGCAATCTATAGGGATAATTTATTTAATCTGAAAACTACACTATATCGACTTTGTATTTCATGTCACATCTTTTAATATCTATAAGTAATATATTTTAGGTTATTTATTTTAAATTTACAAATGCTATTAATGTTTGTTTAAGTGAACACATCATTTGTATTTAGGCCTGGATAAATAAGATTACAGACAAGATACAGGTCTTCTGAGCTGACCTCAGTAGGTGTAACAGTATGTAACTGTAACTGTATGGAGTTTTAAGCCATATTCTGATGTGGTCTTTTTTGTTATGAAGAAATTGGCAGCCTTGTGTGTCCTCTCCTTGATAAGCTTGTTTAAAAGRTATTGTTTTACACTCTTGGGTGGACAGATTGCACTGCTTGGATCTGTCTCATTTCTGTGATGTTCCTGCTTGACATTTACTGTTGAATAAATTAATAAAAATCCCCAACTTGGGTTATCTTTATGCCATTTGTTGAGGGTATGGAAGAGAGACAAAACATATGAGTTTAATTTTTTWATCATTATTATTTGATTTTTCACTTGGCAATAACACACCACCAATACAATATTGATGCTATGTGCCAAAATGTGAATAAAAAAATCATGTTTTTGGCCCTTTTGGCCTTCTGTGATGCAGTGTGGTGCTGTGTTCCTGGTAGGTTTTGGCTATAAATTGACATCTTCATCTGTATTATTGAAACTATGGCCTTCATCTGGTTTTGGACTGTGAGAGCATGTTGAGAGGAATCAGGTCTACAATATTTCAGTGAGTTCAAAGACAGCCATAGTCCTCTACTATCTTGTTTACTTTAAAGAGGTCTGGAGAGGAAAAAAAATTTTCCCTTCACAAGTGCTCGTTGTGGCATAGGCAACCAAAAAATTTTTTATCTTTTTGCCACCATCTTTTTGTCAGTTCATGGCACTGAGCAAATCTTACCTCCTACACTCACGCCTACATTTTGTCCTTCCTCATCACCACTTCCTCCCATCCCACTCATTTTTRCATTTCATATTTTGGTGGGCTGAGTTGGACTAATTGAACCATGAAGACTGATGAGCTACAACTCAAGGGTCAGTTCAGGAATCAGGAATTGTACAAAATATTTCACCAACATTGGTTCTGCAACTGCACAAGTGAAAGGCTTAGAAAATCTGTCTAAAATAAGGTAAATTTTCACTGTGTTTCAAGACAAATGGTGAGAATGATCCCAGATGAGTTTGACTCACACAAAAAGGCAAGATGTTGGATTTGGCCCCYGAGGAGCTTGCCTTTGTAAAGGTGGCAATGTTCTCAAAGTAACAGAGCTATAAGCAGTTACAGTGTGGTAAGTCTACATTTTGTACAAATATAATCACATGTGTGTGTTCTAATATGTCTTATGATGACAAAATGACCACTGGCACACTTCATGAAAACAAATTTGATTTCAGTCTTCTCAGGAATGGGTCAGAGGACCATACTTCAAAGCTATATTTTTCTCTGATCCCTTCACCTTGTTTAGTCAGACTGAAAACAAAGATCACTTCAGCTGTCTATGGCACAGACAACACTTGGCAAGGTGGGATAACAATGCTGCATTGTGCTAAAACTTTATGTTTGTGTGGGTGCATATTTTCAAAAGCTGCTGCTTGTTTTAATTAATGTTTTAATGAAACAGTTTTCACACTTAATTCCTTCTGATCTCCTTGTTTTATGTTTGATGCATGAATGTATTTACAGTCAAACTGTTTAAATGTAGTGATTACATGAAATGCAACTGTGTAAAAATATTTTTGAAGATTCAAACTACATTAACTATGCATTTCAGAAAATAAGAGAAATTAATCTCAACTATAGGTTWGTTTTGCTGTGTTTGTCACATCACAAATCTTTTATGAAAATGCGGCCTTCCTATTAAGTATGTATTTTATATGTGTGTTAAAACTCACAATATCTTGGATGACTWGAACAAGCTCAACAAAGACCATCTGTTGAAGAAGATTTAAAAAACGTTTTAAATTAATTTTTTTAATCACGTTTGTGTTATCTTTAGATGTGTATAAAAACGTGTTTGGGTGTAAAATATCTTACATATTTCCAGTTTATGACATGACCACTAGGTGATGCTTTTAAACAGGACGTGTCATAAAGTCACTCACTTTATGGGAAAAGTAAAGCTTACCTTCTGTTTCCACTTTGAAACAGATAATGATCGTTTTAATACCACTGACTGAGGGCCTTTAGTTCTAACTATTTCATATAATTGAAACATGTTAATTGATTGGTAATGTTAATGACAGGAAATGTGACTAAAGTTTCAAATTAAACAACACAAAAATAATTTTATTTTGAAATTTGCTACCGGAAAACACCGTCCTGCAAAACATCCAGCGTGACGTGATTCTGCTGATTAGTTACTGACAATCGTTACGTCTGGACTTTCAATGATGTATGGAAACAGCGGGCTGTTAGTTCGTTTTAGGGTTTATTTTAACAGACGTGGAAAGCTAAAAGTGAGAAACTACTAAGCAAAGAACAGTGAAAAGTGCACCTCCGTTCTGGGCAGCTTTGGTGACCGCAGGTTCGTTGACATATCCCGAGCAGAGACAGCTAGGTGTAGCGGAGTTTCAATTTAGCTTGGTAGCTAACTAGCTAACCTAATTGCGTCGCGCATATTGACAGGCTCCGTGGACTGAGAACACACGATTCTGGGAGTCAGCAACACGTCGGTTTTCTTTGTAATTTTATTTTATTTTTATCTGTTGCCAGTTGAACCAGAATCAACGTACTGAGGCGTATCCGGACACCGTCAGAGACYGAACAGCCCTATCCCGGAGGATCCACCGTCAAACACTTGAAATGCTTTCTGCTTGTAACTTGTAGCTAACGAATGGCTGTAAATATAATTACAATGGATCGAATGGACAGCTAGTCTGCTCTGCGCCAGCCCACCATGTAAGCTAATCCTCCTTGTCGCGAAAATTAGTTGACTTGTGACTCATCGGCGTAGGTCGGACGGCACAGGAGGAGCAGCCCCTCCGAAACACGACAAGAAAAGAGACGGGTTACATCAGAGTCCTACAGCTAAACAAGTCGGTACTGTTAAGTGGAGCCGTGTTACCGCTTTGACGCGACCATATGCCTGCGCCTACGCCCGTCTCCACATCCTAAAGAGACGGACAGAGTGGAGAGAAGGGGAGGGAGGCAAAGGCAGCTCCGGGTTCCCCCGACACTCAGCCAAGAAGAGGCAGCGCTGAAATGAGATGAGGCTCAGAAATGGAACTGTGGCCACCGCACTCATTTTCTTCACGTCTTTCCTCAGCCTCTCCTGGTACACGGCATGGCAAAATGGCAAAGGTAGGTTAAACATTTATACAGTCATTCAGTCTGGGCCATAGATGAGTCCACTTCTCCCCCACCCCCCACCTGTCCTGTTGAGGACTACCCAAAGAAACCTTGAAAATATAGTGGTAGTGAGGTGTCTCAAAACAATATATGCTGTCAATGATTTTGCAACACTTCACATTGGTTCAATTCAGTTCAAAAATACTTTATTGATCCCAGAAGGAAATTTGRTAAATTTRGTTGTTTCTCTTTTYTGAGCATTTGTTTTCTTKTCTTGACTCATGCTAATTGTGTGCTTTATTTCAATCATGTTACATCGCTTATAAATTTGTGACAGATTTTTTTTTATCTGTTGTTTGTACTTTTCTCTTTTATTGGCAATTATTTAACATCACTTTTGTTTCCRTAGCTTTTGTTGTATGGTTTCTTTATCAATGTCATTGTACCACAGTTCTCTTTATTTTACCTATATCTGTCTACTTTACCTTTTTAATTTTCTTTATTTTAACAACTTTAATATTATTGTGTAACACTTACACATCACTTTAGTATGTCTTCATTTGGTGGTTTAGCAACTTTGTGTTGCTACTTCCTTTTGTGTTTTTACAAKTTTACTTTCATTCTATCTTGGTTGTTGTCAGTCTTGCGTAATATTAGTCTTTCTGACGCCTTTGGTSTCTGTGCTTGCGGTATTTGATGCTTAAATTAAAGCTGTTGTGTAAAGAATAGCAGCTATTTAAAAAGTTGTGATTAACAAATTGCTAGACAGTAGGATGACACGTCTGATTGCTGTGCTACCTAGATCCAAAGTCTAGGTCTCGGAGATCAGCCGATACTTGGATAAGATCAGTGGGAAAGATCAGCTTCTCATCTACCTTTTACATTTGTGTAAAAATCAGCCACTGTCCCCTTTTGCTCTGCTGTGAGCACTACCGAACATCCAGTTAAAACAAGTTTGTAATGTTTCAAGGGTATTGTTCAATGTTTRTCARTAAAATAAGATTGGGATGTTAAATGTGTATTGTAACCTTATAACATCCGACAGTGTCMGTTGTTTTAAAAATCGGTATCAACCAAAATCAGAATTGGCAAGCCAGACTTTTTAAAGATTGGTGATCAGCCAGAAAACTGCAGAAAATATAGCTTTACAATACGTTACATCTTCTACCACTACCCATCACTTCTATTATTATCACAATTAAGTCAGGATAGTATGATCGCATCAGTAACAGGTTGCAACTTATTGCACTTTTCAAAGACATTTTGCTTCCATCAGAAACATTTCAGTCTTTCAACAGAGCGTTAGCTATATATTTTTTTCATGTGCTGTAAACATCTGGGCATGAAATAATYATCCACGTGAGTCTGTGTTTCAGTTGAGCCTGAGGCAGGGTGATTACTTGCCAGCGTTGTAGAGACGGTTATGGGCCTTGGTGGCTTGTTATCATCAGTGTGTAAATAATTACAGCCTTCAGATAAATTCCTAGGCAAGGCTTCATGTTGAGATTTCTCAGAAGCTTATCAGCTTGATGGTATATTTTCCATTAAATGTAGTCCAGTGAGTGGCAACATTAAAACAAGCTGGGAGTGGTGCACTGGCTGGATTAAAGTGCCTCTGTAGACAAAACTCAAGAGATGATGCCCCCTYTTCTGTTTCCCTTGTTGATAAAATATATCCTTAAAATTTAAGGTAGATACTTCTGCTCAGTTTGGAATAACTTTCCAATTAGTACATAGATGATTAACATCTTTGCTAATATTATGAGCTTTATACAAATGCCTTTTATCTGTCTCTCACTTTTAATGTAATGTTTATTATTTAGGGGTGGACAGCTTTTTCAGTCTGCATCTGTCCTTGCAGACCCTGATTGAGTTGCAATGTGCACTTTTCTTTTCTGACACACCAGTACATGTCTTGCTGGGATTAAAAGAATTCCTTTTTCTTAAAATTAAAGCTGGCCTTTTTGAGTTGACTGTTTTTGTATATCTAAAGTTTTCCCTTGGATTATTACTTCCTTTTAAATAAGAGTATTATGAGAACAGATTACTATTAACATGTTCCACAAATGYATTGTATTTAGCTGGGCATTGACACAATGACGTTGAGCTCAACTCTGTTTGACAATAAACACCTCTAGTATTTTGGTTGTAATTTGACCAAGTATTTAATGTATTTTATGCTATGTTGAATGAAACATAGAAACATTTGGCTACAGTCTTATAATCTTCACGTTCTTTTCAGTTAGATTTGTTTTKAATCACTTTTAAAGCCGTGACTACATAACCTGTCTTTTTATCATTACTGACCCGTATCGATCCCTGCATTGATCGAAAACAATATGCTGACTCACTCTAATATGGTGGATCTTTTACTGTCATTGATGCTGTCAATCCACCYGGCATGTTGCGTTTCTGTGCATGGAGAGTTTCTCCAGGACTCTTGGGAGTTGTTGTTTATGGGTCTAATGTGAATGCAGAACTACCTGCTGTAAATCAAATAGCCCCCCAGGAATAATAAAAATACATTGAACCATGAAGTAAAAACAGACTAATGTAGTGCTTCAGCTGCTATTGTAGACCCAATGCATAAGGGGCAATAGTGTTTGAGATGGTTGTGTACTTCCCCTCAGCTAAGCAGGTGACAGGATAGTGTTAATTAACTCTCTGATCTGTGGGCAGTGGAAAGATACCAGGATAGGTAGCAAAATGCTAACAAAAGCAGATAAATTGAATGCTGCTTAAAAACTAATACATGTTTAAGAAATGCAACTTTATTGGTTTGAATATGTTTTATGTAAATTAATGCTAAGTATCAGTAGCTAAAATCTCTAAAACGTCTAATCAATAAAGAGTTAACTTATCATGACTATTGGGTGTGATATGTGATTTGTCTTTGCATAGGCTTTGAATATTCTATCTAGATTTTTTTTGCTYGTTTGCTGTTCCTTTGTCCTGGTACTTGGTTAAAAATTAACAAAATGCATCATAGTTATAATGTACTRCCCTTTTCAAGCATTTTTCTGAATGCAGTCTTTTAGAAATGTGATTCTTTTCTTTTAATTTGCGCCATCCATCTCTGCTTTGAGCCATATTAAAATTTAAATGTGTGTTTGTTTAATCAAAATCACATTTCAAATAAGACTTAAGGAATAATGATGTTTTACTCCTTTAGGCTTTTTATGGAAGAGAATGTATTTAATTAAGCTCCAATCTTTCAACATACAAAAAGCTCTGATTGTGTTTTTTGTGCACATTGTTTTCAGTTTGTGTCAGCTCACAGTGTGACAAAAATCCTGGTCAAGAGAAGATAACGAATGCGAACTGATATCTTGGGACAAAAACTTAAAGATTACTAATGAATCGACCATTTAATATTTATTAGGTTTATCTGCAGTGTAAAATTTCAGTGTTAATACCAGGGTACATCAATGTCTGATGGCTGTATGGTCTTCATTTGTGTGCTTTACTCACATTCAAATCACATTTTGCATTATATTTCACTAACTCCCTCTGTTTTTATGCATTTCAGCAAGGTCTTTACAGACTTCACTGTTTTCTATGTCTGATTTCTCTTTTCTCTTTGACCATTGTAAGTGTTTCTTCATTATTAAGTCATTTTAAAAATATAATATTTACATCAAGTGTTTGGGAACATGGACATTTATACTTGGGTGCATTCCATCCTGTAGAGAAGCTTAAAGATGTAGCTTTATCCTGTGTTTTCAGTGTTTATTGAGGGAAAAGAGGTATTCTTAGATCATGTGTTGGTTTTAGTTTTGATGCATCCTTCATTTCTGACAGCCTGTCTTGTTCTGCTTAGTCGACTGCTGTGTTAGAGCGTTGCCTGTCAGCTGTCCAAACACTCGCTGTTGAATGACTCTCCAGAATGTGTACTTCTCTGTTAGTCTCTCCTTCACTCCTTAAAGTAAGAGAATGCTTATTTGCATTGCTTGATTTTATCTTAAGCAGATTTAAACTACAAATATAATTGTAATATTTTATATTGTGAAATGTGCTATTAAGATAGAACTGACAGCATGTGTTGAGAATGCATTTTATCAAAATAGTGTGCTGACTAACTGATGGAGAAACAGTCTGCACACCATGTTGGTAATTGTCCTATTATTGAGGATCTTTCTTGTTTGCATTTTGTACATGCAGCTGCAAATACAATGTAACACCTGTTCAGACAGTTAAAAGACTGGTCATACATCCAGTTAATGTAATTTCTGAGTAACACTCTGGGATGCTCCAAACCTTCTGTTTCCTTAAAGATTGTAGAGGCTAACAAAACCGGTTTTCTGGGTAAACTGCAAACAATGATTTATTTATTTTTGTCTTTTGTTAATGCAGACAGTCTAGTAAAAAAAACATATTTCTTCTCTTGCTTGGGAAAGAAAATAAGGAATAAAAATGATTTTCTTGTTCAAATGTAAACTTGGCAAATATCCTGTTTCACTTCTGATAATGGCTTGCAGTTTATACAAACATTTATAACTGGTATCTGTGTGACAGTCTAAGTTTGGCATAAGACATTGCCATATACAGTATCAAGTACAAATAGATATTAATAAAATGCCACTTTATGTTCTGTCATTTGTTTTTGTCATTTAAAAAGTAAAATATGTTAATGAGAAAAATTAAAAAGTTCAGAAAAAGCATGAAATGGAAGTCTTTATCACCAGAAATATCAACAAACTTGATCAAATTAGTCAATTTATTATTAGTTCATTTAGTTAAATGTCGCTACACTGTGTTTGCTGTCACACTTTCTGTGTTGGAAAATTGTTTTGTACAGTTAATGCCYCTACATGTTGCTATCAAAAGAATGTAGTTTTAGGCTCTTTTTATTTTTGGAGCCATGATGTGAGTGTAATCCAAATAAAGCGTACACATCACCACCGGCGTAATTTACACGGGGGATGGGGGGGTTATAACCCCCCCAATAATTTGATCCAGTCAATATAACCCCCCCAATAAAATTGCGTCATTTAAGTATACATATATTAC
>NW_013952485.1:1309154-1317720 GCF_001266775.1 Austrofundulus limnaeus | reverse complement strand
CAATATATTTTAACCCTAAAATATCCTGAATCGTTTTACAAAAGTAATTTATTCAATAAATAAATGGACAGAGACCACAACCCCCCCAATGTTGGACCTAAAGTTACGCCCTTGCACATCACAGCGCGCAGATTTGTTGCACAAGGACTAAATTTACCTGACGCAGATTTATTATGTTGTATTTTAAAGTACTGCAGAAAAACTAGCATTTTTGTTTCCCCCCAAAATTTGTGATTGTTCATTAGTACCRTCTTATTAGTGTTTTCCAGTTTAGAACTTTTAAATGTTATTTTAAAGGTAAATGACACAATGTCATGTTAGGGTTTCTTTTTGAATTTGAATGCTTGAAGTCCTGGAAACTTTTATTTGGGCCAAATTGAAGCGGGTATTCGTTTACCCTTCTAATGTAGTGATCATCATTCAGTTTTTTTTTTTATAGGGTTTTTGTTTCCAGTGCCCTAAATAATGAATAAGGTTTGTGGCAAAAAAAAAACCATGTAGGAGCATATTTTTTTGGAGGCGGGGGGTATTAGAAACTTGAACTAAGTGACATCAACATTACTGAGTGAAAAATAGTGTCATTATATGTTTTTTTTTGTTAGTTTTTAAATAATACACATATCCCTTAGATGTAAGTTAATTTTGAATTATTATTATATTTCAGTTACATTATAGAAATGCAGATGGTTTGTCTGATTATTAGATGTGTGTTGTTTATCGCTGCATTTTTTGGAGCTAAATAAAGACTTCCTCTCATTTACAGTGCTGAGAAGCTAATGGTTTCATCCGATTTGTTCAAGTCTTCCCTTTTATAAATCTTACTTCCTCTCTTGCTTTCTTAAACATTTACTGCTTCCTTCCTCTGTTTTTAAAGGCATGGCTTTCCTGCTTCATCACACCAGTCTATGCACAATGGGCCAAAAATAGCACGTCATTGCAGTAAAGGAGGTAAATGAGCAGGCAGATGCTGTGAGGAAGGGTAGCCTAGCCACAAAAGTTCTTGTTCTGTATTGAAGAGGATATGACACACACGTGTTCTGGTTTGTCAGCATGCACTGTGTTTGTGTGTATACATTTAGCTTGTGCACATTTTTAAGCAGGGCAGTTTGCCAGACAAATCCTAAGTGGCCTGGAAGGAAAACGAGGAGTAGAAAAAGTGAATGTTAAAAGATGCGAAGAGCCTGAGGTGGGCTGTATAATGGAGAGGAAGGCAGTGTGCTGACAAGGCGGTAAGGCAGTGAGGCACAGACACACACATTTGTTGTTGTCCAAGACTGCTTTTGCTCAATTTAAACAGACATCCTCAGCTGTTAGTAAAGCACTAATCATTATTGTTTGCCTCCTCGTGCTTCTGTTCACTTCCTCTATCCCACAGTACTCTTCATTCATTGGTACATCTTCCCTTTTTACTTCTGAATACCATTCCCAGACAGGACACAATTTCTCTTCAGTCCTGGAAGAGAGAAATGCTAATAGTTCTGTGTCATATGATTTCTGTTTATACTGGCACATAGTGTTTCTGTGAAAATGTAGTTTTGCATATTAGCAAACATATTGACAGCTGTGTGTAAGTTGATACATCAAAATGAAACTGTTAATAATCAGAACTCAGAGTTAAATAAAATTGAATGCAGAAAGTTGCAAGATTTTTGATTCTTTTCAGCATTGTTTCTTAGTTATTTTTGCCATGATTTTTACATTCCCAAAAATCTAACTTATTATTAGAAAGAAACTGCTGCAGTCTCTTCCAAAAGTACTTGAACTGCAAGTCAAATTATGTTGTTTTTGTTGTACACTGAAGACATTTGGGTTTAAGATGAAAAGATGAGCATGAGACAAGAGATCCGAATGTCAGCTTTTATTTCCTGGTATTGACACATAGATGTCTTAAACAACTCAGAACATACCACCCTTTGTTTGAAACTACTTATTTTTCAAGTGAGCAAAACCATTAGAACATGTGATTGACCAGTGTTTCTTATTGACCAGGTGTTGCGTTTATGGTTGATTGTGCAACATTAAATAGCGCTGAATGACTAGTCTGCTTTTGGCCTGGTTTTAAACTTTTAAAGTACTTCTTGTTGAAGAAGATAAACYAACATGAAGACCAGAGAGAGCTGTCAATGGGAGGAAGGCAAGCCATTTTGAAACTGAGAAATGAAAAGAAAAAATCAATCAGAGCCATTGGGCATATATGGTTATGGTTATGGTGACTGAGGATGGATAAAGAACACATACTGTATGAGCGAGGGCCTTGTAAGTGGGCCCATTGCTCTCCCCAAAAAGCACAGGTCTTTATTCAAACCTTTGTATCCTTCGAATGAAGGACACAAGGTTAGAAACACTGCTCTGAGCTTCTCAGGATCCATAAAGGGGTTCCCAAGAAATTATTTTCCTATGACTGCTCAGAGCAGAACATTGGGCATAGCAAGCACAACAATTTGGAATGTCTAGAATAAGAAAGAAACATCTAGTGTACTGAGTAACAGATGCCAAACAGGTCGTCCAAGGAAAACAACAATAGTTGACAGAAATATTGTGAGAGCTGTGAAGAAAAATCCTAAGACATCTGTAAGGGACATCATATCACCAATGACCTCCACAGTGCAGGGGTGAATGTATCACAATCCACTGTTCAAAGAAGACAGAGCAGAAATGTAGAGGCCATATACAAAAATACAAACCACTCATCAGTAATAAGAGTCGGAAGGCCAGATTGAAATTTGTAAAGAAGTATGTACAGGCTCATTAATATTTATTGATGATGGAACTGATGATGGTAGCAGCAGAATGAATTCTGAAGTGTAAACATTTTGTCTGCCAATTCATGGACAAATGCATCCACACTAATTGGGAGGAATTTTATCATGCAGCAGGACAATGACCCAAAGCACATTGCCAACAAAACAAAGGACTTTATCAGGGGGAAAAAGTGGAAGCTTTTTGATTGGCCAGGTTCATTACCTGACCTTAACCCAACGGAGCATTCATTTCACCTCCTGAAGAAGAGACCCCCACCCCCGAAAGAAACAGGAATTAAAAGAAGCTGCAGTAAAAGCCTGGAACAGCATCACAAATGAAGAATGCAACAGTTTGATGAGGGCAATGGGTTGCAGGCTTGAAGCAGTCATTCCAAGAAAGGGTTATGCCACCAAATATTAAATGTTGTTTACTTTAAGATAATTTGTTCCTYTATTTCGCTCACCTCAAAATCCTGTGGAGTAATCCAAACTGTGTAAGTTGTTTAACACATCTCCATGTAAATACCAAGAAATAAAAACTGACATCAGAACACTTGTCTCATGCTCGTCTTTTGATCTTAAACCCAAATGTCTTCAAGAGAATTTGACTTGCTGTTCCAGTACTTTTGGAGGGGACTGTGATCTGTGGTTAAAAAAAAACACTCACATTTCCTAAAGATATTTTCACTATGAAATAGAATTTAAGTAAGTGGAGTATGTAAACTCAAACTATGGTAATTAAAAATCATCTGTGTTTGATTTATGCTTCAGTTATCTAAATCCAAAATAAAATGTACGTTTTTTTGTTTGAATAGTAGCGATGTCGGAAATGACAGAAGTCAACAAGAAGAGTTTATAGTGTATTAAGACTGCTTAAAAATATTAAACATTCCTAAAGATATTAACAATTGCTGCACCTAAACCTTATTCTGCTTAATTTGTAATATTAAAGCAATTTTGTTCACAGTAAGATCATCAGCTCGCAATGGTGTACATCAGCTCCTTCCATTTCTAACAAGTAGTGGTCTCTGCAGTCAATAAGCGGGAGTTTCTTGGGTGTGGGCATTGTTTGCGTAAACTGTGACATCCTCTTTATTTTACTTGTAATACTATATGCCCTAAATAACTTTTTGTATCTTTTGTGTTACTAGCATTGGTAATATACAAAGAAACTCTACTGCCCGCAGCATTTTGGTGGTATCTATGTAAATTATCTACTGTGATCACAGTGGCATATGTTGTGTACACTGCCTCTTTGGAGTGTCTGTAGTGAAATACAAATCCCGTTTTAATGAAAGGGCAAATTACACTCATTTTCTAAACGATATTGTATGACACAAAGAACCAAAATGTAATATGAGTTCAGACAAAGTATTACATTAAATGTTGTGCTTATCACATTGCTTATTGTAGGAAAAAAGTTGTTTACTAACTAACTACACATTCATTTAATGTTTATACTACTGTTATCAGCTTGAAGAGTCTTAACACTTGACAATAAGCCATAAATATCAGATAGTTTTTGTTACATTTGGCTGAACTGATTATAAACGTGGAAAACAAACCGTTTTTTTCATTGTCAAAGTTTGACTTTGAGAAAACAACAACTAGCTGTAGTTGACTGGAGCCTTATGTGGGTCAAGTGAAGTCAGAAGAGTGGAGGTAAGCTGAATGGGGCCATGCTTTCAGCTTTGTGGTGTCAGGCTACCACAAAGAAAGAGGCAGCCGTCTTCAGCAGCCCATCATGACTTAGTTCTCAGTAGAGGAAGAACAGTAGGTAGAGGTCATGGGAAACAATGAGCCCATGGTGTGGGAGAAAAATTAAAAATATGGGTTGGAAAGTTACCAAAGGGGGCAAATATGTGTCTGGCTTTTCAGATGCTACTTCTCTTTTGACCTTTTCACTTATTCCAAAAGTGAAGTGAATGGGTTGTGGAGACTTGCAAGGGAAAAAAAAGAGTGCAATAAAGGGGTGCATTTTCCTCCAGTATACATGGAATCATTGAGGGAGTATCAAATGTCAACACATGAATTGACTTGAACTTCTTGTCAAGAGAATAGCCCTCAAGATCAATATTACAACTCTGCTTGTGCAATCTTAGCAATGTGTGTTGGTGTGCCTTTTATTTATTTATTTATTTTTTGGTAATGAAGGCTATTTAATAGGGAAAACAGCTTTCCTAAATTTGAGTATTTATTTATTTGTTTACTTATTTATTACTGAATATCAAATTCTAAGGTAAGTTTGCCACAGATAATGCTGCAAATTGTTAAGTTCATAATACCAAATGGCATGCTCAGGCTGCATCTGCAAACCTGTTTACCATATTCTGTAACATCTTCTTTGCTGTGTTTTGGAGAAGCCAGTCTGATCATTTTTTGTTTCCACTTAGCAGCTGCAGAGTGAAACTGCAAGGCTGGCAGGTGCACCACTTGAGGGTCTTCATACATGCATAATGCATTCAAATAAGTTATTCAGTAGCCAAAACAAAGATAAGGACTGTATGATTTCTTAACACACTTGGTTTTACAGCACATTTTCAATTAAAGCTAAAGATACTTTTTAAAAGGTAAATTAGCAACATGTTTTTTGTATTTCATCAATGCCAGATACTTAATTAGTTCAAATCAGATATGGTTTAGAACACTTTAAAATATGATATAGCTCAGCACCATAAAATAAATATGGTAGAAATTGTGYGTTAAAAATGGGCAATTGTGTATGGTTGCTTGTTAAGTTATGCGTGACTCTGATTGTCCAGGTTGTCATTTATTTTCTTTCAGTTTTGCTTTAACTTTGTGTTGTAATTTTTGAGTGCCTGTAGTTGACCCCTTAAACCCTTCAGACTGTGTGGGGGTGACTTCAGCTTCTGTAAGTTTGTGTGTGTGTGGTAACAACCCTTCAAGCACAGTTTTCTCTCAATAGCTCAATAGTGTTAAATAGGGTTGGGCAAAATCGTAYTGTGTGCGATTAATCATCAGRAAAACTTTATTATTTTTTGGCCCTTGATGATTACTACGATTTAATGCCAACAGGCAGACTAACTGGGGATTTCCCTGCTTTAGTCTGCTCGGTGCTCCTCTTTGCTTCAAATATAACAAACGTTTTAAAAAAGTTCTGTAATTTTTTTAATCACAACTCTGGTTTTATTTAAACTATCAACAATTTTTTAAAAATTGATGTACAGCCTGAAGTCTGTACTTTTGACACAATTTGGAACAGATTTTTTTCAGAGCAGGTCTTCCCAGGGTGATTTAAATTAGTCATGTGACTAAGATATGAAATATTAATCATTATCGGCTAAATACTACAACTTTTGCCAATATAGCCCAACCCTAGTGTTGAATCATCTACAACTCAATTGAGCCTGTGTCTCGATTAAAATAAAATGTCTACACTCAAAAATGTTGTAAACAATTTTTTTGAAAGAAATCTTTGTTTTCAGTTCTCTGTTAACCTTCTCATACTTCATGTATTTCATGAAGACTTCTTTAGATCTCATTCGTGACAGATTACACCGAGTGAATGTGTGGTCAAAAGACAAAATGTGCTGAGTATGTGAAGCTTAGGTTCATCAGTTACATCTACACATGCACAGCAACTCTTTCACTTTTGCAAACATGTAGCAGAAGATCCTTATCGGCACTCTTGATCTTGCTGTTGGCAGCACACATCAGCAAGGAAAAAAGTTCAAGTACGAGATCAAAAAMGACTTTCAATGAACAGATGGACTGCCTAATCTAACTACCAACACTATGATGAGCATGGCGACAAATTTTTGTGAAAGTTTTTGTCATCTAAACTGTTATTTCGGTTGTGAAATTCAGAAGCTAATGGTTTGGTTGATCTGGCCAAGATTAGATTTGTTTTTTAGGTAATTGATTGTGGTGCAACAAACAAATAGTAACCAAGTTTAATTACATGCATGTTGAAATTATTTCAAAGGATGTATAACTGTAAATGTTTGGATCTCATTTATTTATGATCCTGTCAATAGTAATTCAACTCTTTGATGTAGAACTTGTTTGTAGTTTTTCTGTAGTGTCTTAAGGAGTGGCATATCTTTGCAAAGTTGTAGAACTTGTTTGTAGTTTTTCTGTAGTGTCTTAAGGAGTGGCATATCTTTGCAAAGTTGAAGTATCAGACGATAAAGGATGTGACATTTAATCTTTCTACTTTTTCTGTCACATCATCAGGAAGACAAACAGCCACACAMCTTTTAAATTCATGTTGGTTTTGCATTGCATGGCTGTTAGAAGGAAACCATTTATCATAAATATTCATCATAGACCTAAAACATTTTTTTTTCTTTTGGCCCTTTTTTAATCAAACATGAGTCCACTATTTGTAATGTGATATACAGCAATGCTCTATTTGTGACAGTAGTGTTCTTGCATGACTGTGTTTGCTTTATTTACTGTAGTTAACTTTAGTCTATATATGGCTTGTTTAACAGATGTAATGCAAGAGTTAACAAACATTGACACCAAAGTATTACAGTACAGTATGTAATCAAAGCGAAATTAGCTAAACTAAAGCTTTTTGACTTATTACATATAAAAAGTTTTGTTCTTGTTTCAAGATTTAGGACCTCAATTCACACCAGGTTGTTTGCTGTGCTAGGATGTAATGTTTCATATAAACTGTAAACATTTTTGTAATTCACTATAATCAATTAATTATTAATTATTTGGTTCCTTTAGACACTGAAGAACTATTGACTAAACAAATCATACTACATTAACTGTGTTTATAGGCAATAAGCAATAGCCACCATTTTCTCCTCATAAGTCTGTGTGTGCTTCACTTTCAGTGAATGTGAGGCTTAAGTCAGTTAGTCTTAAAAGCAACTGTTGTATGTTCTTTTGTACTGTAAATCCACCCCCTCAGTAAGAAATCAAATAACCTGACCGCAGGAGTCAAGAAYGACACTTCTTAACAAAATATCACCAGAGAAAGATTATGTGGAAAATAACTGACACAATACTGAGAAGCGATGAAAGCAAAAAGACGTTTTAAAAGACAGTTGTTTTTTCCACCTACTTGGAGAGCTAAAGAGGAGAGAAGAAACTGATTTTATAAATGCTCTTCAGATCTCAGGTGGTTTTAGTGATTTACGGTGTTTTGTGCATTCAGTCACACGGGTTGAAAGTTTGTTACCCAACACGGAAGAGACGTCCCGTTTGATCACGTACAGCATCTGTGCATGCTAAACATTTAGTAAAATAGAAACCTTATCTAGTTCCTTTTCCTTTGGTGTTCGGTGTCTGATCTTCTCTAGCTCTGGCGATTGACATTTGGGGGATTTCATTTCAGCAGCATCTTTGCTATCAAAGAACCGACGTGAAGATAAAAGTCTTGTTTTCAGTTTGAAGTTGCCCTTTTCTTCAAGGATTGGGCCAAGTGGCAGCATCTGTCTGTGTGTTTTAGAGATCAGCATGCAGCAGAAACAGCATGGTTCAGTGAGGAGGGGTGGAATCAGCACAGTGTGAATGGACAATAGCTCAGTCAGAGAGTGATGAAGAGGGGAAGATGAAGGGAGTTTGGATATTGTTGGAGTGAGAGGCTCTGTGAAAGAGCATAATAAATGTACAAGAGTGGAAGATCAGAGACTGGTCCCAGCCCCAGCCTCTGTACACAAGCGAAGGTGCAAACCTGCAAAGAGTTTGTCCACCTGTACCATCATAAATTTTAGAACAAAGGTCATTCTAATTATTTCAGCATTTTCAACCTGTTTCAGCCTGTTGCAACATCTGATACAAGTAAAGAAAGTAAAAAGCAAAATGGAATTTGTGTGTGTGTATGTATGTATGTATGTATGTAT
>NW_013952485.1:1306762-1307636 GCF_001266775.1 Austrofundulus limnaeus | reverse complement strand
GGCCGTGGACGTCACAAGTAGGGCTGCACCGATTAGTTGAAATAATCGATGACGATTATGTAAATTTGTCAATGCAGATTTTTTATTATCGATTTGCTGTATTACGTAACCACCATGTGAATGTTCATGCAATTCCATTTCGGTACCTAAAAGAATCATTGCGACCGTATTGGCATGAGAGTGGTAAGTTTTTCATGCTTGTCCTGAACGCAGCATCGCGCAAGAGCGTAATGATGTCAGCAGCCACTGGTTCAGTTCAGTCTGAAGCTTGAAATCAAGTCTCCCAGTGCGCAGCTCCTGGAGTAAAATTTACCAAACAGACCGCCTCTGAATTATCTGGTGGATTAATTATCTTGTGAGCACGATGTTCGCTTGCTCAAAGTAAATAAAGTACCGCCACTTTCTTTATTTCATCCAGCATTAAACAGAGAGCGGTGTTAGGTCGAGCCACGTTCCCCCATCAGATGGTTCCCCCATCAGACGGTTCCCCCAGCGTCTGAAACAACAGAGGAGCTTCCCGACACACATCTGACTTAAAGAGCACAAGCAACCAACAAGTGTTGGACGTGTTCTGGATGTTCAAAACGTAGCTTAAATACCTTTGATTTATTTTTACTGCATCCTCTTTTGTTTATTTGATTTAAACTTATTTACCTTCCATGGACCTCCATCACACATTTTTCTAGTGGGGAAATGACATCAATAGAAATACGTGGAGCTGGATTTTAATTTGTGCAATAAGACAAAACACTGTTGTTGTTTTCAACAGTTTTCACCTTAAAGAAATAAGTTACACAACTGATGTTACAATGCAGAGTTACAAAGTGTTGTCTTGATATTTGTTAATTTTTATATATTGAGAAATATGTTAAAT
>NW_013952485.1:1299503-1305587 GCF_001266775.1 Austrofundulus limnaeus | reverse complement strand
TATGATCCGATTAGTCGACTAATCAAATAAATAATCGGTGATTAATCGATAATAAAAATAATCGTTTGTGGCAGCCCTAATAATGACCACAAATGCTTGAAGATGTTTTCACACCCAGTTCATTTGAATAAAATGGACACTGTTTGCCCACTTAATACAGTTACTCAGGGTCAGATGGTGGTTGAGAGTCTTGAAACATAGCAACTTTAATTAAAGCAGCATCCATCAATCAGAAATAGTTGGACTACCACCACTTCTAAATAAACTTTAGCTGCTTTTACCTGAACGTGAACCACATGCCAGTTCGTCTCATGTTGACACCTTCTGCTGCAGCCAGTTTACATGTATTTTTTATTTCTGTTCTCACAGAGAAGCTGATTGCTTACCAGCGGGAGTTCCATGCTTTGAAAGAACGCCTTCGCGTGGCAGAACACAGGACGCTGCAGCGCTCGTCTGAGCTCAACAACATACTCGAGCAGTTCCGGCGGGCCATTGCTGAAACTAACAACAGCAAAGATGCACTTACAAACTTCTCAGGTGACTGACACATGAAACACTCGTGTATATTAGGCTAAGCTTTGTGACTTTGTGTTGCACAAGTGTGATAAATATCTGAAGTGTTGTAATGCTTTTTTTTTCCAATTTCATCCACATTACATGGAATTATTTATCTTGATGAGACAGGAGTTTTCTAATTTTATTTTATTTTTTTGTTATTGTGCTTCTATGTATTGCATCATAGTGTTATGAAGAAAAAAAAAACATTTTTAATGCAAAGAAAATGCTGTGGAGAAGAACTTGATGGGCAGAAATGAGGCAAATCTTATAATTATTAAATTACGCTAAAGTGTATTATATTCATCATAAATCACTCTACTAAGTTAACGTTTGTTCAGTATAATTAATCTCAGTTTACTTAAATTTTTATTATGCAAGTGGTGTTTTTTCACACTTTGATAAATGATGCATTTTGCCTTCAAAAATAACCAAAAGAAAATTTAGGATGTGCAGTGTTTACATTATGGGTAAGACCTCAATCAATGTTTTTTTTTTGTATGCTACGACGGAGTATTAGGGCCACACAGCAAGATTTTTTAAATTAGTATTACAAGAATAAAATCATAATATTATGAGAATAAAGTCTTAATTTTATGAGAATAGTCTTAATTTTACGAAATTATAAAAAGTCATAATCTTGCTTGAAGTGTTCATTTTCAGTTCCTCATTTCATCCTTATTTTTCCCACACCTTGTGTGGACAGCCATGTATCTGTGTTTTTAAAGTAGACTGCGATGACTTGAGTCACTGTTAGATTAATATGCTTTCATCCAAATTAGCTGCGTGCCAACTACATCTGTCAGTGCATGCTTCAGTGTAGTCGTTTGCACAATGTCCAAGTCCTGCTACTGATAATTTGATGGTAATGTGCTAAAAGATGAATTATTTATTTTAAGCAATACAAAAGAACAATTTGACAAGTTGCTCAACATTCCTAATTTTAATGCAGTGTAATAGCATGCTTTTTCATGTAAAGGGTATAGTATTGCAACTTTAATTTTAGAATATTATGACTTTATTCTTGCAATTTAAACATTTTTTAAAAATCTCATGTAGCCCTAATACGCCGTTATAGTATTCACCTAATTTACGGGGCAACAATAACATTGTTAAAGCTTAAATAAGAGTTTGCTTAAAATGGTTTTGTTCCCGTTTTCAGATGAAACACAGAAACTACTGAAGGAGCTCACGAACAGGAAACCCCTCCAGGTGCCAAACATCTACCACCACCTGCCTCACCTGCTAAACAATGAGGGCAGCCTGCACCCTGCAGTGCAGGTTGGTCTTGGACGTACAGGAGGTGAGAACTGGATACGCACTTTGCGAGTTCAGCAGAAAAGTCACATCTCTTGATTTATTATATCTTTATCTCTGCACTGTGCACGGTTGTTCTACACAAACATGGTGACACATTTGTTCTTACATCAGGGAGAAAGTCAAGTCTCAACATGTTTTCAGATCCACTGTTCACAACAAGTATCCTCTTGCGATTTATTTGTTCAAAGGGATATTGTGGAAAACATTTGACAACTTAAATATACTTATTATCCATTTGCATTTACTTTTCAATCATTTATTAAACAAACAGAATAAAACTCCTGATTATTTTCATTCTTTATCTTTCTGTATTTTCTTTGTCTTTATTTATGAGTCTGTAAATGTTTTCCTTTAATGTGCACAACAAAAAAACTTTACTTTAGAATCTAATCTTTTGATTTAGGCCTCGGTAAACCTTTCACACATACAGTAGTAGTTTTTATATAAAGGTAAGTTTCTCTTCATAACACAAACCTTATTTTTAAAAAGCTTCTWGAAGCTCAGCACATCTTTATCCTCAGGTTCAGTTAATTCTTACACTTCTGTTTCAATATTAACTTTTTCTACTGATCACGCTGCCAGCTGCTCACACTGCATATGACTACAGCACATTCCCCTTAAGAAGATTACTTATCTGTCTTTGTGTGTGTGATAGTGATAGGTGAAATGCATTTAGGCTAAAGAAAGTTTAGTTCAAGAGCTGAACAGCATAGATATTATCCCTTCCTCATTCCTAAAGACAAGGATTGAGAGAACAAACACAAGCTCTAAACAATGTGGCTGAAAGACAAGTGAGGCTATATAAGTTTACAGCCCTGGCTGTGAGCTTTTTAGAGCAGCTGTAAAACAGTCTGTAAATTATGCTTATTCTTCAGTTATTTCTTCATATTTAATTTCTGAGCTCTCCGTTTTGTAGAAAAAAGCCTTTGAAACAAACTCAAAATTATATATTTTTTACCTCTTGATTTATTTATTCATAAAAGAAGAAATTAATTATTTCTATGCCGGTTGAGTTTATATTAGCTACCTTTATAAGCTGAATTTTTGAAGAAATTGTTCAAAAGTGTTTTAAAAAGGCAGCAGATTGGTAACAACACCTGCAGGGTAGTTGGTAAAACAAAGTATTTTATAATATTTTAATGTGAGTGAGGAAAGACTCAGGGAACCACAGGTGCCATGCCTGTGTGTCTGGTCTGGACAGATGAGCTAAACATATTCTTCTTCTCCTTTTTTTAAAAACAAAAGAGAATTAATGCTCACTCAGTGCAACTATTTTGCTACTTACTTCCTCATTGTTACTTGTTCCCATCTTGAATCATTATCACTTGTGTTCATTGTATTCATTCATTTATTTTATTTATCATGGAAATGGCACTGGATAAAATAAACAATAACATTAACATAAATGGATAACACAATAAAGCATAAAGCTTATTTCCATTGTGGTCCAACACATAGTCATCACACAATAAWGTAATGCAAACACTGCTTCAAGGAAATGGTTGATGCTATTTGTTGTGGTAGGTCGCTGCAACAAATAGACTTTTTGTCTCACTTGCGATGCAGGCCACATGAAGCTTTGCATCAAGGTACCAGCATTGCCTGCATTGCTTTTTTACACCTGTGCTTTAGTTTGTGTTGATTGTATTTTTCTTATCCCTGGTTTCTTTTAGTCTAAATCTGCTTGACATCATCCCCCTTTGAACTGAACAAAGACTATAAATAGAAAGAGTGGGGGTATGTCTGAGACGGATATGGATGGACATTCTTGTCTGCTTAGATATTCAGGGTAACAGACTTTTTTTCCMTCCCCATTAAAGTTCAGAAGCTATCTGGGAGAGTGTAACCTAACTCAGGCCTGGGTTTTTATTTGGCTTTTTCTGCTTAACCAGTTTCAGTTTGTCTACATGCATACTGTAGAGCCACCACCAAAATATATACCTGAGTACATCACATTAAATATCTTCTCCAGTAAAACTTTCATCTTGTGTTGACTGAATTTGTGTAAACGGCCTCGKTTCAAGGAAATGAGAAACCAACTGCAGCTTGCATTCTGCCAACTTGTCTTCTGATCTCTGGTCGTTAGAGGCAAATTGTTGCTCCAAACAGGAATTAAACACCATTCCAAGCAGCACTGTGAGTGCTAGCATTAACTGTAACTAAGATTAAAGGACAAACTATGTTTAGAAACAAAGCATGGTTTTTAAATTCTGTTGAAAATAAATGTGAATGCATCTGTTTGTATGTATAAGCCAACCTTTAAAACAACTTTACCTATTAAGACAAACAAGAAAAAAGACACAAGACACAACAAGCTTATGTTGGTAATCTATTATTTTGCCTTTGTAATAATGTTGATGCAATTATTGTAGAAACTCAGAAATACAACAGAGTTTTAATCATGACATTCACAAACTTTTTAGTCAGTTTTTCGTCTCCATAATCCACCCCCCTGCACCTGACAAAAGCTATTTTTTGCTCTGTCAAAACATTGGTGATACTGTAGCTCTATCTATCTATCTATCTATCTAGCAGCGTTAAAGCCTCGTAGTTGTGTCTCAAACAGGCGGAGCTTTACGCCGAAGGCTTTCATGTGCGCATACAGTTGTGGCACCAGCTGTTCTTTGCCTTGTAGGTTCTTGTTCAGTTTATTCAGATGATTTGTAAGATCAACTAAAAATGCCAGGTCTGCCAGCCACAGAGGGTCACTTAGTTCACGAAGAAGTCGGCCCTTGTCTTTTAAAAACTGGTCGATTTCTGATCTCAGCGAGTAAAACTGCTGCAGCACAGAGCCGCGGCTGAGCCAGCGCACATCAGAGTGGTAGAGTACATCTCTGTATTCAGCGTCCACGTAAGATGGAAAAGCCTGAAATTCTCTGTGGTACTCTTTTACCTTGGCGCACACCAACGATGCCATTCCTTTGCGCTCGCCCGTCATGGCGGGAGCTCCATCTGTTGTTACTCMACAGAGCTTGTCCCATTTAAGCCCCATCTTTTCAACTGAACAACTTTCAAACTGAACGCAGTGTCACAGTCACAAAAAGGTTCTTCTTCTCTTCTCCTCTTCTCTATAATTTCGTTTCTATGGCTGGCTCCATCCAGTGTTGAAACTGAGAAGTGCAACAGAGTTGAGCTCAAAGTTCTTGTGTGGGCCATATTCAATTATATTTTCAGAATTTGCTGCGGGCCACTAAAAACGGTGCAGCCCGCGGGGCGTAGTTTGGACACCCCTGGTTTACATGGACAAGTTTGAATTTGTTTAATTTTCTTTTAATATAGGAATGAATGACTTATTTCAGTCACTTATGTTAGGCATGAAGTAATTCTTAGCATTATATGTTGAAGCTATAAGACAAAGGTGACGACTGGAGTTGTCCAAACTGCTTTTATTTTCTTTTTTTGAAGCTCAACAATGAAAACAGGCTCCTCTCTCACACCGTGCGTTAGCTGGGAATGAGTCAGAGTTATGTCGCGTTCAGGGACAYGGTAAAAAAAATCTGTTATTTTTATCTAATTCCCTCTGGGATCAATAAAGTGTTTTKGAATTGAATTATTTCCCAACCCACTCCTCTGGCATTCATTGTCATCTCATAGTCTACTATGAAAGATGAACCATTTATATAGACATACATCAAATAATAATAAATGTGGGGGTAGGCTACATTTGAATAGTTCAAAGCAAAAACAGCACACCGGTACTCAAAATCTGGCTCCAACAACATCTATGTCACTCAGTACATGTTGCTCAGAATTATCGCATAGCCATTCGTTATTTATCAATTATTTATCTAGAAAAAAAATATTTATCCAATGTTACCAGGCGGGCACCGTATAGGAGGCAGTACAATGCAGGAAAAATGCATTACACAGGTTTGGTTGATGTAAACTTAAAGGCATGGTCAACTTTTTTATCATCTTCAGTCATTTAAACATTCATCATACATTTAAACAAAACCAAAATCATGAGCTGTAGGACAACTAGCCACATGTTCAAAGAGAAACCTGAAGCATTGATTGAAAATCTGGAATGTCTTGAAAAATAGCAGCTAGATTTGTAACTCTAACAAAGAAACAAGAAACTTTATGGTGCATTTAAGGCATGCCTTTTAAAAAATACATATATATACACTCACCGGCCACTTTATTAGGTACGCCATGCTAGTAACGGGTTGGACCCCCTTTTGCCTTCAGAACTGCCTCAATTCTTCA
>NW_013952485.1:1280810-1298254 GCF_001266775.1 Austrofundulus limnaeus | reverse complement strand
GCTTTGATGTGACAGAAGTGCACAAACTTTTTCTCCACCAAAGGAGATGAAAGGGTAGCAGAGTGGAACGGACAAGCTGATCAGGGAACAAGGGGAGGTGGAGTCCTGGAGTCAGTCCTGCTGCACATGCATGCATTATCCCTCATTCATTGTCTGTCAGTCTTCCTTACACTGTCACTCTGTCGTTTCCATTCTCCCACATTCTCCTTTCATCCTCGACCTACTTTCTTGGTGGTGGTGGKTGTCACCATACAACATGGCGCTCAGTGTGAAAAACACAAAGCAGAACTAGGACAGATTCTCCACGCTGCACAGATCGCTCTGGAGGATTGTACCCCTCCTCACTTCACTCAATCAGCACCTCAACTTTGTTTCATTTTGTCTTTTTTTTCCACCTCGCCTTTTGTGTCTCAGCATCAGCTCTGTCAGCATGTTCCCACCACAACTAAGTCCACATACACACTCTTGCACACACAATCACACTCACTTCATCTTCTTTCTATATATATACAGTACTGTGCCAATGTTAACGCAGGTGTGGAAAAATGGTGTAAAATAAAAATAGACATTTCTTATTTCTTTACGTTTTGTTTCCAAGGATGCAGACAGTTGGGTTATCTTAAGTGTTTTTGATCGATAGATTTTCAGGCTGTTTTTTGAAAGTCTTTCAGATTTTTCCTTCAATGTCTTTTTCAGTTCATTACCTGACCATTTTTAGAGGAAGGTCTTTTGTTGTTTGTTTGTTGGGGCCACTTTAGTTTGATCTATAAATCATTCAGCCTCAACAGAACAGCTAAACTCGAGATAAACCAGTTGTGTTGACACATAACAGAATTTGGCAAATTGACGATGCTAAATTGGATCATAAGACTTTTATTACTTGCAGTTTGTAGCAAAGATACAATTTGTTTTTGTTTCTTTAATTCTTTTAAAATTCCAATAAAAACAAAGTTGGACAAAATAAATTAGGTTTAAAAACAACCCCTCGTTAATAGCATTATTTAGAGTTTTACTGCTTCTCACCCGGTTTAAAGACTTATACAGTTCTTTCTGTTCCAGTCTTTGTTTCCACCTACACATGAAGTGATCATTAACACCTGCTTGTTATAACTAGTAAATCATATTACCTGACTATATTCCTACAAGATCTCAAACTTGGTGCAAGTGTACCTATAAGAAGTGAGGCTGTTTTGAAGGCAGAGTGCTCACATCAAATAAGTTTCTTTTTAATATGTTGTAAAGCAGGACCATTCAACTGGCAGCCCGCGGGCCACATTCGGCCCGCGAGTAACCCAAGTTCGGCCCGCCAGTTGGTTCATTCATCTCTTAAGTTTTCTACTTTAATTACTCTAAGTTCTTTTAGTTTAACATAGACATGTTTGTCTACAGAAAAAGTGAGAATCGTGGCTGGTAAAAACCATTTCTAGAAAACCTCAAGACAGTTAAAACTACAAGCAGTTGAAGATAAAATGATGAAAGTGAAAATAAAATTGGTTTGCAAATTTGGCAAGTCAGAGATGTCAAAATATTATTTGTCAAATAGGAGGCAAAATGTTTTATTTTTGTTTTTGATAATGTTTAATTATCACTACTTTTATAGGGTTCTGTATGTTGTATTCATGATTAAATGCAGAAAAATAAACTAATTCAAAGGTAACAGATCTTTGTAATACTTGGTTCATTTACATAATAACTTTAATTGCTGGATGTTCGGCCCCTCAGCTGTTGACCTGCAATAACTGTGGCCCCCGGAGCTATTTAGTTCAATAGCCCTGTTGTAAAGGCTTTTGTGTGGCATTGTCTTTCTTGTGAAACCTGGACAGCACATTTCAGGTTTCTTAGAATTCCTAGCAGCACTTTACCCTGTTTACATTCTAACAGGAAAAACTTTGTTTTTCCTGTAAAACATGCAAACTGTCCTGCAGGATTGGATTCTAGGGACTGAAATGTCATCTTAAAGAGAATACATTAGCTGTTTGTCATTTGCATGTTGTTTTAGGTAGCTTAGTTTCACCTAAATAACTAAATTACCTAATAATTATTGTAAAAAGATATTTTGTTAATCAACACAGAGGGTGGTTTTGCAGATACATAACAAACTCATTCTGCCCACTGCCATCTGTCAGTCCAGGCATGAATTCCTGTTCTCATGGATTTAGGCCAACATAATCTGTTGTTGACTCACAGCAAAGATTATTTATTTTTGGGCCCACCTGTTTATAGTTGAGCTGCTCCCCCTTTGTACCCTTCTTGTTCCTCACCTCACACTGTATGCATCTTGTCCCCAGTTACCATGGTGATGGGGATCCCCACAGTGAAGCGGAAAGTGAAGTCCTATCTGTCAGAGACGCTGCGTTCGCTAATAGACAAGCTCTCACCAGAGGAGAAACTCGACTGTGTCATCATAGTGTTTGTTGGGGAGGTGAGACTTTAAATATGCCTTTTTCATATTAAATGCAYGCATAGAAAAATGAAAACATGATGTTGCATGGTACAATCTTTGCAGACTGACGTGGACTATGTTCACAGTGTGGTTGCTGACCTCGAGAAAGAGTGAGTTTATGTCTCAACAAACACTTCTAAGCTCAACAACTAATATTTGAACCTATAGGAAGCTTCATGTCTCATTCTTCTTTAACCTATTAGGTTTTCCACTGAGTTRAACTCTGGATTGTTGGAAGTCATTTCTCCACCAGCTGCCTATTAYCCCGATCTAACCAACCTCAAAGAGACGTTTGGAGACTCAAAAGAAAGAGTCAGGTAAAGGGAAAAAAAGCTCAACTTGTTGGTTGCCAACTAATTTGCTTATACTGTATCTGTGGTAGTGTGTGATGTTTTAGAGCTCCAATGAGCATTGCAGAAAAAGCAGAAGGATGAGTCAGTGAGTCAGGGGAATGGGAGGAAGAAAGGATGGAGAACATGTGAGGGCTTTTAGGTAGGTTTACTGGGCGTTTAGTATTCCACAGGCGTTTGTCAAAGTCAGATCAAGGTCATCAGCAGCAGCACTCTCCATTGCCGCTTCTATGCTCAGTTTGATCCTCTTAGCTTATCTTCTCTTTATAGTTCATTAGAAATCTATTTATGGTGCAGTGGAGGCTTTTACAGTATGTGCTCAGATAATAGCCTTCAGGGGCGCTGCACTGTTTAGTTGTGGGTGTTTGAGAGCTCGCCTGTTCCTAGCAAAAGCCTGACCCCTTAGAATCTCGTTCAACATGGCTGTCACATACACACGCATTCAAATGAGTTGAAAARGGAACAAAAAGACCTGTGACGGTTTCTCGCTGCTAAATCAGCAGCAATGTTCAACCACCTGGCTGAGTCTCAGTAAGGTAGCATTCATCCATTAATTACTGCGCCTTTAGCAGTGTGTTAGAAGTATGTGTGTCTGCATTAGTGACGCAGCACGTGTAGACAGAAATATCTCCGTGCCAGCTCCCACACAGGAGCACCTGCAGTCATCTGTGAACAAGCTTTCAGTGGGACCGCTACATCATTTGGATCAAACAATTAATGTGACAGCTGTGGTCTATAAATTATTCAAGCCAAGCCTGCTGTTGCAGCTTCGTGTACATACCTGAGAGTTCGGCTTTTCTTTCTGCATGTCAGGCAGTTGGTCTGATGAACAGATATAATATCCTTTTAATCACATTGTGTTTTATTTTGTGTGTTCATGAAAGCCTTTTTTTTTCTTTTGTTTTAGATGGCGAACAAAGCAGAATTTGGATTATTCCTTTCTCATGATGTACGCCGTGAGCAAAGGGGTTTATTACGTTCAGGTATGTTGTTCAGTTGAATTCCGTTTATTTAGCGTCAAGTCACAACAAATGTCATCTCAGAGCACTGTACAACTGAAAAAACAAGCAATCTAAGGAAACCAGCTGGTTGCGTTGAATCTTCACATCATCACAGTCACTTGAGCAGCACATTGGCAACAGTGGAAAAGAAAAWCTCCCTTTTAACAGGAAGAAACCTCCAGCAGAACCAGACTCAGGATGGGCAGCCGTCTGCCCCAACTGGCTGCGTTTGAGAGGACAGWAAAGARACAGAGAAACTGGTCCAGTTCCTCTGGAAGAGAGACAAAGAAATTATTGATAGAAGCAGTGGTGGGCAACAAATCGCTTAAACCGCTTCAACCTGGACCTATCGGAGAGGAGACACAAACTSTGTGGTTAGAACCTGGAGACACATTCAGCCGAACCAATCAGAACTACAACAGATTGCAAAGGTGGAGAAGGGCTGGGAGTGTYGCCCAGTGATGTCGCTCTAATTGCTTCCTGCAACGTAAACCCAAAGAATTGTGGGAATTGTCTCTTAAATGAAAACCGTGATCCAGAAGCAGAGTCAGCCAGAGTTTGTAGCCTCTGAGTACAAACTGTTTTCTGAGGGGGCACTGTTACAATGAGTCTGCATTGTATATACCTGAGACTAAGGCTGCCACGATTAGTCGATTAGTCCACGACTAATCGATTATTAAAATAGTCGATGACTAATTTAATAATCAATTAGTCGTTTTTTGTTCTTTACTTTGTTTTTCTCTCCAAACTGCTTTGACACCTTCCACTGCCACATCTGCCTTTCTGTYCTTGACACACATGCACAGTAGTAGTAACCAGTGTAGGCCGTGGACGTCACAAGACATTATACAGACAGGCTCTGGTATCATGGCTACCCAGCAACGGGGCTCAAAAGTGTGGGATCATTTTAAGAAAATGAAAGAGAAACCTGTGCAATATCTGTAAGGCAGAACTTGCCTTCCACAGCAATTATTTTTATTAGCATATAGCTAAAATCTAACGATGGTTATATAATAGCAGCTGCATTCTGGCACGATAAGCTGTATGTTTTATATTCAATCAACATATGATCCGATTAGTCGACTAATCGAAAAAAAATAATCGGTGATTAATCGACTATAAAAATAATAGTTTGTGGCATCCGTACTTGAGACGGCTTTCTCCCTTCACTGTTAAAGATAATGACGATCAATGAAATAATTTATTTAGCGCTACTGATTTTTTTTTTTATTTAGAAAGTGCAAATCTGCACACAKTTCAAAAAATGTAGTAAAACCCCTAAAGTGCAAATAAGACATTTCGGTCTGCACGATATAGTGCTTTAGGGGACTAGTGTCCACCGCTGGATAGAAGTAATTACAACAACAAACATGTAGAGGAGAATGACTCAAAACAGCAGCAGAGTGAGGAAATGTGGTCTGTTTGTCCTCCAGTAGTCTAAACCCATAGCAGCAGAACTTTATAGTGAACACAATCATTAATAGAACTTGTCTGCACACACTTTTTGTGAGCTTCATTTTTTGGTGAGCTACTGACTTCCTTACCCAATCTGGTAAAAAAAAAAGAGTAATAATGTTTAAATAGTTCAGAAAATTACTGTCTTTAAACCTACAGTAGCTSTAAAGGCTAGCTATAGCTAAAATTAATCAACATCTCACGGCTAAATCAAAATTGTGTTGAACAAAATAATGCATATTTTAGTTTCCATTATAACTTGTCTGGGTGTATCTTCAAAAGAGTGTTGTTGTCACAAACCTGCTGACTTTAAAGCTTTKCTTTATTCAAGTTTGTGGCATGATTTATAGTAAGAACAATGCATCATGTTGCTGTTCTTATTTGTTAATCAACTGTTGCCTTTTCAGACTGCAACAGTTAACTTATTGAAGTGTTTTTTTTCTGCATCTCTTTGGTTTTTAACAAACACCTTGTTGTTGATTTTATTCACAGTTAAGTGTTTACTGCGTTAATGTTTTCTTTTCCTGTCCTGTTCATCAAGCATGTGATTTCTATTACCTGCTCTCATGAGGAGGGAAGAGGTGTGTGATACATAAATAATTTTTAGTGTCAGCTGCTGTTCTAGGTTAGTGTTTATTAGCTCAACTCCGAGAACGTCCTGTGTGAGTGTAGAGCAGTCTCCCCTTTAATTCTCCCCCTACAACCACATCCTATTTCTGTGTTTTGTTTTGGTTAATCTGTGTATCTCTTCTTGCAGCTGGAGGACGACATCGTGGCCAAACCCAACTACTTTGCCACCATGAAGAACTTTGCCCTGCAGCTCTCATCAGAAGACTGGATGATCCTGGAGTTCTCACAGCTTGGCTTCATCGGTACAAACCTTCAATTATTTACCAAACCAAAGCAAGCTGTATACAGCCAGCAGGTCACAAATGCAACCAAAAACTTTGTAGTAAGGGAATCRTATAATCAACTTTATTCTAAATGAGGTGGTTGCATTTATAACCACCATTTATGAACGATTCATGTCAGTTTTATTGAACTTCACCATTTATTTTTATGTTGCTAATATTAAGCCCATCTAGGGACTGCGTTCCAAGTTAGCTTAGTCTATAAATGTTTTAGTGTACGGTATTTGTTAACACTTAACGTTTGTCCCTATATAAATAAACAATAAATGAAATGAAATAGAAATAAATCGTACTGAAATGGCAGGGAAAAGAGCAGAGTTCAGCATACATCAATCCCTACACATTGTGAACTAAAGAATATTTGATTTTAGAACTTTGTTTTATTCTCCAACATGTTARGAATTATAGTAWTAATCCCTTTAAAAATAAATAAGCATTGATTTATTTGAAGGAACTGGCATAATTAACAACATCCACTAAAACGTTTACATTTTTTAAACCTTTTGGTACAAAATGAAAAACAGAGATTTAAGCTTTAAGCTTTTATTGCAGATAATGAACTTTGTCTTCCCAATAGTTTACACACATCTGCTGCATCCAAAGAGTTTTCATTCAACAGAATAGGGTTGTGTTTTTTAATAACAATAGAGCAAGTTAATAAACATATTTATTTGCAAAAACTGATAATCAAAGATTTAACCACAAATAAAGGAAAATGTTTCGGTTGAAAAAAATGTGGGAATAAGAAAGAGCTCATATCTTCTACCTCAAAACACGACTTTCTTTTGCTTGAGTTCTTTTTATTTTTCACTGGTCTTATATCTTTTAACTGATGTGAACGATGAATTTACAAATTAATTTTCTTCTCTTACAGGAAAAATGTTTCAGGCTCCTGACCTAAATCTGATTGTTGAGTTTATTTTTATGTTCTACAAAGAGAAGCCTATTGACTGGCTGCTGGATCACATTCTTTGGGTCAAAGTCTGCAACCCTGAGAAAGATGCGGTATGAACTGATATTACTGAACAAGTAACATTTGCAGTTTTAGGATATACGTTATTAATATTTGCTGTTTTGCTTTTTGTTCCTCTCAGAAACACTGTGAGCGTCAGAAATCCAGCCTGCGCGTGCGTTTCAGACCCTCACTGTTTCAGCATGTTGGACTCCATTCTTCTCTTGCTGGAAAGATTCAGAAACTCACAGTGAGACCCGCCTCCTGGCCGTTGTTTATGTTCAGAGTCTGTTGAAGCTCTTTCCTGTAGAGAAACCCATGGTTTCCTCTTTTTGTGTTGCTGTAGGACAAAGACTTCCTGAAGCCGCTGCTTCATAAGATCCATGTTAACCCTCCTGCAGAGGTCTCCACTTCAATGAAGGTAACGCTGTTGTGTAATGAGAAGAGAGCCATTAAAACGAGTGAATAAAAGTAAACKTATCTTCTGCCCTTCAGGTGTATCAGGGTCACACGTTAGAGAAGACGTACCTCGGTGAAGATTTCTTCTGGGCCATCACACCTACTGCTGGAGACTACATCCTCTTTAAATTTGACAGACCTGTTAGTATAGAGAGGTAGATGTGAAATATTTTCACCTTGTCTTTACACTGAAATATTTTATAGCCCACTACACACACACACACACACTTTTCACCTATTTTAACTCCATGTCCTTCACTGATTGAGGTCTAGTGTTACAGAGAATGTGTGTTTGCCTGGTGGGTGTCTCWGTGGATCATGGCGAGTTAATGAGAGCGCTTTCAATTCAGGGTTTTCAGCTTCTTTTCCTGTGATGGGGTCGAGAGGAAAAAAAAAGATGAAATATGAAGTGAGGTTAAAACCAGACTGAAAGCAGGGCAAACCTAACCTCTTTCTTCATATTTAGACAACGTGAAACAGGGTTATTAAATCTGCTTAGCTTGATTTGTAATCAGCACCTTTGTTTTTGTGACATTTTATTCTTAAGGCTACTTTTCTGATCTTTTGCTTAAAAATAAATTGAAACCAACTCAAAGATTAATTTGTAATAAAGGGGAAACAGCCTTTATTTTAAATTAATGCCACTCTTTGTGATTTGTATATTCCAATCCTACCTTTGGTTTCTTTGAGATCTGCAGGGATGTTTGAGTGAGATGAATGAAAATGCAGGAATGTCAGATTCTATGTCACAGGAGAAAATGTAGCTTTGACTTGAAACACAAGCATTTCAATCTGACATATAAACTCCAAGACTTAAAGGTGTCCATTTTTTTGCATGCTCAGATTAAGTTTCATTAGTTAAGCATGATCAAACCTAATGTCTGCAGTTTTGAAGCTACTACTTGACAAAAAGTGCAAGGATGAGAGTATTAAATCTAGGACTTGATTTGATTGGCAGGTTCTTGTTCCGCAGCGGAAACCAGGAGCACCCAGGAGACAGGATCGAGAACACCACCGTGGAAATACTGGCTGCCTCGGTAGGAAACCCCCTCCCAAACTGACACACACACATACACACACACACACACACACACACACACACACACACACATACACACACACACACAGGCGGTCTGCCTCTTCTTTTGTGAGGTGTGCAAAAAGCTCATATTAGATTACATGGAGTGGCTGCATTCTGGACGTAGTGTATTGATTTTTGGCAGGAGTGCGACCATGACAGAATCACTGGCTCTGCTAGCACCGATRCGTTCTGACACTGCAGTCCACACTCAGCGTTAAGAACTGTTGTTCACACCTGTTTGGGTGCTGTTTAGATTTTTAAGAAAATTATCCCAAGATCTGAATTTGTGTCTCACGCTTTATTCTTCTGTTATCAGGAAAGCGCACTGCAGAACAAAGACAAGTACAAGCGAACTGAAGATCGCTTTTACAGGATTGGTAAGTGTTCCTGATAGGATTCTGGTGCTACATGAGTTTATGAGAACATCATCATCATCAGTGTTTTCAGATATTTATTCAGTGGATTTTGTAGAAATCTAATCACTTTTTTGATTCCTTTTTTTTAAATTCATATGCCTTTTTGAACACTCAGGTCATTTTGAAAAAGGTGTTGCAGAAGGAACCGTAGATCCATCCTTTAACCCCGTCTTGGCACTCCGTCTTTCAGTTCTCAAAGACTCTGCTGTCTGGGCCATCCTCAGTGAAGTGGGTGACAAATATAATTACCTCTAAAATGCTTCCTTCCTCTTCATTTTCATCTAATGACACATCATGTGCTCTTTTTCTCTCTCTCCTTGCAGATACATATAAAGAGAATATCTGGCTGACTTCTCTGGACGAGCTACATGAGTCGTGGCCCCTGGAGGGCCAGAATCTCCCAGACTGCTTAAGCAGGGTCTCTGGCACCTAGCAACCAGCAGTGAAGCTATTAGAGCTTCGAGTTGCTCGTCCTAGCTTGTCTAAGAATCGCCACCTCTCTGTCCAATGTTTTCTTTTCAGTCCTGATGTATTTTGTTTTATATGTCATTATCCCCCCCCTTTTCTTTTTCCATCACTTCCTCCTCGTTGTGCATTTCATCAGTTTGTGAGAATGTTAATACTACTGTCTGCTAACAGCAGCAAAGGATGTAAGGACATCTGCTTGAAACTCTGCTGTTCAGCAGCTTTGAAAGCAATCAGAAAGATTCCTGGATGAAAAAAAAACAAAAACAAAAGGTTGGAGAGAACCAGTCACCTGGCCAGTGGTGTAGATGCTGCCAAATCCCTTTCCTTTTTACTCAATGCTGCCACACTTGGGCGAGCTGGGGCATTGCACTGTCTCTGGGGCCTCAGCAAACCCGGTGATGATCGAAAATGTTGTCGTCACTAATGGCCAGTTGCTCTCTGTTCTCAGCAGAAAAGGTGGCGATCTAAACATGTTTCTGTAGATCAACAACAAACCCAAACAAAAGACGTTTGTCCTCATTTTCAAATACTATACTTGTCTTGAAACATTGATCAAAAATCCATCCTGCTGACATTTGACCTTAAAGCAGCTGAGTGGTAAACTACCACAGAGAAAATCTGTACCATGACATCCTTTTGTTTCCTCTTGTCTGACAGGCTGTGTATGACCTCAGTGTCTATTTATAGCCAATCAATCGGGGATCGCCTTGGCAAGCTTTTCTTGAAGAAATATATTGTTATAACGGAATATTATTACAACCATGACTGACGATCTATGAAAGATGACTTAATTTATTTGAAATAAATCTTTAATTTGTACAAGAGGTAAATATATTTTTATTCTAAGAGATGTTTATGGTAGTTCAGTTTGTGTTTTTATGTACTTTTTTGATTCTCAATTGCTACTTATAAATGTGTTGGTGGCAACAACTGCTTGGAAGGTTTTTCACTAAAACATCACTTTTTGTTGCCTGATATTTAAACTAGAGGAAAAGTTAACAGATGATGTTGAAGTAGTTGTAAATGTGAGTTAAATGGGGAAAAAATGTGCCTTATATTCAGTTCTCTGGAAAGTCGCCCCCACAGTATCATTTAAATTTGTTCCAACTCAGTTTTCCCCACACATTGCTGGAAATACTAATATTTGAGAAACCGTTCAGAGTAGGATTGGATGCCAAGAAAAACATTTGTAATGCTGAATGAAAATAGTGAACAAGTTGATTTAACTGGTTCACTATCTAACAACAATGTTTGCACTGTTTTTTTTTTAAGATCACATCAGTTGTCTTTTGTACCTCACTTTCCACCTTCAGAAAAAGTCATATGAATCCTCTGCAGTTCATTTGTCCATTTTAGTTTCTTTGAATGTACAGAACTTTATGACTACTGATCATTAGAGTGCACCACTGAATGTACATATATATACAATATGTGTATACTACAACAATTATCTTTTTGTATCTTTTCCCCCCACTTGACACGTTTTGATGTATGTGGCCATTAATCTGAGTGAAGAATATTTGTTAGTGAATCTTTCTGTAACAGTTTACATGTTTTTTTAAAGGGTTAGTGAAGTGCCTTTTGGTAGAAATGGTCTGAAATTGCTCAATTCTTGYTTATGATGCTTTTTAGCATGTACGTAATTTATTTAACACTTCACTGTTCTGGTCAAATTATGTTCCTTTGCTGTTGATCAACCAGCTGCTCTAAATCTGTACCATAGATTGTAAAAGTTTTACAGTCTGAGCTGTAATCATTTCAGTCTGTGATCCTTCATTTATTTTTAATTTGAAGAAGAAAGGTGTAAATGACAATATAAGTTACTTTGAAATAGTTCCTTACTCGTTTCCTGCATCGAGATAGAAATGGTAAAAGAATGAGTGTAAGGACAAGAAACGGGTTAAGACATCTACTCAATAGTTCCCATTACCCATCAGTTCACGTGCCTTCATCGTGTTCATGTGTTTGCCTGATTCTGGTGGGGTTTTGCATTGTTTTTTCATGATCATATTTGAAATAAATGAGTAAAAGTGGTAGAATTAACTCTCATTTTGTGTTGTGATTTTATTTTATTTGCATCTCATCTGCATTTTAAGATTTTATTACAATTTAGTTTTGATTTGACATCGTGGAAGTAACAAACTTGTTTTAAACATCATCAGGGCGCTCATGAACGTTTTAAAGAGGGAAAAAACTACAATTGCTCCCAGCATGCATCTGTATTTCYGGTTTCCCATCATGCCATTTCATAATTTTAATGGCGGATGGTTTTCCACAACATTTATGCCATCGCTGTTCACTAACTGATTTTAGCAGTTTTGTGACAACAAGTGAAGATATTTTGGTGTTGAGGTAAATTCTGAATTATGCCGAAATATTACGAAGGTAAAGAGGTGGACGAAAGAGCATGCGCTGGCATCAGAGAGGACTTTAAGGATTGTCTCCTTGAACATGACTGCGTTGTGAAGGTAAGCCAGGACACTGACGAAATAAATTACATAAATAGTTATGGTACAGACTTTTTTTATGTTTATTGGAAGACAGACATGTGAAACAAAGAAATTTAAAATACGTAAAACTACTGGCATTTCAAAAAGCTGTGGTCGCGGGTGCTAGTCACCCCAGACTTCGTTCAAAAAATGGTCAATTTTACTGTCGATTTTATTAGTCCGATTTCAGAGCTTTTTTGTTTTTGAGGACTTAATGGGCCACAGTTTATTTCAGCTTTAACTTGTATTTGTTTTACCACACTGTTCTCAAAAAGGCTTCAGTTTTTGCTAGGTCACCTCTGAATAATTATTCTGAATAATCAAAAAATATGCTTAAAATTGTTTTCATTCTAATAAAATAATACGCATGCGGGGGAATTTGATTACATTTTGTTGCATTTTTAGTAGTAATAAACTGATAGAGCAACATATTTCACAAAAGTTGCTTTTTAATTTCTCTAGAAGTGATGGGGAAAAAACAAATAGTTCCTTGACATGAGGTTAAAATTTAATTTTTACTTTAAAACAAACCTTTTGATAATGTAAGGCATTTAAAAATAAATATAAGTTGAAAATTAAGGTAACATGCACAAGAAATGTGAGTTTAATAAACACCTTTTTATTGTTTTCAAAATTAAGACTTTTTGTTCAGATTAGACTGTTGCTTGGCTGTTTTCAATATTATAAGACATTGTATCTAAACAAGAAGGGCCCAATGTATTCACAGCGATTTCTCAATGTATTAGGAGGGAAAGAAGCCCAGCGAGTGCCTGAAGGAAGGCCACTGCAAAGCCCTGCAAACAACATTCTTTGAATGCAAGAGATCAATGGTAAGTCTGTAATAATGGCTTTGCCACTGTGCACCGAAGTGTGGGTTAAAATCAGCTTTTTGTACAGCATCTCATAAACAGGCGTTACCATTTTTACCCATGGACTTGCATCCTTGTCCTTACCCAGTAATCTTAGGCCAAACCCTAGCCATATTGAGCCAGTATATTATAGTAATATACTTAAATTACTTTAAGCACAAAATAACCAACACCCACTAAAACCATTTATCAGAAACAGTGAAGAAAATGACTTATGTACAATTTTTTTCCAAACTGACTAAATTTTCTTACATGATGCAAAACGCTGATCAGTGTTGGTCTTCTGTCTGCAGATGGATGCGAGGTCAAGGTTCAGAGGGAGGAAAGGATACTGAGGAACCAGCTAACTGCTGATGCAGCTCCTGTGTTTAATGGAAACCAGTTTAGCGTCTGTAAAAACTAGTGGGGGTTAAAATCAAAACAGMTGCTGATGTCCTAGTGCAGCTGTGCAGCACTGTCGATCTGAGGGACCTGTGGAAAAAAACGGCAGCGAAAGACCAAAATGCAAAAAAAAAGATGCAAGTCTGATGCACAATAGGATCGCAAATGCAGATCAAACTTCTCATTGGTTGGAGCTTGAGACATATTTGTTTTTGTTATTCCAGATAAATGAGTGTGGTGCATGAAGAAACAAACACCTGAATAAAAAAATTAAGTCTAAGTTTTCARTGTATTTTATTAGTTGTGGCTCAGTTGGTAGAGCTGAAAGGAAGAAGTGGTGTGGATTATTTGTTGTGTATGATGGAGTCATCACAAAGTTGAGGTAAATGTGCAATAAGGAGTCTAATTCTAATTTTATAGCAGCACATTCGTTATAGCACTAAAAATACTAATATCCCAAAGAAATGACAAACTCCTGCCTGGTTATTTTAAAGCAGCCATCATCATCTGCTTAAACTTCTCCATATCCACCTTCTTTATGATGAAAACCTTGTGAGTAATTTTTTTCAGAAACCCCACAGTGTCCACTACCATCATTCCTCTGGTGTGAGTGCCCGTCAGCTCCACGCTAACTGGGTAATGATCGCTTTCTAAGATGAACGAGTCGTCCACAGCAGCCGCCATGGCGTACGAGTCACAGGAAATAAGACCGCTGCCGGCCAAGAACTCTCTCTCAAAGTGTTCAGTTTTAGACGCCTCGATGCTGTGGCGGAAGATCTGCGCCATGAAGCGAGCTTTATGGCTGTCCTGTGCCAACCAGGCGTCACAGAAGTCCTGGGGGAGGAAAAAAAAAAACACAAGCGCTGCTTTTATTGTAAAGGAAGGGGAGGAAATCTTTGTAGGAAGTAAAGAGTATTACCCAGGGCAGCTTGTTATAGCAGGTAAACTCCCAGCAGGCCAAGTAGGTGGGACACTGGTAATCATTCAGCACGATGTACGCAGCTTCTGGATCAGCAGTGAAGTTAAACTCCCCACACACTGTGGTGTTTCCTCGAGCTGCAATACAGGAATCAGAAAACACCTCAAAAAGCAAGACTAAACCAATTTTTTTACGACTACTTTTTAAAGTGCTAATAATACAGCGCGAGGTGACCTCTGCTAAACTAAGTCTAAAAGAGTGCAGCAGGAACATGAACTGATGTTGATAAAACTCTCAGAAAGGAGCTAATTATAAGAGGTGCATCTATAACTGATTAACTTTTGTAGTYGACTTGATWCATTGTGTCATTTCTCAACAATTAWAATCTCAATCTTATTTAATACCTTCAAGAAATGCTAGGTCTTTAATTGTGCATTTATCATAGTGGCATTAGTTTGTTGCTAGAGATTTGACAAAAAATTACCTGAAACTACAGTCTAAAGTCAACACATAATGAATAAATAGCTTGAGGAAGCACAGAAGTTACACTTTGAAAGCCCATACTGAAAAATARAACATTGATTGGGTAGCCTTCCATAAAACCACAGACAGATGTGAAGGGGGRCAAGAAGAGACGATTTATGCAAAAACATGGTGAAAAAGAAAAGAATAGAATAGAAATAGCCTTTATTGTCCCGCTGAGGGGAAATTCATGTCACAGCAGCATCTGTACAGATGTTCACACAGAAGTTACCATATTTATTCATGTATAATACGATCTCAAGTATAATACAATCATTTTTTGAGCTAAAAAGGATTAAAAATCTAATTATCAATAACTCGTGTATAATACTACTCCCCTACTTTATAGATGATTTTTAGGGTTAAATTTTTAGTATTATAAATGAATAAATACAGTTTTTTACAAACTATAGATAGTGCACACAAAACAAAATTAACACTGACTAGCCATGATATGACTACTAATAATAAAAAATATAATATAAAGAATTGTGCAAGAATAGAAAAGATATATGTTTTGTTTTAGAGACAGTAGACTATCAGAATCCGACATTARGAATWGCCTGTTTTCAGTGCRAAACAATCTCAACAGACTATTAAGTGTAAAGTGAAGTATCACAATGCAGACAAGAAACACAGATGTGCAATTACAGCAGAATTTTTAATTTTTTTTTTTAGGTTTAAAATGGGTAATAACAGAGCAGGTGATAACTCAGATTAGTTTTGCCTCGACTGCTGCTTGAATTCAGTAAATATGTGTAAAATAAAAACCTGGGGAAAATGTTATATGAACTATAAAAATAAAACCGCGTGGACAATATGTTTCAAATTCTCCCTCTGTGTTCTAAATCCAGTTTCTAAAAAGCACAGGTGTGAGTTTCTGAACAGGTGTTTTAACTTYACTGCTTTTCTCTTTTTCTACAGCTGAATAAAATAAAGCCACATCATTTCTATACTCACTGGATGTCTGCTTTTAAAACCAAACAACAGTAAGCCGGTGYTTCACTCACACTCAGTGTTGCCTCCCATGATGTAAAGCCCTCGCAGTTTGCTGGGCAGAGATGGATCCATCCTCACAGCTAAAGCCAGGTTGGTGAGAGGGGCTGTGGCAACCAGAGACACCTGGAAAAGATACACAGACTTAAAATTTGTGACACGTCTTAATTTATTGGTTTTAAAATCAGTGAAACAATGTAAAGGTGCTTCATTTGTCAKCAATGCATGYTCAATGGTGAAATTTGTGCTCTGCATTTGACCCGTCACATGTGAGATTCCCAAGTGGAGCAGCAGGCAGCTATGTAATCTACTTGTATGCAATAATGGTCCACAGTTTATTTTTGAGACTTCAAAATACATCTTGTTTGCATCATTTCTAAATCCTTTGATCTATTTGAAGGCGGTTCTTAATTAAACCCAGCTGTTTCTCCATCTCTCACCTCTCCTGGATTCTCGTTAACGATCCTGATTATAGCAGACACAGCGTCCTCCTTCTGAAGCAGATCCAGACCAGGAGCATTGGGGTCAGGAGCATCTCCCAGACCGTCCTGACCGTGGAAGTGTCCCGCACTGCGAGTGTTGCCAAGGATGGGCTTATCAGCACCTTTAAACACTGGAATCTAGTTCCAAATGAAGAAATGGAGTACATGTGAACATAAACCCATTCTGACCTATAAATGGAAATGTTTGAARCCTGGAGCATGTTGTGTTGCTGACCTCTGAATGTGAAGCAGCTGTTTAACTCCTCTGGGTCTCTTATTGCTAGGTGTTTAGGATGCGGCACATGTAACTCACCTCCAGCTGGTCGCAGGCCTGCAGGACCCGCAGAGCATTCTTGCACACATTCTCCACTGCAGTGTTTCCGTGTACGCAGGTGACTCCCAGAAGCTTCACGTTTGGAGYGGCCAGCGCCAACATGATGGCCTGAGCATCGTCCACGCCGCAGTCCACGTCCACCAGCAGTTTCTTACTCATCCTGCACCCTGCAGAGCACAACGCCCACACCAGAAACAACAGGGGAGCTGTTTAATCTGTAGAAATACAGTCATGAAAAAGTTTGGGCACCCTTGTTAATTTTCCTGATTTACCTTTAAAAATCATTGATTGTTTGGATTAAATAAAATCAGTTAAATATATCATTTAGGGGAYAAACATAGTGATATTTGAAAAGGGAAATTTTATTTGATTTACAGAAATTGTGCAACAATTGGTTAAACAAAATTAGGCAGGTGCATAAATTTGGGCACTGTTGCCATTTTATTGATTWCAAAACTTATAGAACCAATTATAGGAACTTAAATTTGGTTTGGTATGTTGAGTGACCCTTGACCTYCATACACAGGTGACTCCAATTATGAGAAAGGGCATTTAAGGGAGGCAATTGTAGGTTTTTCTCCTCTTTGCATCTTCTCTGAACAGTGGCAGCATGGGAGTCTCTAAAACAACTTTCAAATGAGCTGAAAACAAATATTGTTCACAGTCATGGTTTAGAGGAAGGATACAGAAAGCTTTCAGAGATTTCAGCTTTCAGTCTCCACTGTGAGAAACATTGTGAGAAAATGGAAAACCACAGGCACAGTTCAAGTCAAGGATCGAAGTGGCAGACCAAGACAAATCTCTAATAAACTGAAGCGAAGGATGTTGAGAACAGTCAGAGTCAACCCACAGACCAGCACCAAAGACCTACAACATCATCTTGCTGCTGATGGAGTCACTGTGCATCGTTCAACTA
>NW_013952485.1:1278290-1279902 GCF_001266775.1 Austrofundulus limnaeus | reverse complement strand
GTGTTTGTCCCCTATACGATATATTTAAATGATATTTTTACTCCAAACAATCAATGATTTATAAAGATAAATCAAGAAAATTAACAAGGGCACCCAAACTTTTTCATATGACTGTAATCTGTTGGGTTTGACAAAAATCAACAAAAGCAATTTATTATAAGCAAAAKAATGCATAAACACTTTTCACAGAAGTCAAACACATTTATACCACATTCTCTGTGTTTCTGTTGCATATGTTGRTTTAAATGACTACAGATGACCAAATTAAAGATAGGATACACCAGATAAATCAGTACACATACAATACAGAATCTTAATGAGATGAATRCATGAAAACAGATAATTAGGACAAAGGATTGTTATTATATCTCTTCAATTTAATATGTGTAGTACAGATCAGAGTTTAAAAAAAGACATTTCCATTTGAGAACACTTACCTGCAGCCGACTGTAAAATAAGTACAATGAGTTCTTGACAAAACGAAGGTCAGCTGGAAACAACCTTTGAACAGAGATCCAGCTGAATCAACAGCTGGCTACTTGAGGGAAGTTACAAAAAAGGAACTAACAGGTTAATAAATGATCATTTTGAAGGTCCCGTGCATTACGTGACTCATAAATGTARAAATATTGAATATTTATTAACAATAAAAGGCTTATGAATTAGTTTTGAGGATTAACATSGGCAGGTGCAGCCATTAGTGCCATAAAAAGACCAGGTTTTATGAYCCTTGTGCCTCCACACACCTGAGTTTATGCTTTCTGTGTAAGGGTGACTCAGCACCTGCTCTTCTCCACATAWTAGTTATTACAAAGGTACAACACGTGTTCAGATCCTCCTCTGTGCTGACTTTTACAGATCACAAAATGAAGAAGCTTGAATTAACTTCCTGATTCTGGAGTTCTTTTATTTCACAAGCAATTTACCATAAATGCAACAGGTCTTTTAATGAATACAATTTATATAAAAAAAACATTAAAACAACAATTTATTCATTATGGTACATTTTCTATCACCAAGTGCCTTTTTTTAAGAGCCATTTCTGAAAAAAAATTTTCAGACAATTTTTTCCAAAACATATTTTTGTCATCTATTTCTACTCCATGTTTTATGATTAAAACACTATTTGGGGAATAAACAAAATCAAAAATGCTTACAGCAATTTCAACATTAAATGTTTAAGAATAATAATAATGTAAAGCTTTTTCACTTTAGAGTGGTGGACACTGTTTTAATATTACTTTTTCTTTGTGCACTGATATATTCCTGTTTCACAGATATACTAAACATTCAGTCTGCTCAGTTTTTACACTGAAACATTGTAAAGGTTTTTAAGCTATTAGCCTAGAGAGGGCATCACCAAATGGCGGACTTAGGTCCGAATCCAGAGTCCGGACCTGTGCCCTATCTGATAAATTCACAAAATTATATAATATTCATGGAGCATTTTTTCCCAGCGAAAGCCAAGCAGAGACGCAGTTAGGAGGTTTAGAGGTTACGTCTCCTACAGTTATTATGGTAACAGTGTTGAGCCAATCAAATCGTTTATTTACTCTGCGCGACCAATGCAGTGAGCTAACCAGAGAAGAGGTGACAACATGGCTTGCTCCAA
>NW_013952485.1:1275826-1277786 GCF_001266775.1 Austrofundulus limnaeus | reverse complement strand
TTATTTGCCTGGGACTACTTTTAAATATGGTAAAATAAAAAAGTTTACTATAAAGGGCCGTTTGTTAATAGTGAAAATGTAAACATATCAGATCAAGACCATAAAAGACAAAAGTCTGACTTTTGTTCGGACCTTTTACTAGGCGGAAAGTTTAGCAACTGGACCTCAGTGACTTTTATCTGAATACCCCTGGTCTAGAGACCATATTTAAAGAAGGGTCATGCCGTTTGTTTATTTCGACATACCAGCTCATTTGATTTCTAACAATGTTAAAAAATATATATGTCTGTACAAATGACTTTTTTTTAACCAGGCAAGTCCCAGTGAGATCTCAGATCTCTTTTTCAAGGGCAGCCTGGGCCTGAAGGCAACCTATTCCACATGTTTTTGGGGGTGGGGGAAACCGGAGTACCCGGAGAAAACCCACGCAAGCCCGAGGAGAACATGCAAACTCCGCACAGAAAGACCCCAGGTCTGAACCGGGGATCGAACCCAGGACCTTCTTGCTGTGAGGCATTGGAGCGAACCACTGAACCCTCATGCTCATTTTTATACCGTCAGATTAAAAGATAAATAAATGTACGTCTTTCTCACGCTTCATCCGTAATTAAAAGAAAAAAAAAAACATATCCAATCGGCTCACAAAGCTGGGCAGTCCCTTAAATTTGGAAAAAAGGAGGACACATTTGCAGGCCACAATTGGAGGAGCCTTCGAATTTAGACAGCCTTCGGCGCGGTGCAGTGACGTAACGGACACAGTGCCCTCAGTCGATTACTTTAAAGCAGCCATCATCATCTGCTTAAACCTCTCCAAATCCACCTTCTTAATGATAAAAGCTTTGTGAGTCTTCTTCAGTAAACCCAAAGTGTCCACTACCATCATTCCTCTGGTGTGAGTGCCCGTCAGCTCCACGCTAACTGGGTAATGATCGCTTTCTACGATGAACGAGTCGTCCACAGCAGCCGCCATGGCGTACGAGTCACAGGAGATGAAGCCGTTGCCGGTGAAAAACTCCTTCTCGAAGCGCTCAGACTTAGATGCCTCCATGCTGTGGCGGAAGATCTGCGCCATGAAGCGAGCTTTATGGCTGTCCTGTGCCAACCAGGCGTCACAGAAGTCCTGGAGAAGCAAAAACAGAAAAGCTGCAGCATTTTCTAAACACACTCCACGTTGTGATGAGTGTCTCTAAGAATTATAAAATGCTAAAAATCTAAAAGTATATTTAAAATTTCACTAATCAGGGTGTTTTTTTTAATTAATTTTGGTAAAGTTTGGTAAACTTGGTAAAGAAAAGATATACATCACTAATTTGTCCTACAATAAAAAACTCTTTTACCCATGATTGTATGGTGCAAACGTTGAGTTCTATAAAAAGTCTAATCTGTTTTACCCAGGGCAGCTTGCTGTAGCAGGTAAACTCCCAGCAGGACAGGTAAGTAGGACACTGGTAATCATTCAGCACGATGTACGCAGCTTCTGCATCAGCAGCAAAGTTAAACTCAGCACACACTGTGGTGTTTCCTCGAGCTGTAAAACATGAGACAGACAGAAAGGGTGTGAAGATTAGATTGCTTTTTCTAAACAATTTAACACACTAATGCTCACAGTTTGTGTTTGGGGTTAATAATTGTGTTATAAGCTGAAATGTACATTTTTGTATACATCATCATTGTGATGGTGAAAGAAAACTTGAGTGCAGAACTTTAACTTTGGGCCCATCCAGAAGAATCTAAGGCTATGTTCACACTGCAGGCAAATGCGACCCAAATCCGATTTTTTTTGCCCCATCTGACCCATATTCGATTTTTTTTATGACAGTCTGAACGCGACAAATCCGATTTTTTCAAAACCGACCCAGGCCGTTTCAATATTTGGTTTTAAATCGGATACATATCTGATGTTTTCAAAGTGACTGCAGTGTGAACGCTCATGTCACATCCATCCGACTTTTTCATCAGG
>NW_013952485.1:1272223-1274155 GCF_001266775.1 Austrofundulus limnaeus | reverse complement strand
CACACACACACACACACACACACACACACACACACACACACACACACAGAGCAGCTACTCTCCATCTCTAACCTCTCCTGGATTCTCGTTAACGATCCTGATTATAGCAGAAACAGCGTTTTCTTTCTGAAGCAGGTCCAGACCAGGAGCGTTGGGGTCAGGAACGTCTCCCAGACCGTCCTGACCGTGGAAGTGACCCGAATCTATGACGTTACCAAGGATGGGCTTATCAGCACCTTTAAACACTGGAATCTGTTCAGTGAGGAGAACACCACAAAATGGAACGTGGAAATAGTAGATACACAGTACTGTCTTTATGCAATGCTCGTGGCMAATTTAACACCCACCTCGAGTTTATTACAGGCCTGCAGAACTCTCAGAGTGTTCTTGCACACGTTCTCCACTGTAGTGTTTCCGTGCACGCAGGTGATACCGAGGAGCTGAACACCRGGAGCGGCCAGCGCCAACATGATGGCCTGAGCATCGTCCACGCCGCAGTCCACGTCTACTAGCAGCTTCTTACTCATCCTGCACCCTGYAGAGCAGCAACACTATAAATTTTATCTGACTGGTACACCCAAGCCACAATTACGGCTGGAATGTTCTCAGCAGAAAGAAAAAAAAAAGTGGGAATCATGAAGGACTCTCAAACTTGCTTATTCTGGAGCAATTTGCTACCATGAGTGGGAGGGTAAACAAGGAATAGCTCTTACTTTTCTCCTGCTTGGTCTGAAAATCTTTCTGTTGCTCAGCGTGCCTCTGTCCCGTCTGCTTATCCGGTGTCAGTCTCCTCTTTTTACTCCGCGTTGTCATCTGCTGTGAAATACTTTTAACCTGAATGAGTAAAAAGCTAGTTAAAAGTGATGGTTGCATGAGTCTCACACACCGAGCCTTGATGAAAATCTACCTGTTGCAGAGTCTTCAAACTGTKTCTCGTTGCTCTGACACATCGAAGCTGACAAGAGCCATATGAAAAAACTCAGTGAAGAAAACAAGTTGTCTAAATGAAAAGAAAAAAATAACGAGAAAAWTTTTTTTTCAATGAAATTCATTCTGCTCAATATGTTGAACTTTTACTGTGATGCATCTTCAGATTTCATTGTAGATTTCACCTCAAGCWATTTCCCTGCCTCATTTAAGAACATGACTTTGTGCTTCACTGCATCTTTAGTTTATTGTTGTTAGCAGGTAAAAGAACAACACAGGGTGTAAAAGAATTGCCTAATAAACATTAAATTAAGTCAAAATGAAAGTAAAATATTCTGCTGATAAATGGCTCATTACTATCTCCGTCTCAAAGAAACAGGAATCAACGCACCGCGTATTGAATAAAGAGTATTAAAGGCCTTAATATATGTAAGAAGTATTAACAAAATAGCAAAAACTGAAAAAATAAAACGTAACACTGTACGTGACAGCCGGGCAAACATTAACTTCCGGGTGGTCCCGCAACTATTACCTCCGGCGGAAACTTCGCACAGCTCCAGCTTTTCATAAAAGAAAGTCAAGAAAGATAAATATTTTTAATTTCAATGAAAGAAACGCGTCTTTAACTTTTTGAAAATAAAACAAAAATAGCCATTAGGTTCATCATAATTGTTTTTATGCTCTCCTCRTGTAGCTGCCAGCGGTAATAAATGACGATGTAGACATAACTAGTTAGTTTAGTCTTTTTTTTTTAGTCCGCGTAAACATTAGTCAGTTCCTTTGTTTATACGTCTCTGAATGTGGAAAAACCGACTCACCGCCACAGAAAATAGAAAAATACTCGACATATCACACAACCTGCAGATCTATTCTCTTCTTCTTTTTTTCCGCCGCAAAGCCCGCAAATATTTTTCTTCTTCTTCCTGTTTACTTTTTTGGCGGTTGGCTAGTGTCTACCGCCACCTACTGATATGGAGTGTGGATCAAACATATTTTATGTTCTTT
>NW_013952485.1:1267321-1270603 GCF_001266775.1 Austrofundulus limnaeus | reverse complement strand
TTTATTTATTGTATTTTGAATGAAACAGCTCTCCATAGTGACGGACCACCAATCCAGTAAGGTGTGGTAAATATATACTTCTCATCCAACTACAAGCAAACTCACTTTGTCCAAGGGCTCCATGTATCTGGATAGATTTCTATTCATTAATTTTTGCCTGAACAATGACAAGCTGAAATACAAACAAGCTAAAGTAAAATAGAAATGAAATACTTATTTATGTATTTATTTATTTATTTATTTATTTGTTTATTTATTGTATTTTGAATGAAACAGCTCTCCATAGTGACGGACCACCAATCCAGTAAGGTGTGGTAAATATATACTTCTCATCCAACTACAATCAAACTCACTTTGTCCAAGGGCTCCATGTATCTGGATAGATTTCTATTCATTTATTTTTGCCTGAACAATGACAAGCTGAAATACAAACAAGCTAAAGTAAAATAGAAATGAAATACTTCTTTGCATTTTTAAAATGTAAATAAAGTACAGATAGTTTGCCTGAACAATGACAAGCTGAAATACAAACAAGCTAAAGTAAAATAGAAATGAAATACTTTTTGCATTTTTAAAATGTAAATAGAAAGTATAGATAATTGCATGAAAATGTAAGAAGTAGAAGTCGAAAATGAAAGTATATGCTGAAAAATAATCACTACACTAAAGCAAAATTTCTACTTCAGTAATGTAACTAAGAATTTGTAATGAGTTACTTGACACCTTTGATTATATGTTTGTTTTATTTTTCCCAATTTCTCCATCTTCTGTGTTGTTTATACCTCTGGCATACTAAATTACATGTTCAGTTGTTTTTTTGTGTGTGTGAGTGTCTGCAGTGCTCACATTGACCTGTATCATGTTTTTAATGTGTTGTTCAGTGCAATGAGTCCAAATCTAAGTCTGCTTATTACGTTTCTTCTCTGTTCCTTCCTCCCGTTCTTATTTCCCCCTCTTGTTGTCCTCTTCTCAGTTTTTGCCATTGCTCCTTCAGTTTTTGTTTGACAGTATTCTTACTTCTGATTTACTTACTGAAATTGTAAAGCTGATTTGATACATTGTTGTTTTTTTGCTCCTCTGTCTGCTGCTTCATTCCCTCTGACCCCTATATGTGCTGGTTTACTGTTAGTCCCATCATTTGTATTCTGACTAATGTTTGTTGTGTTTCCAATAAAATATCCTGTCAGCTGTCTGAGTGACTGTTCTGCAAACTATGAGTATTGAACTTATTCTTCTTCATTGGTGACTCAACCAGCTCTTGTATAGGCCTACTGCACTGTCATCGGCTGGACTAGATGTTGTCCCAATCTCTCAACCTACGATAATGCCATTTTTTTTAGCAAGCCTCGTTGTCTTCAAGAATTTAGGAAAGAACCACATTTTGTTTTGTCAAACAAGGCCTGAATGGCAGGTCAAATGGATTACTATGATAATAACAGTGCGTTAAAGATTGTCCAGTAATTAAACAGACCTAAAACTTTTTTTTTGCCCTGGTGTTTTCAAATCTTTTTTTTTATTTTAAAACTGTTAAAGATGCAAACAAATGCAATTTAGCTTAAAAGAAAACCTGTCTCTGTTGATGTACGCAACAAATGTGCTCTGCACAGAAACAAACATTTTGATTAAMGTAACAAGTCATTTGATGCAACAGTTTTGCTCACAAAGCTCAGAGATGAATAAGTTAAATAAGGCTTCTGTTACTGTATGGTGACAGTCGTAAAATTGAGACTCGGTTTCTTCCTGAACCTAACAATGCCACAGCATGAAATAAAAACAGCCATTTATGAATATGTATCCACATCATTTCTGTTACAGCTGACTCTTTGCATATGTATTTCTGTCTCTGTAAATAAGCTGATCTGCTGACAAATTCTWACCACATATTATAATGGTGATACAGCCGAGCTTATCTGTGCGTTTTCTTGCTTAAACCGCATTTCAGACCACATGTTGATCCATTTGTCTGAACTGATAAACAGTTTTCTCAAAGTGTGTATCTTTCTTGTTGTCAAACTGTGATGGTACAATGAGAATTTCCCCATCATGAGGTATGCAAGACAAATAAATACACATTTTTCCCCRTCCAATTTCACTTGTTTCTATTTCCCAGAAATGTGTGAATGTGTGCTTTTATTTTTTGCTGTAATGTGGTCTCTAAGACACAGTTCAAATGACTGAGATCCAGAGTGGCTGTTAAACCCCCACCTCCGGTGCTACAGCTGGTACAGACACAACGTGGTCCGCACACTGAGAGGGTGGTGACACAGAAAGCAACATTTTCACTGATCGTGGCTGTGAAAAGTGAGCAGTTCTAGCACTACGAACAGGTGACGGGGAAACTGCTATGAAACAGTCTATGGTAGCACTGGCACTTTGACATAAATCATCTTAACGTTTACATAGCACAAAAACTGTGTACAGTTTGATATTTCTCTTATTTAAAATGTTTAATTTTCAGTCTATCTTTAAATTCAGTCTTTTGGTTTTGTCACTAGAAAKGAGTCCACTTATGTCTCGACTTTCCCATACGTCCCCTCCGGAGGGCGGTACTGCTTGGGGAAGGCCTTGAGCTGGAGAGAGTTGAAGGCATATTTTCGGCACCCCACGTTCTTCATGGTGTTTTCTCTCCTGCAGCCCTCACTGTGCAGATACAGAAGATTTTTATTTTTAATTTAATACGAGCAGCTTTTACTTTGAAGCTTAATATGAAGGAACTGACCTGCGCATACAATCCAGGGCCTGGTAGAAGACCTGTGGGGCCATGGCGTGCTCCTGCTGCAGGATCTGGCATTGTTCCAGGGTCAGAGACATGGCCGTGCGGTCCTTGGCACTTTTACAGCTGGTGAAGCGCATGCCGTTCAAGCGTCGACAAACCTTTAAGATTTAAAGAAGCAGATTACAAAACAGACAGATCTCTTTTGTGTTTTCTTATTATTTTGTCGCAGCACAAATTTAAAAAATGATCATCGACTGCACCTCGGCAGCTTGCCACAGGATCTCTACGTTTTTRTTTTTCTTGGCGTTAACATTCTGGCTCAGCAGCTTGAGCAGCTCCGCCAGGCTGGTGGTGCTGCGGGAGCGAGGTAGGCCTGAGGAGACATCAGAGGAGGAATGATCAGGAGAGGGAAAAAAAGAGTTTGTTATTTCAGATTCCTGACTGTGTGAAACTCACAGTCTTCTGGGAGGACTTCTTTGAACTGATCGTAGTATGAACTGAGCCGAGTCATGTTCTCCATGTTGATGACGTCTTGGAGTGACGTGTCTCCAAACCTGCACACACAG
>NW_013952485.1:1264499-1265876 GCF_001266775.1 Austrofundulus limnaeus | reverse complement strand
ATATAATGCTTTGTATTATAAGCACATTTTCTATTAAAATTCAACAAATTTTTATATTTTTCTTATTCAAAATCCCTGAACTTCCTCATTTCCTGTTCAAAGACACAGGAAGAGACAGACTAGGAGGCAAAATCAAGCTCCGCCTCCAGACTGCACAATCCTTTCAACCACGCTCTGTCTCCACTTGGATTACACAATCACTCCTGCAGGTTATGCAGTGAGAGCAGAATATGTCTCTTTATGTCACCAGTAAAATGTTTCAGATTTTTGTTCAACATACACCTGACATTCCACAGTTTATGTTTATTATATAAAAATGTATTCGTGTAGCGTGTTCTGTGAGCTGAAATGGCTGAGAAAAGACTTGAGTGGAGGCTGGAGGTTTTTATATTGAGGGGAACGGTAGGGAAAGTTCATGAGCTCAGAGAACGCATGAGTTGCAGAAGAGATTACTCTGAGCTGCAGAAGAAGGAACAAAAAGTCACAGTTAGCAAGCCAAACGCAGCGCTTTTGGTACCAGTTTTGTGAACTTTCAGTTTATAAAGTTAAAAAAAAGTAAAGTGCAGCAGAGATCCATTTATTTTCTCTCTTGTCAAACCTGACTTTTAGAATGGAGGATTGTATATTTTAAAGCTCAAACTATTTTCTAAACTGGACTTGGATTAGCAGCAGGTAAATAAGACCCACACAGCTGAGATTAAAGCTCTTCTGAAACAGAAATAGTGGCTGTGTGAATGTCCTGAAACTTTTTCACCCTGCCATTTTTCAACTCGTGACAAAATCTGGACTCAGATGGGATATTGTGAGCTGTGCRAGGACTTCATTTATRAGTGAAGGTAGGACATAATGATAATGAAATGTGGATCAAATGAGCTGCAGTTTGTCTAAAGAACACTGATATGAGATATAAAACATAACTCATTGACTCATTAAGTTGTTCTGTAGGGTTCATATATTTGTAAATCTGATTCTGATGAACCATCCATGAACCTCGCTACACGTCACTGTTCAGTAGTCATAAACACTCAACTTAGCTCGACGTGTACAGCTGAGCGTTCTGTCTGCTTGTTTTCAGTGACTCACCTCTCAGCCAGCGTCTGCTGTTCGTTGATCCCCACGTTGAAGAGGACAGGCTGCACCCGCAGCAGCATCCCGTTCTGGATCTCTCTCGGCAGCGTGTCAAACATGGCGCCAGGCATCGGGACTCTGACGTTGAAGCCGTTCCTGTTCCCCGTGATCACCGGCAGCAGGTCTGGGCTGAAACCCGAGGTTGCCTGGGTAACCTTAAAGGTGACATTTCTGAGGTCCATCACGCCGACGCTCATATCCTCCAACATGGCCAACTCCTCCCCTTTTAAGGAAAAACAATGTTTACAC
>NW_013952485.1:1258721-1264283 GCF_001266775.1 Austrofundulus limnaeus | reverse complement strand
AGTAGTAGTAGTAGTAGTAGTAGTAGTAGTAGTAGTAGTAGTAGTAGTAAACAACATTATTTTGTCATTAACGGACCTCTGGTGTATAAAGTGTGTTAATATAAATGATTGAAAAGGAAAACACGTCAGCAGTTTATAAATTAATTTCCTAAAAACCTTCACTAACTTCAGAACAAAACACATGAGTACAGAACTGAATGCTTAATGTTGAAAGATTTTWGCAGAAAAAGTGAAAATATGTAGAAAACCTTTACAAATTGTTGTAAAACAGTCAAAAAGCCATACACGTCAACCCCTTTGGATGTTTTCCTGTATAATGAGCCTGTCATGGACTAATTATTTATATCTGTTTCACCTTGACACTGTCCATCACTYGTATCTTTCTGATAGCTCATTTCGGCTCGTAGTCTGTTTGTTTCCGGACGTCAGGACTCCGCAACGGACTGAACTCTCTTGTTTGATAACAGACTCTTTGAGCTAGGAGCCCTGTCATAGGCTGGACAGTATTTTTGGCAATCTGTGATTGGTTGTAAACTGTCACATGGTGTTAACATAATGTTATATTACTGGCTGTTTTCTGCTGACGAGTTAGTTACAATCATGCAGAACTTCCTGATTCAGTTCTGTTTGTTTGTCGCTCATAATTAAATCATATTTGATTATCATACCCGCAGACTTTTCTGGCATTATTCCAACGTGTTTCTGCTTTTTGCGACGACAAGCCTCAAAAATCAGTAATTTTCACAAAAAATTCTGTCAAAATCTGTGTAAATTACAGACAATACATACAACTTGACATGTATGAAAAGCTGAAATTAGCAGAAAATTAGCTGAAAAAGCTGAATCTAGCTCAAAGAAAAAAATAGCACATTAGCTGAATTACGCAGCTGAAAGATGTAGCTAAAATTATCACAAAAAACTAAAATTAACTGAAAACAGCTAAAAAGTAGCTTAAATAGCAGAAAACAGCTAAAAGAAATATAAAAAGCTTAAATTAGCAGAAAACAGCTGATAGAAGCACACAGAAAAAATGTAATTAGCAAAGTATCTGAAAAGGCAGAACAAATGTAATATTAGCAAAAAGTTGAAGGAAGCTAAAATTAGTACAAAAAAGTTTAAAAAGCAAAACCAGAACTAAAGGTGTAACGTGCAGGAAAGGTTTAACTATTCTGAAGGGTTTTAAAGATGCTGAAGACAGCTCTATTAATGTGCCCCAAAACCCTCCAAATATCTCTAAAAGTATAAATTACTGAAATACCAAGTTATTGCCAGAATGTCCTGAATGTTTTAAAATATGAATGCTGAAATTGCACAAAAATTGTGGAATCAGACACGTGCCAAAAACATACAGAAGAAAAAATTGATCATCTTATTTATGTGAATGTTTGAATTCACATTATTAATATTTCTTATGAAATTTATATCTTAATAGATGTTTTCTTTAAGATTCAATGCAAAACATCTACTATAACCCATTTCAGCGTTACACACTTTATTATTTTCTTGACTAAGCACATCACCAACCCAGCATCAGTGCTCACACACTGTTTCACACACGTTACCGTATGTGCTGAGCAGGCTCTCAAACTGAACAAGCAAGCCGATGGTGTGCAGCTGGCGCAGGAAGCCCGAGTCACAGAGACAGTTCCTCAGCTTGAGAACGAAGCCGCAGATCAGAGAAGTCAGCTGCAACAAAACAACTCAAATCAGTGTTTTCAACATTTACGTCCACAGAGAGTGTCTGAACCTGTAAGAGCTGTAAATGTTGGTGTTTTGATGTCGGCGTCACAAGCCGACAGACCGTCTGGCAGAAGACGACATCACGGCGATACTGCAGCGTGAGGCTCAGGGCGATAGTGGGGGCGCTGTCCTGCATCAGGAGAAACACCAGAGCTTTCTTCGCTCTGTCGCTCATCAGAGTCACACAGTCTGTCAGAGTGGTGAGCAGAGGATACAGCGCCTCGCTCCATTCGCCTGGTAAAACACAACAACTCCATAAAGTATAAGAAGTGTTTTAAGTTACGTCTGAAAATACGTGCCTCCCCTTCAGCATTGTGTATACCCAGATATAAAAGAAACTAGGAAGTAAATAAAAAACTCCTGGAATCAACATTTCTCCTACCTGGAGATGTCTTTTCCACCTCTGGGATGCTTTCTGCAAATAAGAGAGCAGAAAACATTCAAAATAAAATTCTACTTTTGCTTAAAGTGATAAATCAAAGTGAGGTTTTGTGGAATAATTATGAATAATTAATATCTTACTTGCTGTAGATAGTTCTTTGAACAATCTCAGTTTGAAAAAAAAAGTTTAATTCTGACTGTATTGAGGATCTAACACCTCAAATTAGACATTAGCTCGACTGCCAGATAGAAAATTAAAATTTTCTTCAAACTGAGGTTGATCAGAGAGCCATCTACAGCAGGTAAGATATTATTTCATAATCTTTCCACAGAACCCCATTGCAAAATACACAAACTTCAAAAAAATCTATCCAAAGTTTAAAAATTAAAGTAAATTCATGCTGACAATCAGATAATCAGAATGTAGATGTTCAGTCACATCGTATGATGATGATTCCAATGAGTAAAAAAACCTAAACATTTTATTTTAGGTGGTATCCAGAGGTCTCTGTTTAATAAAGAGGTAATCTCATACATTTAGGGAGGGGTACCTTTGACATTTGAATTGATTCAGTACCAATATCCGGTACCTGGGAATCGATACCGGTACCAATTTTCAGTACTTTGTGTGTGTTGTTTTTTTAAAAATAATAATAAATTTTTTTTAACATATTCCTCAATATATAAATTTTAACAAGTATCAAGACAACATCCAACTCTGTGTATTGTAACATCAGTTGTGTAACTTATTTCTTTAAAGTGCAAACTCTTGAAAACAAGAGTCTGTTTTGTCTTATTGCACAAATTAAAATCCAGCTCCACGTATTTCTATTGATGTCATTTCCCCGCTAGAAAAATCGTGTGATGGAGGTCCATGTAAGGCAAATAAGTTTAAATCAAATAAGCAAAAGAGGATGGAGTTAAAATAAAAAAAGTATTCAAGCTACGTTTTCAGCATCCAGAACACACCAATGCTTCAAGTTGGCTGCTTGTGTTCATTCAGGTCAGACGGGTTCAGACTATCGGGAAGCGCCTCTGTTGTTTTCCTCTGCCAGTCTCTGTTTAATGGTGGATGAAATAAAGAAAGTGGCGGTACTTTATTTACTTTGAGCAAGCGAATGTTGTGCTCACAATATAATTATCCAGAGGCGAGGTTCAGCGAGTTTCACTCCAGGAGCTGCGAGGCTTTCGAGCTACGTTCAGACTGAACTCTACTGAAGCAGCGGGTGCTGATGTCATTACGCTCTTGTGCTATTCTGCGTTCAGGACAAGCATGAAAAACTCACCACTCTTACGCCAACACGGTCACAATGATGCGTTTAGGTACCGAAACATGGTACTGTTTGATGTTACGTGAATAGGTTCTCGGTAGTACCGACAGAATTTGGTCGGTATAAAATTATTGAATTCTGTACCCATCCCTATATTCATTACAAATAAACATTTCTGTCAAATACTGAAACCTTTCTTGTTGCCACTCAGCTCCTCACTGGCCAGCAGAAAGACGTCCTCAGAGCTGCTGTCGCTTTGGATTTTGTCTCGCTGCAGCAGCCGGTCCACCCTCTGGATCACACACTCCAGGCTTTTATCAACATTTTGCCACACCTTCTCCTGCACGCACACACGGATCAGAGATGAACACGAAACAGGTGCAGCAATTGGCAGATAAGAGTCTGTTAGTCTTACCCACTCCTCCTCGTGGAGCTCAGCCTGCGTCGAGCCTCGCTTGCTTTTACTCCCCTCGCCGCCCTCCGGAGCAGCGACTTGTCGGCACGGTGAGGTGGCGACACGAGACGGGGAGATGGGAGGGTGGCGAGAGGGGGAGCGGGACGGGGAGCGAGAGGAGGGCGAGAGGGAAGAGGAGGAGGGTGACGGGGTGCTGCGCTGAGAGAACTCTGAGCGGGCGGTGGTGAAGGTGAGGATGGCTGAGGAGAGCAGCTTGGAATCACACACGGCCACCAACTGACGAGTCTGATGGGAGAAAACACGATGTGTTTAATCTTTGATTTATTTAAAATATGTGTTTAATTGATAATATGAACATCTAAACTGATGTCAAGAAAGGACTAAACTTGGGTTAATCAACTAGCGGACTGTGGGCCGCATCCGGCCTGCGGGTGACTTCCATCTGGCCTGCCATGATCTTTCTTTTTATTTTCTTTTTTTTTATGAATTTCATTTTAAATTGAGATGACATTGTGTTCTTTTACATAATGCGCATATTACATAATGTGTTTTTGTCTAGCACTGTCCGACCCCTGAGCTGTTGGCTTTGAGCATCTCTGATCCCCTGAACAAATTTATTTATTTACTTTCACCGTTATTTAACCAGGCAAATCCCATTGAGATCACAGATCTCTTTTTCAAGGGAGGCCTGGGCCTGAAGGCAACATATTGCACATGTWTTTAGGGGTGGGGGAAACCGGAGTACCTGGAGAAAACCCACGAAAGCACGAGGAGAACATGCAAACTCCACAAAGAATGACTGCAGGTTCAAACCGGGGATCGAACCCAGGACCTTCTGAGGAGTTGGTGCTACACCTGGACTAAACTACACCAAGAGTGTTTCAAGGTCATGTCAAAGACATTGTGGGTTTGTATTGATTATCTTCCCGAGTCATTTGACAGCTGCTCCAGGATTCATTATGAAGAAAAAACAAGAGCAGTAAATACCTCATTAAAATAACCTAAAAATGAAATAGAACTCAGACCAAATATCAATGATAATATCCTAATTATGAAAACAAATCAAGGCATATCTCTGGAACTGCTAATTGTTAGCATGTCGATTCTGAAGTTGTTCAATCAGAGTTGATTATATAATTATCTGACCTGSTTCTTTAGTTCAGTGTTTGTATTTGAACCTGCTGGACTCTGACCGTGTGCTCCAGTCCAGCATTTTATTTTGGTACAAAACAACGTACTAAAAGAAAGGTTTTGATGGGGCAACTTTAGCATCGATATGGTCCTCAACGGATGTTGCTATCATTTGTTTCTGTGGATTCTCAGTCGTCCAGGTCATGGAAAATTAAAAGAACAAAGTTGAAACAACGGGACTTCTGTTCCATAGCTCAAGACGTGTGGAGCTACAAGATTTAAACTGCATGACTCGAGGTTAGTGGATCGATTTGCTCAGCCCCACCTCACTGAAGTAAAAGCCAGATGAAACAAAACATGTGACTGCAGTCACTTCAATAAATATCAGATATGTATCTGATTTAGTACCACATACTGAAAAGGCCTGCAGTGTGGATGTAGCCTTTAAAGTGTATCTTACCCCCCTGTGAAAAGATAACTCCGCCCCAAGGCGAAATTTGAAAAATGCATCAAAGTGGGTGGGTAAGGGGGGGTTAGAGAGCGGAGGTGTAGCCAGGACGAGAGAACGTGACAGGCAGCTAGCATTAGCATAATTGATGCTACATGGAAAGTGACCACAGTATC
>NW_013952485.1:1256213-1257696 GCF_001266775.1 Austrofundulus limnaeus | reverse complement strand
TAGCACAGAAACAGTACTATATAACATTTTAGACACATTCTAGACAGTTTATCAGCTAAAAAAAGTTAATTTTGGGGTAAGTTACTCTTTAAGCTCTGAATATGAAGTTTGAGAACCCCTGGTTAAAGAGATCCTGATTGAGTGTTTTATTTTTTTTCTTCCTCTTGATAACTCTAGTTTCTCTGGTTTACCTTCTCTGTTAGGATGGCCAGAGTCCTCTCCAGAGAGTTGGCAGAGCGCTCCTTGGCAGCTCGGGACAGGCGCTCTGCGTAGTAACACACTTGTGTCTTCAGGGTGTTGATTTGAGCGATCAGCTCCTTCGCTTTAACGACATCTTGTGGCTGGTAGTTCATTCCTTTAGGACCTGATCCGGCAGAGCTTGAGCAAAAAAATGTATAGAAGTAAAGTAAATAACAAGTAGTGTTAAAAGCATTACAGAAACACCTTACAGGTAACTTCAACCTGTTTTACCTCTCCTCCTCATAAGTGCTGATTTAACAAAAGGGGAAAGAAAATGAGAATTAACCAAAACTGCAATAAGTTTTGTAATTCAAAGCCTCAGTAGGCTTTGTTTTTAATCACTCACTGTTTCCTGGCTTCTTCCAGTTTGTGCAGAAGTTTTCGGAGGCCGCAGCCTTTGAAGCCTTGGTGATGTGCAGCTGGAGCTCCAATGGTCACAACATCATACGTCCAGTCTGAAGGGAGAACAAAGTGATCAGGGAGGACATCGAGTAACAGGCCCAGAGAAGCAGAATCTGTCAAACAAATACGGACCATAACCAGTCTCTCCTTGTACCCTCATCCTCTGGATATGCAGGTTGGTGGGAATGAATTCCAACTTTCGCTCAGCTTTCAAGGTGCTGGACTTGAATGAAGGTCCTGAGAGAATACAGAAGAGAAAAAAAAACGCAGCATTTCTTGAAAAAAAAATCCCAGCATTTTTTACTACGATCATCATATGGTGTAATAAGTTTGGGCAAACCTTGAAAATAAGGTTATTTTCATTCTTAGATGTGTTAACATCTCAGTCTCTACCACACCACATTTATCTCAATATCTAGACTTAGTTAGGCCATTTTTGTGTTTGCTAAAGTCAGTTATCTGTGGCAGCCATCTTTAACTGGATTGACTTCAAAGGTTAATCAGTCGTTTACATTCGATTTGATGATTACTTTCTAAAACAATGAATGCCATGGCTTTAATTCATCCACATTTTGAAGTTGATTTCACCGTGTTAATGTGAAGAGCCTGCAGTGATGTGTTTGTTTCTAACCTTTGTATTCATGTAGGTCACTTATGGTCTCCTGGTACGTCAGGATGATGGTCTGATACTGAGTGATGATCTGCCTCCTGAGGTTTTCCCAACACAGAGAGAGCTCACCCAGCTCCTCCAGCTCACACACCCTGTACAAAACACACACAAACACACACACACACACACACACACACACACACACACACACACACACACACACCCACACAC
>NW_013952485.1:1243895-1256203 GCF_001266775.1 Austrofundulus limnaeus | reverse complement strand
CACACACACACACACACACACACACACACACACACAATCAATACTTCCAGCTGATGCACTGATTATCTTACAGGCTGTTTGCTGCAGCTGGCTAACTTACAGAGTGATAAGAGCAAGAACAATTACAAACTTTATAATGGTGAGGTGATGTTTCTTTAACAATAATAAGATATCATGATAAAGTTTTCTAACCAAAACAAACAGCAGTTCTGCTAATCATCTGTTATTTGTGTTATATCTGGTAGATAGATCTGGTCAGTTATGAAAAGAGTTATTTGTGGAATCTGACCTACAGAACTGGACAGCACACAGGTACTGTATATTGCTCATTTACCGTAGGTCCTAAATCCTAACATTAATCCTAAGTGGGGGTGGGGGTCTCTCCAGATATCAAATTAAACCTAAAAAATAATTGCCAATAGTACTTAGTTTTGCCATGATGGGCACCAGCAACAATAAATAAATAAAATAGTAACCACAAATAGATCAAATAATATGATAGATTTTATTTGAAGGCTGCATGGAGTTTGGATTTTCTCTCCTTGCATGCGTGGGTTTTTCTCCAGATGCTCCAGTTTCCTCCTTTTTTTTGTCACTTCAGTAGAAAACGAAACTAAATATTAGTTTATTTAGTTTATTTATTTCTTCATCATCAGTGACTTTTTTTAAGTGAAGAGAAAATAGAGACAGAGAGAAAAACTGAGAGAGAAGTAATTAGAAAGAGAGAAAGACTGAAATAGCGATTAGAAGTATATAAAATATACACCAACAAAACACAGGACCACACACCCAACATCTGTCCGCTCACCTGAAAAATAAATGGATAAATACATGGAGGGCATACTGTATATAAAAATATACACATACCCATACATATATAAAGATATACATACATACAGCGGGTAAAATAAGCACTGAACACGTCACCATTTCCCCCAGCAAACACGTCACTAGAGGCACCAATGACACAAAACCCCCACCAGATGTCGGCAACAACCCAAGCRACCCACACACACAAAGAAACCAAACCATGGTTTGGTTTCTTTGTGTGTGTGGGTCTGTGGCTTGCCCGGAAATTAAGTCACCTGCAACTATGTGGAACGGCACAGGGAAAAAGCACAGCACACGCTTACTGAAAATTATCTAATACTTTGTACAAAAGCTCCATTTTCCTCCTAAAACAGAGCTGTCCAATCCTGGTCCTCATGGGCCAATATCCCACATGTTTTTACTTGTTTCCCCGCTCCAGCACACCTGATTCAGTGATTGAATTACCTCTTCAAGTTCTGCAGAAGCCTGTATTCAATCAAATCAGGTGTGTTGAAGCAGAGAAACATGTAAAACATGCAGGGGAGCAGCTCCCGAGGACCAGGATTGGACAGCCCTGATCTCAAAATATGCATATTAATTTATTTTTTATTTTACCGTTATTTAACAAAGCAAATCGCAGATCTCTTCTGCAAGGGCAGTCTGGGCCTGAAGGCCACCCATTGTTCATATCTTTGTGCATATTAGATTGTCTACTCTAAATTTATGTTGATGAGTGACTGAATGTTTGTCTCTTTGTAATCCTAATCTGGCAACCTGCCCTTGAACAGATTGATGCTCAGGAACAAACATTCATTAAATGTTTCTATATATTAGATACAATAATTTTCATGATTTGTTACTGGAAACTATATAAATCAGAAAAAGTTTAACTTTTAATCTCTGTAACATCTGTTCCCTCACTGAGACAAATAAAAGGTGATTTATGAAAATCTAAACGATGACTCATTCTCTTGTATGTCGCAAACAATCAGAATACTATTATTTAGAATATTATTATTTATTATTTGGTTTATTATTGTTTGAAATTAATCTATTTTTTTGTAAACAGGAGCGGATATCTAAGATTTTTTTTTCTTTTCTGCTGCCTTTCATTTTATTTGATTTGTATTTTCTTGTTGTATGTAAAGTGTTTTGTTTTGTTTTTTTTAAAAATGAAATGAATAAATAAATAAAATACCTGACAGCATCCTCCTCCAGCAGCAGCTTCACAAACTGCCGAGGAATGTGCAGCGAGAGGACGCTTTCCGCCATTTGCTCCAGGACACGCAGGTGGTTCCCATCCGTGGTGGGGAAACGATAGGTCCGAGACATGACGCCTCCGAACACTGAAACAGACGAGAATAAATAATGACAAATGTCACAGCAGCAGCTGGTCACTGTAACACGTAGAGAGACACTCACCGGCCTTCAGCATTGGATCTTTACATAAAGATGAAGATTTGGATTTCATGCTCACAGATCCGGTCAAGCTCTCGTCAACTGGGAGAACCATCTCACACACACAAATAAAACAAGGTTATTTACCAAAAAAAAAAAGGAATGATTTAGTGATTTGCAACAAATGATAAATCAAATCAGTCAAAACCATTTAAATATTTTAATTTTCCTTTGTTAATTAAACTGAAAWTAAAATATGTAATCACAACTGTACCACCCAGGTTTTATATTAAATTGCTTGTTTTGTCTATTAACTAAAAACAGGAAGTCAGAAAAACTGATGATCTTTTGGATGAAGCTAAACTAAGGTGGTGCACTAATGATCAAAACAAATAAATGACATTCTTATAAAACACTTGAGCATATAATAAAGATTTAAAAGTCACTGCACACCCTTCCATTCACAGTGTCCCCTCTCTGTAATCTTGCCACCGGCGCCCGCTGCTCCCGCTTCTCCTCGATCTGCCAGGCGATGACTGTGATGTTGCCGATGCGCTCGTTCTCCGCCGACCTGCCTCACGGCGACACAGAGTCAGAACCCTGAACACTCAGGCGAGCCAGCGCCGTGCTGGCTGAGCACAGCCTGAGTTTCTGCTCAGTTACCTGAGAGTCAGGTGCAGCCTGTGGTGTTTGTCCTGCAGTAGCTCCTTCACAGCAAACATGGACGAACCCAGCATGTACATCTGTCACGRTACACCACAGAGGATTAAAGACATAAAGTGGATCAGAGAGGATTTTGCTGAATGTGTTTGACATTTGAGTAATTTTTTTTATTGTGTTACCGTTCCCTGTGAGCGGTCCTTCACGTCATAGACTGWGAGTTTGACCTGGGTCTGCTGGGTGATGAGAGAGTCCTGAAAGAACGCTATACTGCTCAGGAAGATGGGATTACTGGTGCCCTGGAGAGAAACAAGTGAAAGCGGTTTGGAAACATCTCAGACAGGAAGTAGGAATAGGAAACTCAAGCGTTTCTACCTCTATGATCTCAGTTTGAGCATGCTTGGTCCAGAAGGCCTGAGGTGGCGTGGTGCAGCTGACTGCCACAAAGCTGGTTGGTTTGCGGTCCAGAGAGGGGGTAACCAGCTCACTGCAGGCTGCAACACAGAAACACCATAGATTACAACTGTGGGATTTAATGCTTGCAGCTAATCCTTAGACGTGGATCGGCTGTTTTATAGTATTTCTGAGAAGTTAGAGCAGGGAAATTACATGAATTTCTGGTTTACACTGGACAGTGAATAATTCACCATTTGTTGCTGTTTTTTGTGTTTTATTTGTTTCATTAATCCATGTTTGATTTTACAATTTGCTATTCGTAGTTTATTAAAAAGAATACTTCATCATCTTATACGTAGCCTCATAATTGATACATCACATGTAGTTTTTTTTTGTTTTCTACCAGCCTGTTTTCAGTTTATTGGATTGTTTTTCTGTTTTGCTTGGCAGGTTTGTCCAAAGCCATTGGTTTCTTTCAGTCCCCTGTTAAACATCTGTCAATCATCTGCAATCACCCCAGCTGTTCTCACTTAGTAATCACCTTGTATTTAAACACCTGCTGTCAGATCYTTAGGTTTGTAGTTCTTTATGTTTTTAGCCTTTTGATACTCTGCCTATATGTTTTGTTTTACTTGCTTAACTTTATTAAACCATTACTTATTAGTATACTTACCTGCTTTTACAAATCACATCATCTAAACCAGTGGTTACCAAACTTTTCAGCTTTCGACCCATAAAATACCAGCAGCAGAGACCTGTGCCCCCAGCTGTTGTCGGTTGATAAACATTATTTTCACATCAAATAAACAAGAGTGAAATTATTTATTATGCTATTTRTGTCCATTTTAAGTACATTAATCTTATTATTTTGTAACAACAAAGGCAAAAAATGGAAGTTGGCATTTTTTAGTGTAATTAGTTCAGAAAATATTTTCAGGACCCCACTGCGGGTCCTGACCCCAACTTTGAGAACCACTGATCTAAACCACATACTGAGTTTGTTGACGTTATTTTGTTTTCATGTTTGTTTAATTTTTCTTGAACCTTACTAAATTTACAGACTTTCTCATTTGTTTTGACTGAATTGGATTGCATGTAATTTGATATGACTTTGACCTTTAACTTACATTTTGAACATTTATTTCTCCATTGGCTTAATAAAACATGTTTTAGTTATTTCTGATCCTTTTTTTCTTGGTAAATGGTGCCAGATCATAAAGCATAAAGTTGTTTTAAAGGGGACCTATTACGCAAAGTTTACTTCTTTGACATGTTTTTATGCTTCACTTTGGGTCTGTACTGCTTCCAGAAACAGTCCAAGCACCAAAAAAATTCTCCCAGCTGTTTTTTGACAATACATAAAAGTTTTGTTAGTGTCAGTAAATAAGCTGTTTCAAAAACCTGCGGATTGTTACATCACAGTCCGGGTGACCTTGCAACGCCAAGGCGAGTCCAGCCCCTCAGAGACTCCGCCCACTTCTTCACAGGACGACCACATTGGTTCTGCTGTTTCTACAGCAGTCATAGAGAACAGAGATGTGTGGCTTATTTTTATTTTCTATTTTTGATGCCGATGTCCCTGCAATATTGCCAAAGAAAGTTGTAGTTTGTGCAAATAATTTCACAATGGACTTTGAAAACTTCTGACAGCACACAGCAGGATGTGGCCAAGGACTTTCAGCTGAAGGAAACTTCTGTCCCTATTGTTCCTCACAAATCTGCAGATGACGGCGGTGTAGGTGATGTGTGTTTAGAGTTGCTGTTTGGCAGAACATGATTTGTCATTTAGCACAAATTACTGTTGAACAATAGCGCACGGCCATGATCGATGACCGAGGAGGCAAACAGCTTCGTCTTTCCCCCTCCGCTGGCCTTGGGAAGTGACAACGACGGTACGTGTTGCTGCAGCATAGACCGCCTTTCCCCCTTAACTTCGCTGGCATCAGGAAGCAGTGACAGACGCACGTTGGCCTCCCCGGGCACCAGTCCGTTGCCCTCCCCTGGGGTGGCTGTATGTCTCCATCAACCAATTCGGCGGGGAGGAATTGTGCTGGAAGACTGGAGACTCCCACGCCACGGAGATTGTCCCGTGTCAGGAGCCTCCAGGCTGCTGGACGTGAACCTTGCCTGCCCCTTCGGTTCATCTCCATGATTTTGTGTATTAAATCTAATGAACATGTTTTGTATAGCCCACAGATGTATCTTAACTTGTTCAAGGAACCATAACAGTTCCTTTTTAACTTGGTGTAAAATTAAAGACTGAATGAAAGTAGAAACTTGAAGAACTGCTGTTTTTATTTAGGTACTTCAACAACAAAAAGACTGTTTAGAAAGCCTAAAATATCAGATAGAATTATGAACAAACAACTTACTGGATAAAATATGAATCATACATTGGCATTACAAAGACAAGTCCAATGTAGAAAAGTGTATATTCCAGATATTCAGGTGTGCCCCTGCCACCTGCTGGAGTGAGGAAGTGAAATCAGGTTATTTGTCTGCTTCAGGATGATCATTTTGTGAAGGAAAAATGAGTTGTCATCCTTTACCTGCTTTGTTAATGCACAGTTTGTGTCTTTGCACTGAAAACTGAACCCTGAATAAAAGATCCTTGAATAAATGTGAGGAGGAAAAGTGTGTTTTTAATCCTTTGTTTGAGTTTATTAACTGCTCTTTGTTTAAATATTAAAAACTTTCAATCCATTTTATGTTTCTAAATAAGTAAATTATCAAAACTGAGTGTTCAGTTTCATCCTTTGTATTTATAAAAACACAACCTGCCCATCTGCAACATCATTTATGAAATTCCACAACTCACCCACGCTAAACTCCAGCACTGGCTCGTCTGGGTCTTGACTGTTTCCTGTGTTACAGACAAAAAATAAATAAATAAACAAAAAGGTCTCGTTTCTGAAATGCCTCCATCCTGCATGAGACAAACGGGTTTCCATGGCGCCGGTTACTGTAGCTACCTGAAAGAGCGAGCCCCATCATCTCAGCGGAGAGATCAAAGGTGTTGGCCCGGTACACCGACCATGGCCGATGGCGGGGGCTGCGCTCCTTCCCGGACATGGTGGGCTCACGTCTGGGCTGGGGTGGGGGGATAGGTTCAACACTGATGCTGAGCAGATGCACAATTTGAAATGTGTGCTTGTGTTTTTTTTCCTTAGTTGTCAAGTAGATGTTTTAGAGGCATGCCAGAAAGAAACCTGGAAGAAAGAGAAGGAAAAAAAAGTGATAAAGTTTTGATTTTAATCATCATTTTATTCCAGTGACAGCTGAGCTAAAAATACATCACCTATAAATCTTGGTTGCAAAAGCCCTCCACATAATATTAACAGTGGTTTTAACACTGTAAGCATATTCATGATGCTTCCTTCTGAGTTGAACAAAATTGTCTTCTGAATTGTTAATGTGTTAATATATGAGGTGAGATAAATCTCAGAGTGAAAAGTGAGACTTTTCACACAGCTGCAGGGTCTGAAACTCAGAACACGCTGCACCAAACCGAACTTACAGCTGTTCCTCTGGCTTTATGTTGAACAACTAAAAAACTGAGTTCTGCTTTTAGAAACACAAATTACTTGATGTTTCCTTTTGTTGCACTAAAGAAGAAAACAAGGGGAGGAACTGCTAATTCTATTGCATTTTAATGCTATGTTTTGTTTTAAATCCATTTGGTGGCAGTAAAGCTCACATTTTATCACAAGCATAACAGAGAGGCATCTAAACCAATAAATCTGTTGAACTTGATGTTGAACAAATTTGAGAACAAACTGAGAAACCAGTGACAGTTACAGTGGCTATATCAACAGTTTCCATGATCACAGCCTTATTCATAACTTGAAATAGTCTTTACCTCCACAAACACCCCTTTACATAGAAAAAGGCATGCCTGCGGTGTGAGTCTAAGTGACAACTGGAGCTGATGATGCAAAAACTGCAGCACATATGGCTGCTTGTTGGGGGCAGGAAACTAAAGCTGTGCCAAGTGTGTCATTAACAGGAGCTTTGGCTGCCCTGAAATATTTACAATCTCTCCTATCTGTCCTGCTGAGCTTTCTCCTGGCTTCATCTTATGAACACTATTACCACCCAAAACCCATCAAAAACCAGAGATAGAACCTTTACCTCTTCTTTTCACAGTGCAGATCAAGTCATCAGTAAACAGTGTCAGAAATATACATCTAATAATTCTAATAATTTCAGGTTGTGACTGATTTCTTTGAACCTTTCTTTTACACCCCCACTAATACATGAACCTTAGCAAGCTGCACGTCTACTTCACATTTTATGGAGACCTAAACCTTCAGGTATAATTCTGAATATCAGATGACTCTTCTAGGCGGGATTGAGTTCTTTCTAATAAGTTGGTTCTAAACATCTGGCTGCTGATCTGAAGTAAAGTTGATTTTGGGAGTAGACCTCCTGCTTTATCCATCTATCCATTTGTGAAATTCACCTGTGACACAACATGTGCCACTTGTATGGGATAAATCTTGTGCCAGCAGGAATGAAATTTGAATTGCTCAGATTGAATCTGAATGTGCATAATTTGAAATTGAATGCATTGGTTTGAAAATGAATTTTACTAAATTGAAACTGAATTTAATGGTTTGAAACTGAATTTTAAGTTTTGTAACTGAATTAATTTGCTTTGAAACTGTATTTTGGTTTATTAAAAATTCAGTTTTGACTACTTTCACTTTCAGTTCCATAATTCAATTTCAATTCCAAAATTCAGATTTYTGTGWCACACATCCTGGTCCTTGAGAAAGCCAGCCAGAGTAATCAAACACAGATCCACAGATTTGGGTTTCACTTTGGTGAAGTTTCCTTTCTGTAATGTAACAGAGTTGATGCAATCCACCGTACAAGTGACAAAAACAGACAGTTATTTTATTGCAGTGATTAATTTTACCTATATGTAGAAAATGTAACATTTATATCACATCATGGATCACATAATGATCAGATGTTGCTGCTGACTGATCCATGATGTGGTGTAAATGTAACATTTTCTATAGGTAAAATTAATCACTGCAATAAAATAACTGTCTGTTTTTGTCACTTTTACAGTGGATTGCATCATCTCTGTTACATTACAGAAGAGAAGCTTCAGTGACGTGAAACATAAATCTGTGGATCTGTGTTTGATTACTCTGACTTGCTTTCTCAAGGACCAAGATGTGTGTCACAAAAATCTGAATTATGGAACTGAACGTGAAAATAGTCAAACTGAATTTTTAATAAATCAAAATACAGTTTTAAAGCAAATTAATTCAGATACAAAACTTTAAATTCAGTTTAAAATCATTAAATTCAGTTTCAATTTAGTAAAATTCATTTTCAAACCAATGCAGTCGATTTCAAATTATGCACATTCAGATTCAATTTGAGCAATTCAAATTCTATTCCTGCTGGCACAAGATTTATCCCATACCTACCAGCTGCAGTCACTAGAAGTTAAAAAGCTTTCTAGAATCTGGAACGTTCAGCACCACTTATTAAAAGATTTGGGTGAATGTATGTATTTATTTCACACTGTGTAGATTAAAGACAATATACAATAAACTCAAACTTGATTTTAAAACTAATACGACATTCATGAGTGTCTGTAAAGTTCTGATAACAGCTGTATTTTGAAATAAATAAATAAATAAATAAATAAATAAATACAAATCTCTGTAAGCTCTATGTCAGCTGATCCTTGCTGCAGCAGAGATATCTCTGACAGATAAAACTGATTTCTTTTATGGTTTATTTAGCTTTTTTCAGTCCTGTCAGGTGCCACACAATCTTCCTGCTCGCAATTTTCTGTAGCTTTGTGGTTTTGAAAGAGGAAACAATACTTTTAAATAGAACACATACCAGGAAGAGATACTGTCTAATACAGGCAGAGAAAACAGTGTGAACAAGTGAAAACACAGATCAAATAACAAATCACAAGTGCAGATATGAAACATTAAAGTACAGCAGGTGGGCTGATTAGATTCAAGAAAACACAAAAAGGGATTGAGTCAATAAAAAGAAAAATGATAAAAACAGAAATGAGGAGGTGAATGTCTGCACTTCCTGTGGATTAGCAGACTTTGTTGTTGTCCTGTTTTTGTTGGTATTTGTGTGTCTGTCCTGACACACAATTCAGTCTTTTTTTTCCCTGGTTGTCTGTTTCATGCTGTAAACGTATTCATGTGTAAACACCTCTGCATTGAAGATCTATTTTTACTCTTGAGTGTGCGCTGACGTCACGTTGCACATGTGAGATGAAAAACGACRTCTCCCATTGACACACAAACACCACATCCAAGTGCTCTTCACACCGTCTCACACTCAATACAGCGATGCTCTCTGTCAGCTTAATCCCTGTTTTGGAGACGGCAACAGATGATAATTACAGCATGGCTGCTCTGCCTCATTAAGGCTGCTGTGTCAGTGGGAGACATCTTTAACACGCTGTAATCTCAAACGCCTGCAGCTCTGAGGGAGGCTCTATAGGAAACCAAGAGTGGCTCTAATGTAAAGCCACGGGGAGGAACCATCATTGATACATCTGTCTCACAGAAAACATCCATCCATCGCATGGGAGAAGGCAAAAACAACAGAACAAAGTGCTGAAAGAGTCTCTGTCTGCTGATTGATTACTGACCGATTACTGACTGAGCACAAAAACAAACGCAAATTTGTAGTTTCATCATTATAAAACGAATATTATCTGTTTGCAATCAGATGATGACACTGGTTTATTAAAGATAAACATAAAAATACCAGATAATCATTAGCAGATACTTCATCTAATGAGTGTTTTTGTTTTCACCCCAAATGGATTTACTCTGTTGGTTTTATTATAAAAATCAGTAAAACATTAACATTATAATGACTTCATTATTAGTGAAAGCCTGAGGCAAGCCAAAACTATCTCACATTTAAAAATCTGGATGATTTTTAGTTGTTTTGGCTAAAATAATAAATAAACGAATGAATAACAATTGCATCATGAAGCTGTTACCAAATGTTTATTTGTGGATAAGCTATTTAGACTAATCATCTCAGTTCATAACTGACTGATGTTTGAGAAATTAATCCTTTAATCTCTATAATTAGAGTTTACTGTTATCTGTTCTTCCATGAAGTGCAACAAAACACGTCCTCTTCAAAGTAGTTAGTTCAATTAGATTCTACATTAAGATATTTACTTAAATCACATATAACACTGATTTTGAGTTAGTCTATTCTGTAAATATAACCCATGCATAGTTGTGCATTATTTATGGAAATGTTAGCTTTTGATGGACTTCATGGCAGTGGGTTTTTGTCTTTCTGTTGGCAAAATATCTTCTTAACCACAGTATGGATTTAATTGAAACTCGAAGACATTAATCATTAGGATAGTGATTAACATTTAAAGTCAGACTAATTCAAGATGGCTGCCACAGCTAACCAACTTCAGCAAACATAACAGTAACTCAGTCATGTTTAAACACACTGGGATAAAGCTGAGTGTGGTGGCAGCTGAGAATCATCTCTAACACTAACTCTGAGCACTAACTGATCAAACAAGGGTCAGGACTCATGTTCTGGATTACTTTTTCAAGTCACACCTGGACTTCCATATCTCTGCACTATGCTCACCTGTGCTTGTCTAGTTTTCTCCTGTGCTCTATGAGCTGCCTCCAGACACAAGTGCCAGATTCTCAGAGGGTTTATGCCACAGAAATCCAGCATTCGGCCCGTTTCTGCCTTCTGGACCTCTGCATCATGCCTGCCCCTGCCTGGTTTGGTTTTTTTTTTTTTTTTTTGGACTAGGATATAATGGTTTTTACCCTCACCTGATTTATGACTCCTCTGTTCCTGCTAGATATCTGGACCCCTCCCATCTGTGAACCTCATATCACAATTTCCTGAAACTTATCTTTAAAATGTAACAAGATATTCATTTTTGTACTCCTGATGTAAATGTTGAGTTTTAATATCATTGTTTGCAAACTCTGATAGCTTTGGTCAAACTGATTAGAATAAAAGGTCAATAATGACCTAAAACAAGTATAAATCATCAGTGAAACTTTGTATATGTTAGCTTTAGTGCTTGAATGACAGGATGTAGCAGGAGAACAACAAACAGCAGAGAGGACTGAGGTTTTTGGTGGTCTGAAAACTAAAATGACCCAGTTTGTTGGGCTGCAGCTCACAGCTGTCCTCCTGCAGATGCTGTCAGCTGCAGCTGCACTGCAGCTCTCTCAAACCTCTGTTACATCTTTTTTTAGATTAAATCTCAAATATCTCTTGCTCTGTCATGAAGCCAGGCTAAAACAAACTCTGTCCTGTGCTGCCCTGCAGGCTCCTCTGGTTCCTAACGATATCGATCTGGATTCAGTCCTGTGCTGACCTGTGCAAGATGCTGGCTCAGAGATTGTGCAGAAATGTCTCATTAGGACTGAAATGCAAATTTGCAAAGGACTTTAAACTCCTAGGAGTTGTACACAAACACACACAAGGAAACAGGAGAGCATAAAAACAGCTCCATTTCTGAGAACTGAGAGACATGATGAGTATAAAGGACCACAGAAATGCCAGTAAATGGGATAAAAGCTCAGCTCTATAACTCTCATTAAAGAAGTGACTCAAGAGATCATTTTTAATCCTTTGCTCTCTAAGAGAAGCATCAGGGAGGCCTGCACTGATGGGCATGTTGCTTCATTTCACAGCAACAGTATTATTTTTATAATCAAATATCAACACTCTATTCTAAATCTGCAGTTTAACAGTCTGACCACAGCGAGTAAGTCTTTTTTTATTGGCAGCATCACTGACTCCACCATTAACTGTGTCTATATTTATTCACGGACAATAACAACTATTGCGTCATGACGACCCATTCAGACTGCTGCATAATGCTGCTGATCACATTAAGCAAGTAAAAACACAACCATAAACATCAGAATTCTCTCCGTCTCTGCTGCTTGTAAACACATTCTCATCAAGCCGCGAGCTGCTTTATGACAGCAGCATCTTCCCTCTGGGAGCAAACAACCCTTCCATAAAAC
>NW_013952485.1:1239753-1241485 GCF_001266775.1 Austrofundulus limnaeus | reverse complement strand
AGGAAGGGGAGCTGAGAGCAGGGGGAGGGACTACAAGGTTGTTTCTGTTCAAAATTTTTCTAAGTTTTTGGGTTTTCAAGAAACTACATACAGCATCTTTAATTTAAAAAATGATTTTTACAGATACTATTTTCATACTTGCAAAAGGTAGGCTATTTATTATTTAAAATTATTTAATGTTTTAGTATTTCACGTATTTACTCAGCAGGCTTCCCATCAGCCTTTGCGGCTGAAGCGCTTTACAGTGAAGCTGTTTAATTCCAAGTGAAATCCGAAACCTTTGGTTCACACTTTTTTGTCATCGAAACTCCTCCTGAACGGAGCAGAAACACAAAAGGYGCCACCTGAGTTCTTGTGTTGTTTACCTGCTTCAGCTGACGTCCAGTCAGAGCAGCGCTCGTGACCGCACCCTGTCAACTCATGCGCGCAGGTGAGCCACAGGTATTTTTATGCTGCACTCTGAGAGAAACGCAACTCATCAGCTCGGAACAAAACGACTTCTGGCATCTCTGGAAAAAAATATACCCAAATCCTAAAGTTAAATTTAAAAAAAGTCGAGTTTGTCGCCTCATTTTATTTTAGTTCATTTGTTTGTTTGTTTTGTATTTTTATTATTAACCTATTTTTTTTGCAAGGCAGGATGGAGATATAAAGTTCCCAACGACGAGGATTACAGGATTACAGAGTTTGGACGGTGGCTTTTACGCACAATGGGATTATTTTTGGCCAGAAGAGCGGTTGTGCTCCTAATTATCCTGCATGGCTCCAGAGAAGTCCCACAACCAAAACCCACCAGTGGTGTCACGCTGGTGCCTCCCATCAAGCCTGACAATGGACCYCATGTCTACACAGATACGGAAAAATCCAATTTACCCGTGTTTACAATGAACTATCCCAGAATACAGATCCCATTTGAGGTCACTTTGTGGATGCTGCTGGCTTCTTTGGCAAAAATTGGTGAGTAGACTAAAAAAAGAGATCACGAAGATAACTGTACACAAGAGGTTCTGCTTTCTCATCTTTTCCTCTCAGGTTTCCATGTGTATCATAAGATCACTATCTGGGTGCCCGAGTCCTGCCTTCTCATAAGCATTGGTCTGATTGTGGGGGGCATCATGTATGCAGTCCACGAGGAGCCCCCAGCTGTGTTCACCAGCAACGTCTTCTTCCTCTACATGCTCCCCCCGATTGTCCTAGACTCTGGCTACTTCATCCCCATCAGGCCTTTCTTTGAGAACATAGGCACGGTACGTTCCAGATCCTCTGACTTAGTTTTCCTTTAACAAGTTCTCATCCTTGTTATTCCTTCCTGTGTGCAGGTGTTCTTGTTCGCTGTGATGGGCACCCTGTGGAACAGCATCGGCATTGGCATCTCTCTCTTCACCATATGCCAGATCGAGGCGTTTGAGTTGCAGGACATCAGCCTGCAGGAGAACCTGCTGTTCGCCTCCATCATCTCGGCCGTGGACCCGGTGGCCGTGCTCAACGTGTTTGAGGATGTGTCTGTGAACGAGCAGCTCTACATCGTGGTGTTTGGAGAGTGCCTCTTCAACGACGCGGTCACTGTGGTGAGTTGGCTCGGGCAGAGTCGATCAGTGTGTACTGTGTATACACCTAAAGTGATCTTTACCCTTGCAGTGAAACTTTCTGTGCCATTGTTTGTTATGAAAACATTACTATTTAACATGGGTGTATTAAATTAATACATCACATAAGATCTCTTCAAATAGAT
>NW_013952485.1:1230907-1238752 GCF_001266775.1 Austrofundulus limnaeus | reverse complement strand
TGTATGTATGTGTATGTGTGTGTGTGTGTGTGAGCTGTGTGTGCACCTCGCAGGCCATGCCCTCTGTGTTTCCAACTACGTGACAAAAGTATAAAAACTTTACAGTTTAAAGACTGGACTGAGGTTCTTTTGATATATTTTTAGGCTGATCTATTTTCTTGTCTGAGGTTAAATGATTTTCAGTCCTGGGGTTCAGTTTTATGATCGTTCGAGTTTAAACAATAAAAACTCAAACTAAAATAAAAATAAAAAATCTTACACCGTTTTCAGATGCTCCTTACATCCAGAAAACAGATCAGAGTCATACTTCTGTGGATTCAGGTCAGATTCATGACTTTGTGGGTTAAAACTGTCGACTGAAAAACTTTGCGTGGCTGCCGCACATTCTCACGGCAGGTGARAAGTGTGCATAAATATACGCACACTTTCATGCAACGTTGGTTTTGATACATCCCAACGTGGAGGTAGAACCTGGYGTACACTTATACGTATGCACCATTTATACATGAGGCCCCAGGTCTTTTTATTTGTGTTCAAACACTCTGACATTTATTTGAAACCTACCTGTTGAGTTGGGTTGTTCAAGTCACAGAAGTGAAACTGCAGCACACCTCATATTAGACAGAAGTGCTTCTGATATAAGAGAAGAGTGAGTTTGATTTAAACATTTAAGATTTTTAACTGGAGCAGAACATCATTTTAAAGTTTGATTTCATACGGTGTTCAGGTTTCTGAATTATCTGTTTTGACAATGAGTGTGAGATAAACTGCAAGTGATATTTAGATTTTAACAAGAGACTTCCTGTTACCTGATGGAATGTGATCCTGTTTCATGATGTTTTCAACAGTCTTACCTCAAAGTGATAGTTGAGTGAAAGTAGAAGAATCATACCATACAATTACAATGGAAAAAGTTAAAGCCCCTTTAAGAATGTTACTTGAGAAAAAGTCTTAAAGTATCTGACATTTATTGTACTAAAGTATCAAAAGTAAGTTGTTATAAAATGTACTTAAGTACTGTATTAGAAGTAAAAGTGAGTGAGAATTTCCAAAATTTACTGAGAGGTGACCTCCTCAAAACAACATTTTTCTAAAGACCATAAAGATTATAATGCCATATTAAAATGTTAATGTAGAAAAATTTGGGATGGACTAGTCCACCTGTTTCAGCTGCATATTTAAAGTATATTTGACACACTCCTCTTCACACAAGACTAGTCTGCTACGTCCTGCTTGTGTCATGTGTGATGAATTGAGTAAAAACCAATAAGGTTTTGGAATGATGTATATTTTTACTTTTCATCCAACCACAATTAAATTCACTGTATCTGGGAGGTACAATATGGAGGGTTAGGTATTTTTATTATTATTTTAACAATTTCATGCCTGAATGAAAATAAGCCAAAAATGAAATGGTAACAACTTTCTACTCCTTACATTTTTTTAAATGTAAGGAGTAGAAAGTACCGATAAGTGGATTAAAATATAATTAGTAGAAGTGAAAAATTAGCTGAAAAATAATTGCTCAAGTAAAGTATAATCATTTTTTTATGTATTTGTATTTGGTGCATGTGGACTATGCAAGCTTTTACTGTAAAAGTACCTCTTAATATAGAAAATCTTAATGTAGCTGCAATTTTATATTAGTTGGTATTGTCTTCTTTACTTATAGCTTGAGGATACAGTATTTGTGCTTTTAATAGTTGGATGTACATTAGACTTTAAAAGTAAGTCACAATATTGTTCACAAGTTTAGGAGGTTATGGGTGTTGAGATGTGCTAATAGGAGACTTCATGTTTTTACTTTTCTTCCTTATTTAACTTGAGTTGTTGACATTAGTATTTTTCTTGTTTCAGTTCTGCCTTTCATTAAATTGATGCTGGTTATTGTCACATTCAGAAATAAACATAGCATAACAAAGCCCGTGATTTAACCAAAATCTCTTTTTTTCCTGACTCATGCAATGTGCTTAGTAAAATGAGATTATCACAAAACAAACAGCACAGAGTAAATACAATGAACCACTTTTATGTGAAACATGATCGTTAGAGGCCTCTGTTCACAACCTCACCCATGACTTTTGTGTGGGTTTCTATGTTTGCATATTTAAAATAAAAGGTGGTTTCTGTTCCCAGGTGTTGTACGACATATTTAGTTTTGTGGCAGACATGCCAGTGGTGGAGCCTGTGGACGTGCCCTTGGGCGTGGCCAGGTTCTTTGTGGTCGGGCTTGGTGGAATGGGCTTCGGCATCCTGTTCGGCTTCGTGGCCGCCTTCACAACGAGGTTCACCTCCAAGGTCCGAGAGATTGAGCCCCTCTTCATATTCATGTTCAGCTACCTGGCATATCTGATGTCCGAGCTGTTTGCCATCTCATCCATCATGGCGTGAGTGAAATTGAAATGGCAGACCGTTTAATGAAAGATACAGAGAAAGGCACGACAGCAGTCTTTGTGTGTTCCCGCAGCATTGTTTGCTGTGCTCTCACCATGAAGTACTACGTTGAGGAGAATGTTTCCCAGCGTTCCTGCACAACCATCCGACACATGGTCAAGATGCTCGGCTCCATCTCAGAGACCATCATCTTCTTCTTCCTGGGTGTTGTCACTGTRACAACAGAACATGAGTGGAACTGGGGCTATATTCTCTTCACGCTGCTGTTTGCTTTTGTGTGGAGAGGTCTGGGTAAGCTTTGATATCAGGCCGTTAGTGCTGCTTTAAACATCTGTTTATCTCAAATGGCCCATTGTGTCTACTGTACTGCTGATTCAAGGAAAAACAAATGCTTTAAAGGTCCCAAATCACAAAACTTTTTTAGTTTCTTGCTTTCTTTTAACAAGACTAAAATGGATCWTTTTGTCTGATTCAAATGGATAACTACATTATAATTGAACACTGGATAACATTACAGTGATGACAGCCTTTGAAATGGGAGTTGTTGGTTTAAAGTCTTCTGGGACAAAAAGTCGGGGTTCCAGAGTGAAACTTGAATATTGATTGGATAAAAATATACACTATCTTTGAAGATTATCATAAATTGAATCAAGAAATTATTTTTTTGCAAACCATAGTTTATGGATCAGATGGAGTGGTGCTAATATATTATATTTTAGAATGGGTGTCCCACCATTATTTTAGCTTCACTGAATGAAAAAGCATAATTTATCCACAGGGCTTTGTTGCATTTAAAATGTGCACAAAACAGTTATTTTTTTTCTTAAGTACACTTATTAAATTTAGCACTGTGTACTTTTAGTAGTTGGTGGCTAACTAACTGGTTTGAAAAGTCATGCAAACTAAATAAAGTCCTGTAGTGTTAGACACATCCCTGTAATAATATGAAAAAAGGTTGTAATATGAGATTTTATACTTGCCAGAAGTACAGTTTTTAATTTTGTTTTCCTCTTCTCCTCTCGCAGGTATTTTTATGCTAACTCAGATCATTAACCCTTTCCGCACCATCTCCTTCAACCTGAAAGATCAGTTTGGTTTGGCCTACGGAGGACTGCGGGGGGCCATTACCTTCGCTCTGGCCTTCACTCTGCCCGATACAATCGGTCGAAAGCCGCTCTTCGTCACCGCCACCATCGCAGTCATCCTCTTCACCGTCTTTATTCAGGTAAGACTTTAGTCACATTCTGATTGTTGCTTTAGGTATGAAAACATTAGCTGTTTTTGGATTGAATAATCTCAGTTTCCAGTTTAGAGACCAGATTTGTCATGAGGATGTCAGTTAGGTATTTATCTGTCTGACAAGATATTTACTAAAAACTCGGATTTTACTCTTAATCTCTCTACACCAAACTCAAAATTCTTCCTACTTTGATCGAACTTTATGTCCAGAAAAACAAATTATTGATAAAAAATAAGTTCTCTTTTAGGGGATCAGCATTCGACCTCTGATTGAGCTCATCAACGTCCGCAGAACAAAGCGCACAGAGGACACCATCAATATAGAGATCCACTGCAGGGTATGACCCAGACTTTTATTTATTTAGTGGACCGTATGTGTCTTGTCACAGAGGCCCTAACATCTGTCACTTTGCTCTCAGCTCATGGAGCACACCATGGCAGGAATAGACGATCTCTGTGGGCAGTGGAGCCATTTCTACTGGAAGGACAAGTAAGACATTTCTCATATTTTTATGCCCTTGTGCAGCTCAAAAACACTCATAAATGATTGGCAGTTCACAGACATTTGTAAAATACAGTTTAGCAACCTTACAGTGTCTGCGACATGCATATCGTTCAAATGCAAAAAGTCAAAGAAAACCTCTTTATACTAAGAAACGACATTATACACATTAAAGCATTTTGTCACATAAATGGCATATTTTCTTTTGAATTCGGTTCAGCCAAAGTAAAACAGAAAATGACATCAAATGGGGATTCTTATCGCTCTGATCTTTGTKTATTAAAACATTATTTGAACTCTGACTCTCTGTTAGTGAGTGAAATGATCAAAAGAAACATCATTTCTTTTCTAGTCTGTGTTGTCAGCTGTTGTAGCATTGTTCTTTTCCCATTAGACATTTGACATCACTTCCTGTTATTTCATTTGTGAATATCTCAACAACTKTTCATCGTAGGGGTGTGAAAATTGTTTTGCAAAATGTTGAGTCTTTCAAAAAAAATGCATTCATACTTTTACGAAAAAAATGTTACAGGTACTTTAAAGACAACATAATATTCATAGTAATGGAAACCAAACTAAAAACAAACTCCAGCAAGAGAACTGAATGCTATTTTAGTTTTCCTGCTAAGTTTTAGTGATGTTTTTTCTCACATCAGAAACATGTGGGAGTTTTGACAGCTGATCAAGTTTGGTGTCATGTTTAGATTCAGCAGTCCGAGGCAACATTTTTATATGTTCATCTCTAAAATGTTTACTTCCAGTACCTCTTTGTGGTGCTTGGAATGTTGTTACAAAACTTGTCAGAATCCACACTTCTGTGGATTCACTTTAACACTTGTTTTGAAAGATTTTATCAGTAATTATTTTCATTTTTCCTCTTCCTCTTGTGTTTGATATCCTCCTCTCCTCTCTTGTCCTGGGAGACAGGTTTGTTAAGATCTTCAGTTTGATTTAACCAGTAAAAACATGCTCCTAATACAACCCATGTAAAGTTGACATGTTGTACTGCATGTTTGCTTTGGCTCACAGTATTTAGACTGATAGAACTATTAGAGCAAATTATTTTTATACATCTTCGTGTGCAACAAAACAAATTTTGTCTAGTTTCTTAGTTTAAAAGCAACAAAGCAAACGTACAAAGTAGTTTCAGGTTTTGGGCTATAACAATTCATTTAATCCTCCATTTAGATATTTTTAGCAATGTGCTTTAGAAACAAAAGTGAAGTTTTTTTTTAAGTGCTTTATTGGTCATCAGTGTATGTTTCCATACAATGATGAAATTTGTGCTCTGCATTTGACCCATCCACACCCAAGTGGAGCAGCAGGCAGCCATGTGAGGCGCCCGGGGAGCAGTTAGGGTTAGGTGTCTTGCTCAAGGACACTACGACATGTGGGCATGGCGGGGAGTCAAACCTAAGACTTTCGGGTCCCAAGCCGGCTGCTCTACCACTACACCACAGCCGCCCCAAAAGTGAAGTTTACATAGCTGCATTGCACATCAATCTGAATGCCATCAGCAACAATACAAAGTGTCTGACAGCATTAAGTCAAAGATTTTTATTGAGATTTTAAAAACAAAATTTTAAATACATCAAGATTTGTTGACTATATTCTATAAAAATAATTTTTACAGCACAAAGGAGACAAGTTGCTCCACAAAACGAGTAGAATAATTTGAGTCACTGCATCTATTTTTTGCTTATTGGACATAAATGATGGCTGGTACGACGGCCTAATTTTCTCATTTTTTGGCTCCTACTTTTAGGTTCATGAAGTTCAACAACCGGTTTCTGCGCAGGATCCTGATCCGAGAAAACAGAGCCGAGTCCAGTATAGTTGCGCTCTACAAGAAGCTGGAGCTGCAGAACGCCATGGAGATCCTGGACATGGTGTCTGTAGACATCAGAGCTACTCCGTCCACCGTCTTGCTTCAGTATGAGACCTGGATCCTGTCACACACAGCTGTCTCGTCTGTTCAGATCAACAGGAGAGGAACTAACCTTTTTAATATCTCTTTTGATGTTAGGGAGGAAAAGAAACGTTCTGCTAAACCTAAGAAGAAATTCTTGGTTGAGGACCTGAGGGACATGCACAACATCCTGTCCAAGAACATGTACAAGATCAGGCAACGGGTGAGATGATCTTAATTGTCCTTTTAGTGGAAAAAATTTACTTCGTTGTATTGTATTTGTATTTATTCTAAGTTTTTTATTAGTTTTTTTAGTGAACAAAACTTCATAGATTTTTGGGTCTTTCGTAAATAATTTTTAAATTTAATGTTCACTAAGTACATTATTTTGGTTAAAGACACTGTAAACTGTACAGCTCTATTCATAAGACATAAGMCTCCCACCAGAGTCTATGCTATGTTTTTTTTCCTCAATGCTGAAAACGTATAACCAGGAAAAAGTTCAGGACCATAGCCGACAAAGTCAACGAGCTAATTGCTAAAAGTGGGAGTGAGAAACTTAAAAAATATTTTAAAAAACATTAACATGACTGTATGTTAGTGAAAAGAATGTGTTCAGTCACATCAGTGCGAGTCGAGAACCAGGAAATAAAAACAGAATTGAATATTAAATGCAAGAAATAAAGTCATACAATTACCCACAGCTGGACCAAAATACAGACTATTATTGTCCTTAATTTTGGTAAAGAATCAAGAATCACAGCACAATATAAACATATTCTTCTTGAACACAGCCCCTCCTTCTGTCAGATCTGAGGTGGAACTTCCTACAGAGAGATTGGTTTCTGTAAAAGAAATTCTGATTGCTAATGAGAGAAAGAATTAAGTGTTGTGAGTGATTAAGGCGTGAATGAACTAATCATACCGAGTAAAGTGCATTCTGTTTGAGGTGACCGTGACATAAGCCATTCAAAGCAGATTGTGCATCAATTTCATCATAAAAGTAGGTAATTACACAAAAATAGTGATCAAAATATAAAGCTTTTCCTAGGAAAAAACTGTATGCATAGTGCATTGAAATGAGTGTTAAATGGAATAAAATTTCTTCAAAAAAAAAAAAAAMAAAAACGTTAACATGACCTATGTTAGTATTTGTTTTTCTAAACTAAACCAGGCCCAAAATTTAAATGTGTTAAAGCAAGCACACAGTCAGGGAAGCAGAAGAATTGGCAATTTATGAACAGTGAATTTGATCAAATGTGTGGGTAATGCGTCCATTGGAATTGATCCAAAGCATCTAACAATATGCAAAGCACAAATTACTTTTTTCTCAGGCTTGAAAAAAAAGCTGAACTTAACAGCTGCTGAGAAGTATAAAAACATTTAAATATGTCCAAWATTATTATCTTCAGGGTTTAAAAACTGACTTCTAAAATACAAAYGTGTACAAGTTCCCTCTGTCAAATTGGTGCTCAGAAAAATCTTTTCTAATTTGTCACAACAGAAAGGAGCATGCTAGTTTTCCATTGGTGCAGAACTCACTGACACTGAAACTAGTATTGCATAGAGGCAGAGCAGCAGTACCTTTCCGTTAGTGACATTACATCATCCTTTAAAGGCTGCTCAACGACTCTGTGGCATCTAGCCAAATAAAAAGCATGCCCTTCTGTGCTCAGAGGTATGTTTTTTTTTTATTATTTTTTTAAGTTCCATTTCAATATTTTTATACAACCCCTGGAAAAAAAGTATGGAATCAGCAGTCTTGGATGAGCTCTCATTCAGACATTTCATTCTGTAAAAC
>NW_013952485.1:1228523-1229682 GCF_001266775.1 Austrofundulus limnaeus | reverse complement strand
CCTGTATTGAAATCCCATTTCCTTTAGGCCATTTCTTACAGTTCGGTCACATACATTGGCTCCAGCTTCCTCCCATTTGTTTAATTGTACTTTTTCGGTTTTCAAGACAAATGGCCTTAAGTTGTTTGTTTTGATGCTTTGATGTCTTTCAGGAAAACTGTGCAAATGGCAGCTTTTAAAGTATAAAAATAAGAAACTTTTCAGACAGGTTTGGCCAGTTTTGGTTGAGTAATCTGAGCTTCAAAGAATGTCTCCTCCCAAAGCAGTCCAGCAGTTGGTCTCGGTTATCTCCAGCAGATCAGCTGGTGAAGCAAACACAGTTGTAAAACTGATGATTACTTCAGGAAACTGTTCTAAAACTGTAAAGAAAGGTATCATCTTTTGATTAGCTTTTATAGTGTTTTGTATTTTTTTTTTGCATTTTGTTTTTAGACTATGGCATACACAACAAAGTACGCTCTGCCCAACGACACCCAGCCCAGAGAGATCTTAATCAGACGTCACTCCAGCATCCRCCGAAGCCTCCGACCCGGAAGCTTTCAGTCAGAGGTGAGCTCGACTTCAGGAATTTCACTGGTGTTGTAGATGCCATTTTCACTATTATTAAACTTCTATATTTCTGCAGAAACAAGAGTTTTACATTAACAAACTTTTAACACAGGCTGTAAAGAATTAAACAAAGGAGAACTTTTCTTTGATTGAGGGAAAATAAAAGTTGATTTATTCAAAAATCACTAATCAGCCCTGACCTTAATGAACTGCTGACCTCAGATACATGAAAAAATACTTCAACAGTTTGTTTCATTAATGTTGAGGTTTTTGCTTCATGACTGACTTTCTTTTGAACTGTAGTTCATGAAAAACACACAGATATTGTCCTTTGAAGTAACTTGTATCCTTTAAAAATCTTGTCAAAAAAATTTAATAACAGAACCCAAACCAAGATGGTTCCACCTTCATATAAACAAAAAGCTTTTAGCTCCAATGTTTTAATTTCCCTCAAAATGTTTCTTATTTTTTTGTTTTTTTGTTTGTATCCTTCCATCCATCCATCCTTCCATCCATCCATCCATCCATCCATCCATCCATCCATCCATCCATCCATCCATCCATCCATCCATCCATCCACAAAATGTATTTTTCTAAAAATCCTCAGGAT
>NW_013952485.1:1223300-1227273 GCF_001266775.1 Austrofundulus limnaeus | reverse complement strand
TATCACGTTATAACGTGATAGCACTCGGATTTTTTTTTCCCTGCGTGATAGCAATACACTTCCGTACGTATCTGAAAAAAATCTTAGAATATGAAAAAATTGGTTAATGCCACAAACTCTCCTCATACGAACAACTTAAGAACAAATCTGTTCATATGAATGGTTCTTGCATGAGGCCCAATGACTTGTAAAATGAACTGTTTCAGGATCATTTTATCTCCAGGTTGATGTGACTCTTTATTGGAGTCACTTTGGATACTTTCACAAAGTTGCTTTAATGATCAGAAATTTATTACAAACTTAATAAATGAGTCAGATCTTGCTCATGTTTAAATATTACAGCTATGAGTGGATCGTTTTTTTCATTAAATATAATTTGATTATTTTGAGTGACTAAACCCACTGTAAGGATTTGACAGTATGTTAGATCAATTTATGCAGAAAAGTTTTATAAAACTGAAAAGACATCCCTTGAAATTCTGTTATGGGTTGGTGAGAGTTAAATAAAAATCCTGGATTGAGTTCATTCCCTATTTTATATTATTATTAATATTTTTGTTTTTATTTCAGCTGGTACCCAATTCACAGAAGTATTTCTCACATCCTGCTGGACAGAGTCTGGAGTCAAGGTTTCGCTCTGCGAGGCGGAGTTATGCTGGTAAGATTCAGAAAATACTTTCAGTATAAAAATGAAATGGTTCAAATATTTCACACCACATGAGTTTATTACGGTGTGACTTTTTGCCAAAGTTATTTTCACTTTGTCCTTATGCTTGTGCTTTATGTTAGGAAATAATTAGATTTATCAGATTCTTGATTTCTTATGTGTCACTGTTGAGGTTAAACTGTCTGTTTGCATTCTAATTTCTGAGTGTTGTTTTCAATATATGATGCAGAAGGACAAGTATTTAACCCCTGCTTAAATTTTATTATTGTTATTTTTCCTCCTGTCCCAGACCGTGAAACCATGTCGGAGGTGGCCTACCCCACACGGCGCTCTCGTTTCAACCAACCCAAACACTCGTCCTCAGGAGCCATGATGCCTCTGCAGCGGCTGGACACTCTGAAGGATGTCCCCTCTGTCGATGTGCTGAATGAGAGCGAGAAAGGCAGCAAGGGCCGCGGCGTCTCCCGGATCAACTCCTCCTACAGCRACTCCCGTGTCCGGACTCCTCGCCGTCATTTCAACCGTCCCGTTGATAACGGCTCGGCTGACAGAAGAAATGATCCAAACGAGGCAGAAGAGGATTCTTCTGCCTTRCCTTTGTCTCCACCTCCAGTCTGGGCAGCTGAACCCAGAGACAGCACACCTCAAAACCCCATGCTCAGGCGGCCGAAGTGGACCCCGAGGAAGAAATGATGCTAAAGCTCACTGGGCTTTAACCAGCAGCTGCTCCGACCCAGACTGAATCTCAGATGGAYGACCAGCTGAAAACTCATTTGCCGTTTGGATGAACTCTGAAAGCGTTTATTTCCTTGTGGAATGATCCAAAATACAGAAATACCTCATGGAAGTGTCATGCACTCTGGAAGCACAGTGCACGAAGACTCAAAGTGATGCACGTGAAATGTGAACACTTTCACTCCGTTTAGATTAGTGATTGAAATTCTTTATTTTTGGGTGTTTATCTTGTAGGATTATTTAAAAAGTTTTAATAAATGTTAATTTTAATAAGTGACATTTTTTGTTTTTTAATGTAAATATTGTTTCTTTTACTTTATTGTATATAAGTTAGACTGAGGAAGCATCTTTTGTGAATAGGTGCCATTTTGTTGAATCGTACAATTAAGCAGCATATGTCTGCAACACAGGTGGACACTTTATTCCTATTTCTACAATAAATGCCTTTGTTGCACACGCTTATAAAGTTTTCACAGTTTTAGTTAAAAAGACGCAACAAGAGATTTTAAACTACATGAGTAAATGAATGGATCTTAAATTTTTATATATTTCACTAGAAATATTTAAGAAAAACAAGTGCTCAGAAACAATTTATTAAAAACATAAAAAAAATTACCAAATGACTTCTGGTTACATTTGAACACATTTTCAGATAAATAATCAAATTCACTCATTTACCACGACAGGAACCATTTTTATGTAGTGCTTTAGAAAAGTGGAATAAAAAGTGTAAAATCAAGCTAAATTATCATTTTATTCTAGCATTTTGATGAATCTGTTGCTCTTTTCAACAGATTTATCAATAAACTCTTGGAATTTAAATTATGTAGTAGAGACACATCATTTAAAAACTGATGCAGTAACAGTGCAAAAATGAAGCCTCTAAGTTTCTGTCCTGTGAAACTTTGGAACCACAATCAACTTTGCAGCCTTTTAATCACAAACGCTGCAAATCATTTCCACTCTGCTCCCTCTGAAAACTGTTAGTGACAAACTGTTTTCACCAGAGTCGTGTCTTCACATCTGAGAGAAGGAGTTCACGTTCCAATCAACATGCTTGAGTGAGACACTGGTTCCACTGTTCATCACAGCTGAGTCCTGTGAATAAAAGCACTTCTCTGAGTGGTTTGCGTTCATTTCCTGGTGTGAGTTCTCAGAGCTTGTCTGCTTTTGTCGCTCCTCTTTTGTCCCATTTGGGAATCCTGACGAGGAGCAGAGCCACGGCTGCCAGAGCGAGCACCACTCCCAGACTGGGAGGACCGCAGGGGCTGAACTCCTGGCTCAGACCTGAGAGGAGCGGGGCCAGAACCCGACCCACAGCTGTGACCGACTGCCCGGCTCCGATCAGAGTCCCGCTGGCGTGGACCCCTCCCCTCTGCAGCTCCAGGTCTGTGATGCACGTCCGCCCGATAGTGGTGGAAATGGCAAAGAAGGTGGAGGTGAGCAGCACCTGCCAGACGCTCGGAGCGGCAGCGTAGAGGAAAATAAGGGAGCAGGTGAGCACTGTGGAATGAAGCAACAGGGCGGCCATGTTTTTATAGAGCTGGGTGACGGGCCCCACCAGGAACCCAGCCAGGGCCCCCAAGGTGCTGCTGTAGCTGATCAGATAACCTGTCACTTTTGGTTTGAGGGAGAAACGCTCCTCCATGGCCAGAGCGAAGTTACTGTAGTAGAGCATGATGGCTACGGCCATCAGGAGACGCACAAGGAAGAGGTCCCACATGTCCGATGAGGCCACCATGTGGATCCTGGAGCTCACCGAGGAAAGCTGTCCCCAGGCAGGCTGGAGCAGAGGCACCACTCTCCACCTGAGACGATGCTTCCAAGAAGATCTGGAAGCTGCTTCAGTCTTTTCTTTCTGGCTCTTTGCATGAGAACCATTCTGCACTGACTTGCTGCAGTATTCGTCATGACATCCTTTACTTGTGTTGTTGCTGTGATTTGTTGCATTACGGTCAGCAAGTGTTTCGGTCCAGGGTAGCATCCACACCAACCCTGAAAGGAGGAAAAACATTAAAACACTTAATTTTCAGAAGATCCTCAGAGAATGTGTTATTTTTTTACTGTATCTTTACTCACCAGCATTAATAAGAAAGATTGCAGCACAAGTAAAGGAGGACACGTAAAAGCCTCCTTCTTGCTCTGTGAAGTATCCACCCACCACAGGACCAAGTATAAAGCCCACACTGGAAGCTGCATTAAAGTGTCCCATCACCAGGGGGCGCTCAGATTCTAACACCAGGTCAGACAGCAAGGCTCTGCAGATGGACAGGGAGTGCTTGAACAGCCCTGACACAAAAAAGAAGAAAACATAGAGAAAATGACTAATTTTCAAATATCAAACAATAGTATTGGACTTACTTGTTAAACAATCAGAACATTGTGCAGATCGTTACATACATTAGATAGTAAATACCAAAAAACACTAAAGTTTAATCTGTGTGTGGTTCATTCTTTGGTTTTTCTGTTAAAATATACGGTTGTTTTTTTAATATTTAGTGATAGAGGAAATGACGGAAACAGTGCTGGCTCTAGCCATTTTGATGCCCTAGGCGAGTTGAAGCGCACCCC
>NW_013952485.1:1221566-1223008 GCF_001266775.1 Austrofundulus limnaeus | reverse complement strand
AAGCTAATTGAAAGGTGCGCTGAGCAGAGTTACAACCAGAGATTACAAACAATTACTTTTTTCTTCTGCAGTTTGGCACCCCCTCCAGCAGATGGCGCTCTAGGCGACCAACTAGTTCGCCTTTGCCAAGAGCCAGCTCTGGACGGAAGTCACCAAAGAAAAAGAGTTTATAGTGAATAAAGACGACTAAAAATGGAAACCATTCCTAAAGATATCGGCAGTGGTTGCACTTGAATGCTCTTCTGCAAAACTTGGAATATTAAATTAATTTTGTTAAAGGTATGATCATCATCAATGAGATGCATTGACTCCTAATAAATAAGACAAACATATCCATGTACTTCATACTCCAGTGCTCAGGAGTTAAGGACATGATTACCAGTTCCACCAGAAGGTCCCAAACAGTCATCTCACACGTTATAAAACTAATCTTTGGTATAAATAAAAAAAAATCTCATTGCATTTCTTATTTTTGCAATTGCCATTGTTCTAATTGAGTTTTGAAAAAGAAAAGAATAACATATTATTTTTTCATTATTATTATTATTTATTTTGAAACAGAAAAACCAAGGAACCACACAGATTAAATACCAAATATTAAAGACAGTACAGTCATAGCCTAGCCTGGCCCTTGTCTTCCTACACAGTTCCACTCAATTCTAGTTTCCCTTCACTGCTCCATCTGGGATTTCTCCCATAGACAAGGATTTCTATGGGAGAATTTTTGTCCGGGCCAATCAGAGAACAGAACGTCAATTTTCTGCACAGTGTCTGCTAGTTAGTTTGGCATTCGGCAGTGGAGGAAGTGAATGAAGCCAGTCCGTGTTGATAAGGCTTTCAAATTAAATGAAATTTGTCTGACAAAGCAGCAGCTCTCATTTACAGTCATTTCGTATGGCTCGGCACTTCTCTCCTCTCAGTTGGGTTGTTTACAGCGCACGCAGTTTCCTGTTAGCTTCTTAGCTTAGCCTCCTTCACAGTGGAGCTGGCACGCATACGTCACGGCCAACTGATCCAAACAATTTAAACTTCAATAGAGGCCACGCCTCTAGCAAGAATCCCTTCTCTATAGCCGCGAGTCCAGACCCTTGTCCGAAGCAACGTGAAGGACGAAGGTCTGGTTTTTACCAGGCTAGTCATAGCACACACTCGAGATTTTATTTCCTGCAGTGTTCCATCAGTTCGCACAGAACTTGGAAAAAGAGGCTTCTCCTATTCTGCGCCATCTTCCTGGAATTCGCTGCAGCAAGACCTGAAACTGTCCAGTTTGATCCCACTGGGTCATTTTAAACACATTTTAAAAGAAATGAAAAAAAAAAAAAAACATTGTTTGAATCGTGCTCATGCTTTTAGGCTTTCCTAAAATTGTAACTTGACGTTCATGATTTTTGTGCAACTGATATTGTATGTGTCACAGTTCTCTCTTGTAAATGAGACTACAC
>NW_013952485.1:1219781-1221361 GCF_001266775.1 Austrofundulus limnaeus | reverse complement strand
TCCAAGAGACTTCTTCAGTCTGATGAGTTTCAGGTGAACTCAGCCTTAAGAGCACTGCCTCCACATGGACAAACAGGTTAGTCACATGCAAAAGAGGGCCATCCCATCGCCTAACAATAGGCTTGATTAGTTCTATTGTTCATAGAGGGTTATGTGCCCCATCACCTGACCCGTGTCGTGTTATGTGTATGTTGTGAATGCAGGTGGGGGTTCAACATCCCCTTGTTTTTGTCCTTCTTTCCCTCTTTGTGTTGGTATCGTTGGGGCCCTGATTCACACCTTTTACTCACAGGGGGCTGAGTCATACTTGCAATAATAGCATTGTAGGAGGAGGACAAGTGGACACGAAGGCCTCCACATCTGTTTAATGGTGGATGGTTTTTCTTCACAAAGATGGCTTCCTTTACTCCTCTCTCAAACAACGTTCCTCTCTATCAAGGATGAGAACATCTTCATCCCTGAAAGAGTGACCGCTGGCCAGTAAATGAGTGTAAACTGCAGAGTTCTGACCTGACGAAGTAGCTCGTCTGTGCTGGTTCATTCTTTTGAACAGTGGCTGTTTTGTTTCCCTAATGTATAACTGTCAGTCAGAGGCGATTGCTCTGAGACTGCAAGGGAAGCTCCCCTACATTGTAAAAAAAAAAGATCAAATATATACTGTTGTGTGTACATGCCATTGACTAAATATGTGCTACAATGCGCTCAATTTTTGTTCAGAATCAGCTTCTTTTCACTGGTGATGACATGACTTTCCTCATTTCACTCATTCCCGCAGCTTTACAATGCTTTAAAACAGTCGGACGCTGAGCTTCCACAGAGCTCATTAGTGATGCAAAGACTGCAGCCAAATGAGACGAGTCATTGGATAAATACTGGCTTTGTCCCGCCCATTGGACGCTGAACGTCTCCGGGGGTCTATGGGGCAGGGGGCTGGGTCGGACTCTCAGCGTCTGCATGATGATTGGATGATCTGTCGGAGGCTGAATCCCTTTTTGATTGACAGCAAAATGAGCGAATCAGTGATCTCTTTGGTGTAAACATTCCGTGGGAGCAGTTTTTAGTTTCGTTTCTGTTCTGAGTTGAATCGGAGACTTTATTAATCCTTTTAGCAGCATTTCTTTGTTAAAAACGACTAGCGACAAATCAAGTTTTTATTTCTGGTGGGTGTTTTGTAGCTGCTTGTGTTTGAAGACTGACTTCTATCACTCTTTCTGACTTCTGTCCAGCAGGTGCTGCCGAGCCTCTTCACAGTCGTAAAACACTCACAGACGGACACACTTCACTCTAGCCTCGCGCCAGTAACAAGCTGCACACAATGGCAGTTTGAATGTTGTGGACCGGATTTTGGTGAAGCCATTACAGTCTTGTTTACAAAGAAAAACAGAGTTAAACAGCAGAGCTGATCAACTCCTCAGATTAATTTGGTGCAAAAGGTGGGGAAAAGTAAGATAAAAAAAACTTTTTATTGATCCCACAGTGGGGAAATAACAGGTCTTTTCAGCTGTCCTGGTATGACAAAGTGAGCTGGCTGCTGTAAAAGACTATAGAACAGGGGTCACCAATACGGTGCCCGCGGGCAC
>NW_013952485.1:1216492-1218891 GCF_001266775.1 Austrofundulus limnaeus | reverse complement strand
GTCTACATGGGTGGGTTTGTGGTACATGTCAGTTTCTAACTGTCCTCCATCCGAAACTGAGACATCACAGTCCAGGAATGCCAACCTGCCATCTTTTACATCCTCTCGTGTGAATTTTATATATTTATCCACAGAGATGATGTGATCAGTGAAATGTTGGACTTCCTGGGATTTAATTTTAACCCAGGTGTCATCAACATACCTCAACCAATGGCTCGGTGGTGTCCCTGTAAAGGACATCAGAGCTCTCTTTTCCAACTCTTCCATGTACAGGTTTGCAACAATAGGGGAAACTGGTGAGCCCATAGCACACCCATGTTTCTGCTTATAGTATTGCCCCCACCCACCCCATATGTGAAATAGGTTGATTCCAGGCACAGTTTCAGAAGTTGACACAGTTGTTCTGTAGAAAGAGTGGTTCTGCTGCTGAGAGTGGCGTCTGATTTCAATCTTACACAGACCACATCCAACGCCTTATCAACGGGAATGCACGTAAAGAGTGATGTGACATCAAAGGAGACCATAGTTTCATCCGTCTCCATGATGGCATCACTCACCTTGTTCACAAAGTCCATGATGTTCTGTATGTGACGATCTGAAATGCCAACTAATGGACCAAGTACTGACGCTAGATATTTGGAAACATTGTAAGTGACAGAGTTGATCATGCTAACAATGGGTCTTACCAGTACATCCTGTTTGTGAATTTTGAGTAAACCATACAGACTAGGAGTGGCCTCACCTGGGTACAGTGTGTGGTACAGAATGCGGTTAATAGCCTTGTCCTGCTCTAAACTTTTTCAGGCACTCTATCAACTTCTTCTTGTATCTGCTTCCTGGATCTCTTTTCAGTGGCTCGTGTGTGGTCTTGTCACTAAGGAGTGTCATAACCTTTTCATGGTAGTCTTTCTGGTTCAAAATCACTGTGTACCTTCCTTTGTCTGCTGAGACGATGATGATGTTCTTGTCCTTGCTGAGGGTGGTGAGAGCATCTCTCTTCTCTACTAATGTTGAAAGGTGGTGGTTTGACATTGCTGAGACAGGCTGAAACTTTGTTCCTAAGTTGTTCTGCTTCAAATTCTGGGATTTTGTTGTTGCAAATGGCTGATTCTGTGGCTGTGATCATCTCAACCAGAGGAATTCTTCTTGGTGCGACCGAAAAGTTCAGTCCTCTGGACAGGATTTCGGTTTCTGGCTGGGTGAGTTCTCTGTCAGATAAATTCTTCACTTATCCAGAGGAYCTACTWATTTTTTTCTTTTTGAGTTATTATGGAATATTTGCACACATGCATAATCCGACCGGTAGTTTATGCAACATTTTGCTAAAAAACCAACTGTATTTTGGTGGTGGGCGATAATCAATTTAAAATTAAATATTCTTAGTGCTGCCTTCTGACTCACCCACAGGTATCCGTGCGAGGATAAAYAAAGTGATGCTCGTAGACATCCCAAGGAGGCCATAGCCCAGAGCGCTGAGCAGCAGACATGTCAGCAGAGAGTACCGCCGTCCGACCACGTCACTCCAGCTGCCCTGACAATCACACAGATTCACCCAGAGATCAGTTGATGGGTATTTCTAAAGGAGGAGTTCATTTAAAATATCATATTCCATGAATAAATATGATTAAAAGTTTGGGTTTAACRCATCACATGACTCCAAATGAATGAAGCACTAAAACGTTATACCATCTCTGAACCAAGGCGTTCTTGTTTTATTAGATTCTCGCCCCTTCTCTCAGACACGTTCATGATGAAATAATAATATTAGGACTAACTGAGYTGGTCTGTGTTCTGGATGTGGGATACCATAGTAACCCAGCTGTTCAACTATCCCTACATTCATCAGGATTCAGCCGGTCTGCATAAAGGAACCAACAGATCGCTCTTTATGTGTTTAATTTGTCGCATGACCACCGAGAATTTAGCCAATTTTAGGAGTTCTGTGCTGCAGCAGAAAGCGAGCGGAGACCTTAAGTTCATGTGCTAAACCTTTTGTCAGGAAACTGAGATTTGTTTGTAACATAAAACGTTTAGTCAGGAGTCSTGTTAAAGAGTAGAGATTGATTTCTCTGTTTAAAAAAAAGAAGAGTTTTGTGTCTGATTAGGATCGATCTATGTGAGCGAACGTGTGCATTCTGAATGCGCTGTGTGACCACAATCAGCCTAAAAGATCCAGTGTGTATTGTTTTCACTAAATGCCAGAAATCACGTGGAATGCAACTACTTTGRCCACTAAGTGTGGGCATGTCCCGCCGAGTGAGAAATAGTGAAGAGAGAAAAACAAAGTCAGTACTTACAACTACTGTGCTTGAGAAAAGCTGCAGGATCCCATATGTAGACCCTGAAACAGTTAAATAAGAATTTAATTCATTTAATTAAATAAAGTCATCCTGTATGGA
>NW_013952485.1:1214595-1216142 GCF_001266775.1 Austrofundulus limnaeus | reverse complement strand
CATTTATCTCTTACTTTTTACTTGTTTTTTCTCACAGGTCTTTCTATTTCCATGTGCTGTTTTTACATTTTTTCTGTCTCCTGTTTTTACGTTACCTTATGCATTTCTGCCTCATTATGCAAATAAGATGGGCTGCCCTTCTTTGGTCAGCTCCTCTACTACTGGTGAATAAAAAGGAAGGCGCAAGATCCAGTTTGGTGTCAAAAAACAAGGAATTAACTAAAATAAATGTCCAATCGCACATAATAATTGAGTCCAAAATATTACTCTTAATTGAGTTAATTCTGCATCCCTTTAATAAATTAGTCCAATCCAGCTGAACACATAAACCCATTTACATTTATGAAATATTTGTATTTTCACTGGTATTTCCAATTAGATTTTACTAGACACATCCAAAAAACTTCATTTGAAATTATTTATACTTAAGACCCCCACCAAAGAATTATCTATACGTTATTAATATCTGATAAAAGGAATTAGACTAGGGTGGCAATGTACCAGACTAACTGGAAGAAAATATGTCAAAATCAATATGCAAAATATAAAGTATAAAAAGTGTCAGGCCAGCCCTAGACATCGCTACTTTTATAGTCATTTTTTTAAATTATTGTCAAGCTTCATACGTAAAATATCTCCATTGTGTGTAKCTGAACATTGCACATTCATATGATTTTGAAAAACTTGCTCTGATGGGTTGTAAAGGCACAAAATGACAGAGCAGTGCTGTACCTACAGTATGACCACAGCGTTTTTACAACCACAATTAACACATGGTTATCTTTACACCGAAGTACACAACAGTGCCGATGGGTGATGTCCAATCCAGTGATATACGGTATATAAATGGCAAAAACGCTCAAACGTTTACAAAAAAGCATCCAAATCATTGTTTCAGCTAACAATATTTCACTAAATAATTTAAACCTACAAAGCATGGAAACACTTGATAATATTTTCAAACATACAACATAAATAAATACATTTACAGCAAAATAACACAGCTACTGTACATTGTATTTGAGTAAAGTACAGCAATGGCAGCATCATCCTGTGGCAGACAGGAAAATGATCAAGGTGAAGGGAGAGATACATATGAAGGTAATGCATCCATCTTTTATCTTTTACTTGCTTCTTTCTTTCGGGGTCACTGTTCTCTCCGTGCATGTGTGGGTTTTCTCTGGGTACTCCTCCCACAAACCAAAAACATGAATATTAGGCTAACTGGTAACACAATTATTCTGAACTAAAAGACAGCTAAAAGCGTCCARCAAAGCAAGATTATAGGCAAACAACCAGGATCACATTGATGAGAAACATCAAGATCAAGATCATTTCAAAAATGATCTTGGGCTCATTAAAAATACTCAAAGACAGATGTGAAAATAGATGAGCAAGTCTGATGTTTTTGTTTTTAATTTTTTAACACCTCCATCTTGAGAAATTTAATGATGTAAATTCCTATTCCATTGTGGGGGAGCATCATCTGAGGACGAAGTGATGCAACTGCTGCCAAAGATGCTAACAACTTAGTTTGGTTTTTCTAC
>NW_013952485.1:1213231-1214160 GCF_001266775.1 Austrofundulus limnaeus | reverse complement strand
AATAAATAGTTTATTACATTAATGCTTATTTCATACATTTGCTGATAACCATAGTGAGTTTACAATGTCAGCCTTATAATATAATATTAAGAACAGAACTTACCTACAATACCAGCCACAGTGGGACTTGCTCCAAGAGCCTTCACATGATGGCTGAGCAAAGGGATGATCATGCTCACCCCAAACAAGTCCTAAAAAACAGATGAAGTAGACTTTATTTTACCAAAACATGAGTTTATAACAAGCTTTAAAAACTGAGTAAACTGAGCTTCATCATTCAACTTTGAGGGTAGGTAATCTGAGCATGAGGCAATCTAAAAAATAAATCTGATGTCATGATTCAACATGATAACAGGTATAAAAAAAATACAACCCTATTTTAATTCAACAGAGCAAGAAGTATTAAAGAAGGTATTTTTAAAAATGCAGGAGAGAGAAAATATTTGTCAGGTACCATTCCAGTGGTTCCCAGCCCTGGTCCTCAAGTACCCCTATCCAGCATGTTTTACTTGTTTCCCTGCTATTCAGCAGGTTTTCAGAAGATTGTTAATCACTCATTCATTCAAACCAGGTGTGTCTAAATCACTGCTTTAATGTTGACCAACACCTCAAGAGCTTTTCTGAGCTTGATGAGACATTTTCAAAATATAATATTGACTCAGTTTTATGTTTTTTWGTGTTGCCTCTGGAAGCCATTGATTCTTGGCCATTTATTTGTAAATAGTAAATCAGATAACATGTATTAAAGCAGTGATTCTCAACTGTGGTCCTCAAGGACTCCTTTCCTGCATGTTTAGATGTTTCCCTGATTTGACAGACCTGGTTCTTCTTCTTGTTGTGCTGTTTAATGGCGGTTGGCAAGAAACTGAAGATGTGCATTACCGCCACCTACTGGTATGGAGTGTGGTTCAAGAAGATTTCATTAATAT
>NW_013952485.1:1209726-1211478 GCF_001266775.1 Austrofundulus limnaeus | reverse complement strand
TGTTGAATCTATGCCACGAAGAATTGAGGCAGTTCTGAAGGCAAAAGGGGGTCCAACCCGTTACTAGCGTGGTGTACCTAATAAAGTGGCCGGTGAGTGTATGTGCTGGTACCCAGAGAAAAACAACAGTTAACACCATCCTTTGTATTCTGAATAATGTACGATTAATTTCTAGTAAAATGTCTGGTCTGCTGACACACCTGGTTTGAATGAATGAGTGATTAACAATCTTCTGAAGACCTGCTGAATAGCAGGGAAACAAGTAAAACATGCTGGATAGGRGTACTCAGGTTTGAATGACAACAACACAAGATTAAGAATAAGATAAATTACAATCAAGATTCTGAAGTACGCCTGTAACCAGTTACTCTATGTAACTCTGACCAAACCATTTTACATTTATAAGTCATTTTGAAGGTCAGTCTAATAATAGTTTAATAATAGCTCTGTTAACACAAATTGGTAAACACAACCTTTACGGAACAATGTAGTGAACAGTGTGCAATAAAAGATGTGGGTGTGTCAGTTTGCTGTTTTAAGCTCTGCTTAAGGCAGAAATCACAGAGAAACCTCACGTCCAGATAGGCTAAGTTCATAAATTATATCATATATCAATCTAAATAATCTATAGCTGGGGTCCTCAGCTCAGTACAGTTAAAAAAATACACCCAGCAGCTACAAAAAGTCCTCCCTCATCCTGTTTTTCTGCATTGCTGAAATCGTAGCAGTGAAACACCTAATTGAGGACACACTGCGGCTCATCCAGTGATCTAACACAGTTCATTCCAACAATGTTTGAACTTTAAGCATCGTTACTGTCTCAGCTGTACCAGAGATGCCTGAATCAGTTTAGCCATCTTTAATTAAATGGTGAACATGGTTAATTCTGGGAAGCATGACTGCTGGTCAGTCTTCAAAACATCAACTACTTTAGAATGGTCTGTACTTGCTTTTGAGATAGGTTGTCTGATTTGTGAACTTACTGTAATTGTTTTAAATGTGTATTTAAGGATGCACCACTAATCTGCTGTGCAGCTTGTTGAATAATAGTGAAGGTAAAACTCAACACCATGAAAACTTACCATGTCCTAAATATAAACTGTAGCCAAAAATACACTATTTGTACTACATTTTTATATGAGCTGAGAGGGTTTGATTTTTTAAAGGCATGTTAAACCAGTGTCAGCTGATGCTGTTACACTGACCAAATTAACTTTCAGCTGCTATTTACATTTAATAGATATTTTGCAGTGAATAATTTAAGAAAAATATATTTATTTTCTGTTCAATCCATTAATTCAAGCTGCATTAATCCTATTTTCAATTAGCAAACACTGTTTAATAGCTCCTAAAACAGTGACCTCTGTTCATGCTTGAGCTCTCGTGAAATCATACATGTTCATTCAAACAGGTGAAAGTAACATGTCCACAGTAAGTCACTTACCATGAAGCCCACCACATAAATACATCGTATAATCCTCCTCCGTCCCTTTAGTTTCAGGAATAAAGTGCTACATTTCTGGTTGTTCATCCTCCAGCGGTGACAGCTCGGCTACAGTCAAAGCGGAAGGACTCCGTTGGCAAACCAATAATACAGCTYGCAGTACCCGATCGACACGCCTCCTGCTGACGCGGAGGAAAACCGTGCCCCCTCTGCCAGTTATGTGCGGAATCAAAGTGGGCGTGTCACAAGAGTAGGCGTGTCAAAAGCATAAACACTGTGGGCTACGAGGCCTACATGACGGTATCCTT
>NW_013952485.1:1207100-1209716 GCF_001266775.1 Austrofundulus limnaeus | reverse complement strand
CAGTTATGTGCGGAATCAAAGTGGGCGTGTCACAAGAGTAGGCGTGTCAAAAGCATAAACACTGTGGGCTACGAGGCCTACATGACGGTATCCTTAGACCCTGCTTGACCTCCATACAGCCTGACCCTGACCCCAACACTAAGGTTAACCAGGAGAAATGTGACCCTAGTGGGGTTCTCCAGAAAAGATGGTGCCGTACAGTAACGCCCTTTTTGTTCTTGTCCAATCAGGTGGTGACGTACGGTATCGCCTCTTTTTTTGCTTGTCCAGTCAGGTGTGTCCCTTTAACAAAGTCTGTCAAGTCAGGTGTGTCGCTTTAGAATCGCCTTTCCTTGTGACACGCCTACTCCTCCGCAGAGACCCCTACTTGAAAAGGGAGATGCAAAAAAAATTGTTTTGCTGTTGGAGGGGCTGTGGATTTTTGTTCAAATTAAATTATTCTATTAGAGTTTAAAGACTTCTTAATTTATACATTTTACAGTCTTAACAATGAGGAAAACACATTAAAAATGTACAAAAATGGGACTTGTATAACCCATTTTAAGAGAGGACATCCTGCCAAAGAGCTTCACTGCTGCTGCTACACCTTCTCTTGCAAACACGACGGCACACGTCCTCGTGCCGGGTGTGTGGACGTGTTTCAAACCTGAGGGATGAAACCGCATGGTAATCCGTCTAAGTAAAAATACAGACAGTGAAAACAGTTGAGCTATACTGAGATCTATAGATTATATGTTGCGTGACGATATTTACTACGGAAGRCAAAGTATTTATTTAGTCTTTACGACAAGTCATGTTTTTCCTCGTATTCTCCCCATGAATGCAACAATATGGTTTCACCCGCTGACGTCACCGATTGGCCTGATTTTTGTTTTCGATTATTAGGGATTGTTTTCGATTATTAGGGATTGTTGGGGATAAAAGGAACAATTTGATTTAGTTTTCTCTGCGTTTACTTGCGTGTACTTTAAGCTAAACAATTTAGTTTAATCTACAAATATTTATTTCRTTTGTTCATGGTTTATAAGTCACAATATAATGAAACAACTCTAATAACTGTTTGCAGTATCAATTGAATTACGATATCTTATATGAAACATTTATTTATTTCAGGACCTTTGTTTTGTTTGTAAGCATTCGCAAAGTCTTGAATTGATACACAGCTTTTATGTCTCAGAGAGTGTTTAATTGACTACCACCTGCTGGGCAATCATATGTATTGCTACACATTTTATTCATAATCAGTCATTCTAACGATTTCAAATACAGGCAAATAGAAATCGGTATTTGTTTATTTCTGGCGTCATATTGACAGTTAACATGCTTCTTAAGTGGCAGTTACTTAAACACAAGTCAACAGAATAAATCAAAATTCTGTGGGAAGAAACTTGTGCCATCAGAAACTGAATGTGAATTGTTCAGACTGAAGCTGAATTTGCACAATTTGAAATTAAATAAAAAAATTAACATCACTCAATTGAAACTGAATTCAATGGTTTGGATATGAGTTTAAAGTTTTGGATTTGAATTAAGTTATTGAAGACACTGAAAAAATAAAGACTGGGGTAAAAAAACTTTCTAATTGTCAAACCTGAAGAAAATGTTGTATTTTTGTTTCAAATGTAAAGCGCAAATATATCTTTGTTTTTAGATTTTAATGGCTGATCAAAATTTGGACACAACTTCACACAAATGACCAGAGACATGAGTATTTTATTGAAATGGGGGTTTCACTCTAATTAAAATGTAATCAATTGTCAAAACTGGGATACTATTAAAAAACTGAAAATGTCTGATTCAGCTAAGTTATACTTCAATAAGACTAAACTCTGACCCCCATAAAAACCAGTACTCCTATGATGCCCACCCATCCACACACACACATTCAGGGTGGYGTGGTTAAGGGTCACAACAGAGTGTCAATGAGACAGTGTCCACTTATAGGCTCACTGCTAAATATTCCCCTTAGATGCCATCAAACCATAAAGCAGTTTCAGTTAACAGAAATAACTTTCTCCTATGGATAACCATGATAACCTGGATGGTTAGTTACAAACACAGAAAACTCAGGAGGCCAGTGGTTAAAAAAAACTAAACAAGTTTAATTTCATTTTATTTATTAATTTATTTCATTCTGAAAAACAACAAAAAAGTCCATTAAAAAAATTCAAAAGCAGTCGAAGTTTCATTGAACCTAAACATGATTAGCTACAAGAAGAGAGGAAAGGGAAAGACTTAAAGCAGATACCACACATGATGGAAGGGGAAACAAAAACCAACACAAAAATATCAAACATGAAACGAAGTAAAAAAAACATTTTTAGTGACAAAAGACTTCAATAAGTGCCAAAACATTAAAGGGCAGAAGAGCTGAACAAAATGACATCAGAACAAACAACTAAAGGAAAGTAATATATCAAAAGTGTACTGTAACAAAGTACATTTACTTTATCACAGTACTTAATTTTTTGAGGATCTGCAATTTTACCAAGTCAAAAAGAAAAAAATTGTATAGGTCTTCTGGACGGGTTCTTCTCTAATGAAACGTTTCGTCTCTCCTCCAAGAGACTTCTTCAGTCTGAAAGAGCTGAACAAAATGACATCAGAACAAACAAC
>NW_013952485.1:1202654-1206860 GCF_001266775.1 Austrofundulus limnaeus | reverse complement strand
GTTCTTATCTTCCTGATTTAAAGAAAAAAGAAAGTTTAATCATTTCTCAATCCATATCTGAGTGTAAGTGTGTGATTAGGAGGAGGGGGAAGAGGAGAAATGGGTGGAGGTATGGGTGCAGGTGTGGAGCTCCTGCAGAAGCCGGGCCTTGCAGTCAGTAATGTCATCAGAGTGGGAGTCCCAGCTGAATTCAGCAGTGTTCTGCATGATTGCCCATGATAATTGTGTGTTGATAGGGAGCGCCGGAGATGGAGCGTAATTTCCACCGAGAGATTCCTAAACAAATACCTGTGCTCAGCAGAGGGATGGAGAGCGACAGGAGGTGAGGAGGAGAATAGCGGATGAAGAGAGATGAAGGATGAAAGGGTAACATTTCCAGAGGAGCAAGGAGGAGGAGGAGGAASGAAAGACAGGAGGAAGTGGCTTCACAGCAAAGTCCTGGAAAGAAGAGGGAGGATAACCAGAAAAATGAACAAAATATAGAGATTTAAAACCAAAACATGACTCACATTGTTAGAATTGAACATRTACAGCGTTAGTGAAAGAAGAAAAAAACAAGCAAACTAGGAGCCTTTAATTATACCTCAAATTAAAACTGCCAGCTCATTTTATTCATGTATTACAATGTTCTTTAATCTAAGTGTACCAACATGTCAATTGATCCAATTTRATTAATTTTGTCAAACAAAAGTTCAGAATATTTCCTAAATAACTCAAATACAACATAAGTTGACAAAAAAGACTGTAAAGTAGAATTATGTCATTATGTCAGCARAATGTTTTAACAAAACAAGTAAATTTCAGGTATTGACAAGTTTAGTGCATTACAGTATATCTTCTTTTCCTGGAAAATGACAAATAATAGTTGTTTTTTGAAACGTTTTTTTTTTTACTATTCAGTCTTTTTTCTGGTTAGAGTTTTGGCTTCTTTTTTAATTTACTAAATATTTTCTGTTTTAGCTTTACAACAAAAATACCTTTGCAATAAGTGCTTTAAAGTTAGGTTCTGGTTCATGGAGAGACTTATTTAAACTTTTGCAGTTTCAAGTTTCATGATCAGTTGTTTTAAATTACAAATGTCTTGTGATTCTTCTATTGTCCTGGCTGCTCTGTGTACTTTGTTTCACTTGTCACACTCTCTTAAAAATGAAAAATGTTCAAAATACAACTGAACAAAAGAAGCTAACCAGGATTGATGAAAAGTAAAGTACGATCACTATTTGGCAGGAAACTGGTCACTGTAAAAATGTCAATGCAAAAACAAACTGACCAAAAATATTTATATAACATCTAGCATCTTTTCAATATATAAAAAAGTTTCTAAATAAAAAAACCTTTAATTACCTAAATACATCTGATTAAAATTACAGAAGATGCTGACTTTAACGACTAAATCAGACCCAAATAATTTTATTTGATTCCAGACATTTTAGACTTGTAATTTATAAAACATCATTTAACTAATTAGAAAAAAATAACAGAATTTGAAAAAATTACTTTTCATTTATACAAAGAACTATTTTTGCATTGTTGTTACAAAAATAGGTAAATTTTAACTTATTTCTACTCAGCTATTAGTTAAAGTCCTGCCAGTTTAAAAAACTTAACTAGACAAATTTGTTGAATATAAATCGTTTGCTTAAATATGTAATTACACTTTATTCATTAGAGGTACTGATGCTGATACAGAAAAAATATAAAAGATTGATTTGAAAGTTATGAATGTTTGTGACTGGTGGATAAACTTGACCAAAGTTAGTCATGTGGCTACATAAGGACAGCACCTCATTATCAGAACCTATGTAATCAGAATCTGTTTTATTTTCATTCTAACTTACTAATTATTGGATTCTTATCTCATAACTATGAAGACGTGTTTCCTTATGTATTGCTGACCCAAACAAAGTTAACTGTTCATGTTAATAGTCACAAAGTTTAAATCTTAAATAAAAAATGGTTAAAAAACTTCATTTTTAATTGATATATAAATATATATCAATTAAAAATGAACAGGTAATCTCAGTCAGACCTAACCATTTTTGAGAATGACAATTAGTAGCTTAATAAAATTGATTAAATAATTTTCATGAGTAACATTTATTACATTAAAAATTTGTACATCATTTAGTTTTTTTACAGTTTACTTGTTTGATGTAAAATGCACTCTGCGTAATTGATTATTAAGCATTCAAAGCTTAATTTATACAAAAAATGTGACCTTTATTTTGAAATTCTTTCTAAGAGCAATACTGTTGCAAAGTATTACTATCAGGAGTTGCATTTACAGTATAGGTACAAAATAACCTGTTTTCAGAAAGGTTCCTAAGACCTTGCAGTGGCTTTCTTCTTCTTAATAATTTATTCATTAATTTAATCTGAACCATAAACCTGCAGTTTAGACAGTATCATCCAATAAGGTGAGATTTAACACAACACTAAATCACAACATTCAACACAGATTTCTCCGAACTTTCTACATCTTTGAGTTGTTTTAACTCTGTTTTGATTTTGGCTCCAGAAACATGCTTCTATAGGACTTTAATCTTTCTTTTTTTAAAAAGGACACTGAAAAGATGCAGCCAAGGCAGAAACAGGTCGATGAAACCGAGCAGGTCCTCTCRCTCATCTGGTCAAGACAAAGATTGGGTTCAGCTCTCGGTAAACACTTTATATTTAACCTTGAGGGAGATTTCAACTAATTGGAAAACAGTCTCTGCCTGAGTGCACACACCTTATGGCGTGTAGTGGAGTTATCATAGCTTATCTGCAAACTATATCATAATTCTGCGCGACAAGTCGACTTTCATTTGAATCTGATTACTTTCAACTCTCAGGGAAAAAAAGGGCAAAGTATTTGAATTGCATGAACAATATGGCAAGTCATATTACACGCTGCTTTCCTCTTTAGAGCTAGTTTTACATAATTTCCCATTCGTTTTGCAATAATGAATAGACAATGGGGCTGCATAATTGTGAGAATTTACAATTCAGAGCACTGCGTCGTATAATCACCGCGCATAATGCGGAGAGTTGAGCGCATAGGTCAGAGGTGACAGTGGCACGAGAAGTAACTCAGGTTGTCAAACAAACAGTTAAAAATCTTTGCATTCAGCTGCRCAAATCTGTTGGATGCTATCATTTCATTAACCTTATAGCTCATAACTCAGACTCTTTTACTTTCAGAAAAACACACCGATGCAGAAAGAAGTTTAAAAAYGGGTTATTACATTGTTGGCCAGTGAAAGCAACACCTGTATTAAGTGGCTCCTGTCTGGCCCTCTACATCCTGTGGCCTCACGCATGAGTTTGTGCATATAAATGACATTCCAGAGTGCGTATGGATGGCTCTCGTTCGTGCACAAGGTCTCTCGTTTCAAAGGCATGCTAATGTGTCTTTTGCTCCTCTCAGCGGCTCTCTTTTAACTGCCAGAGCAACTGTGAAGGAGATGATTGGGACTCTTCAGCCACCTTCTCCTCCTGAATATTCACACATTTCCAACAACACATGTGAATCCCAAAAAAGAAAGAAAAGAAAAAAATAATAGAGACTTGGTTTAAAGCTATCAGAGATGTGACAGCTTTAGTACCTTATTTATTAAATGCGTTATTGAAAATGCTAATTTGCTTTCTGAAACGTTAAAAGTTTCACATTTTCCACCCTTTTCCTTTCTGTTTCTTTGAGTTTCTCATGTTTCGAYGTTAAGAAGTTCAGTATTTGGGTTTAGCTTCCGCCCTCGAGCCATTAATTAATGCTTCAGTACAAACAGCCAGTGGATTTGGGCATGAATATTCAAAGGCAGCTCTCGCATATCATTTCCCATGCAGTGTTCTAACACCGAGCATCGGTGAGGCAGCCAGCGCGGCCTCAGAGCCACGAGGTTTTGTGCTTCTTGTCTATCTGCTCCGATGTGAACAACAAACCTGCAATTTACACTTTTTTAAATAAGGTGAGACTTAACACGACAATGAGACACTTATTCTTAAACGTCATGATCTTTTTTTATTTTCTCTTTCTGAAATTAAGTCAAAGTTTAGGTATTTCATTTTTAATGTTTTTTTCCAATAAAGTTGTTAAAGAGCTCACACTGACAAACTACTGATAAAGTAGACATACAAAAAACAAAATAAAAGCTGACTGAATATTTTTGGAAAAACAAGGTTAGTTTTTTTTACTGAAGCACAATCTAAAAAAAATCATATTAAGTT
>NW_013952485.1:1201056-1202452 GCF_001266775.1 Austrofundulus limnaeus | reverse complement strand
GGGGTTTATTGTCACATTTGTTAGTGTTGAGGACGTGAATGTATGTAAATGCCTTTAAAGAATAAAAAAACCTGTTTATCATAATTAATAGAAACTAAATATACGGTTACATTTTACTTCTTGTGTTGCTCTTCATGTGTATTCATAAAAGTCGCTTCACCTCATTTCATCTCAGCAGCATTTATGAAAATGAATGTACTGAAATGGCGGCAGTGCTAACGCGYGCCTATTAATAACAGCTGAACTACATCTGAGCAGAAATGCGTTTAGGGCGAAGCGGAGCGACTGGACTCAGATTTCAAGAGGTGGTTTTTGTTTAGAAGAAAAGAAAACTTTGCGATAAGTTTTAAAGCCCTCCACTAAGAAAAAAAAACAGTTTTGATAAAACAAACAAACAAACAAACAAACAAACAAACAAACAAACAAACAAACAAACAAACTCAACTGCAAAGTTAGGATCTAACAAATTTAGAAAATACATTGCAGCAAAAGAATCCCAAACTGAAAAACACAGCAAGAAAAACTAAATGAAACGAACTTTACCTGCAGATTTCTTTGCTTTCTCAGAGCTGCTTCGCTTGAAGAAAAAAAAACATTTTTGAGCTGATGTTTCAAATCCACATGAAGAAAAACTCTTACTTCTCTGCAGCAGAAAGCCTCCAYGTGTGTCCTCATCCTGTTGCTGCTGAGCTTTTATACAGGTTTTTAACTTGCAAAACTATACCTTTGACCTCAAGTGAGGCTGACACTCGTTGAAAGTAAAATCCTGTTTGGTTTTGCAATGGTAAAAGTAGACTTTGTATTAATGGAAGTATAATGATATTTATGGCTTTGGTGGTGGAATAATGTATCTCAATGCAGATGATGCTATGTTCACATATTCATTTATTAATTTATACATTTGAATTGTCATTTAGCTTTACTTGTTATTTAAATATTTATTGTTTTTATGTTATCGTTAAATGCAATCATTTAAGATACAAGTGGAATTTTGTATCCTTCTTTTCTGTTTTCTTTTCTTATGTTGATTTAGAGTCTCCTTCCTTCTGTCTCATTCATATCTTYGAGATAAGATGAAAAAGAAAAGCCAGATAAACACAACATAAAGTTCTGCAAAGTTTTTTCCCCCCAAAGTTCAGAGGAAATGTCATCGGAGAAGGTAGTGCCGGACCGGAGGCAGCCGATGCCAGAGGGAGCATGTGAAGGCTGAAAATGTTACCGATGATAAATAAACATTATTTAAAAAGATCTGTCAGCTCCTGTTAGAGCCAAGCCGTGCTTCATTTGTTTCGATGCTCCGAGGGGATGAGGAATATTTAATCACTCGTCTGAATGACATGAATAATCACAAAAAAAAGCATTTTTACACACACACACACACACACACACACACACA
>NW_013952485.1:1199120-1200650 GCF_001266775.1 Austrofundulus limnaeus | reverse complement strand
AGTCCGTACGGACTCCAAAGTGCCTCACACTACAGATGTTCACTCATTCACACTCTGATGGTAAGCTACAATGTAGCCACAGCTGGGGCAGACTGCCATGCACCACAAATCCCTCTGACACCACCAGCAGGCAAAGTTGGTGAAGTGTCTTTCCTAAGGACTGAGACGGATGGAACAGGGGATTGAACTTGCAACCCACTGGTTACAGGATGACTCCTCTATCCAGGAGCCACAGCTGCTCCAGAGAAAAACAGAGCATCATAATCATCTCTAGAAACCAGATCAGATATGTATTTGTCATAATTCTAGTTATTTATTGCACTCATATTGATAAAACTGTATACTAACCTGAAGGTCAATCAAATGTCAATCTAACCACCAGGATACAATAAACCCACATGGTAACATTTATCTGGCTCACACAAGTCACTAACACTTGACCTAGACTCTGCAAAAAAAAAAAAAAAAAAAAAAAAACAACAGCCCATTGGTGACCTAGATGTGTTTTGCCAGAGGTGGTCCATGCATGGGCCAGCACCACATAAAACCAAACGACAAATGGGTCAGTTGTGGTATGCTACCTTAAAAACATTTATATCATTGCCAGACCTGGCCCACATCTAGTTTACAAACCACTTGCCATGCCAGCAGTCTGCCAGAAGTTCCAGATCTGGCCCACACCTGTGGGAACAATATTATTAAACTACACTGAGCCTTTCAAGTATCACAAAAGTTTGCAGCTTTTGCTCCAGTTAAGCTTTGCAGGAAACATTATTAATCATTATTAAATTTGACAAAGCCCCAAAGATGTAAGCTGCATCTGAATATCTTACGTGGCCGATGGTATCCCAGAATTCCTTGCGCCATCAGCAAACTAAACAGGAAAATGAAAAAAATAGTTTGGAAATTTACCCCAAACCAAATAATTTGTTTTCAAATGTAAATTTGGTAACTTGACTGTAGTAACTTAATGAAATTTTTATAGCAGTGAGAAATGACTGTAAATAAAATGCAATTAATTTACAAGTACTGATGCTGGGGCTTAAAAGAAGATCTATGTGTTTAACATTTACATTTAAGGCTGGTAAGGTTTAGTTTTTAAGTGTAAATTTTACTAAATGTGGGTGTGGGGGGGGGGTTGTTTTTGGTGACATTTGGGGGCAATTTTAATACAAAATGCCTACAGTTGGGGACAACTGGTGCATTTGGGGACCTAACTTGAGTCCCTGCTTGGTTTAAATGTCATTGGTGGGTTGGGGGTTGGGTTTAGGACCAAGGTTTGAATTGRGTTTATTAGTTTTAGGGTCAGGTAGGTACCTGTGAGGTTAACCTTAGGGTTTGTGGTCAGGGTTAGGCTGTAGAAATGTAATGGAAGTCAATGGAATGTTCCTAAATGTCTGTATATGAATGATGTAAATACTGTATATGTATTCATATATAATGAATGTAAATATATGTATGTTGCTGGGCAAACGTGTGTGTGTTTGTGTGTGTGTGTGTGGGGGGGGGGGGTGTGTGTGTGTGTGTGTG
>NW_013952485.1:1197970-1199108 GCF_001266775.1 Austrofundulus limnaeus | reverse complement strand
TGTGTGTGTGTGCGTGTGTGCATGTGTCTGTGTGTGTGTGTGGGGTAGTGTGTAAAGTAAACAATCTTAAAAAACTGTAAAATGTTCAAACTTTTTGAGGAAATTTTGCAATTAAACTATAAACCTATCGACATGGCTAAATTCATGAAGTATTTAAATACATTTTTATTTCTTTAGTGTGAATATAATATACAGAATAATATTACAAATTTAACTTGCTACCCAATAAAACCGAAGGTAAAAAATCACTTGCACTTGAATTTACTGCCTACCATGTTTTTAATAGTACATAATAGAACATTTTAGATTAAACAAGTAAAAAAAAAATAGATATTTGAAACCAACCAACTATAACATTTTTTTTACAGAATTTTAACTTTATTATGGTTGGTCGAGTGGTATTTGTTTGATCATGATAGTGTTAGTGACGCTGCGCAGCAAATAACAACTGAGGTAGAGAACAATGTCAATGGAGTGGTCATTTTTTATATTGAAAAAAGTGTATTTGTGCATGTACATAAATAATTTGTGTGTTTGTGTAATATTGGTAAATATCAGTTATCAGCTATAACAGGAATAAAAATATCAGATCAGTGGAAATGATCCTATCAGTGCATCTCTAACTTTATTATCTCTGTGAATAAAAGTTTCTTAGTGATAATATCCAGACAGACAGGTAATGGAAAATATGTAATGGAAAAAAGTAAAGTAAAATTATTAGAAGTTAGACAGTTCTCTTTGTGCTGTGAAAAACAGTGAAAACAAAGTCAAAYATATGCATCATGCAAACAGCTACATCATTATTTTAATTAAAAAACAGTTATGTGGTCAAATTATGTTTTTAATCTACTTGAAGTTTGACATTTTAACAAATACAATCAAGCCTTTTAGCAGCTACATCAGTTTGTGTTATGGTATACTCCACTGTTGCACATAATGAAAGAGCTCATGATGAAAACAGGCAGAGCTGGAGTTCATGACCAGCTGTGTCACAGGCAGAGGTGTCAAGAGTATTCACATTCATTACTTAAGTAGAAGTATAGATACTAGGGTTTAAAAATACTTTTTGGAAGTAGAAGTATCAACTCGAGCTTTTTACTCAAGTAAAAGTATAAAAGTACTGGTTTTAAAACTACTT
>NW_013952485.1:1194423-1196924 GCF_001266775.1 Austrofundulus limnaeus | reverse complement strand
AAAGTATAAATAACCAAAATTACTACTTAAGTAAAGTAACAAAGTATTTGTACTTAGTTACTTGACACCTCTGGTCACAGGTTAGCTAAAATATAATTAAACCTCTGCAGCTCATGAAGACGTGATGTCATAAAAACATGTGCTACTTTCTTTGCTTTTGTTCTCCCAGTTCAGTTCAGTATCTGCTCTGCCCATTCACGCTCAGCACAAGATGTCACGGCGTTCTCGTGCCCACTGGCACCAAGGACACCTGCTTGTTGGCATGGTGACATCTGAGCCTCTGGACAGACTAACGGGGCGTCTGTTCATCAGGGGCTCTGATGGGTTGCCCTTAGCAACAGGCCTCATTGGCATCTGCACATACAGTATTTTGGATAAGCAAGAAGAATTTTCTATCGATCCATCCATCTACCCTTAAAAATATATCAAAGAGAAAAAAAAATGTTTTTTTTCTTCCACCCAGATCCTCATGGTCATAGAAACATTCAGTTTCATTAAAGAGAGAAGCTCAGCACGTTGTGTAACATAGACATAAAGTGAGAATCAATAACTCTGAAACTGAGTTTGAAGGTTTGTCAACATAGTCTTGTCATTTCTAAGTTTTTCTAAGCAGCATTTTACTCTCATTTTTTCTTTTTTTTTCTTTTTTGCATTATGTGTCACGATGAGGGATTATCTCAACAGTAGAGCCGAGCTTTGAAAAGAAGAAGGTGGGTTGGGTGGAAACACAGCAACTTTTGGAAGCACTTGTCCGACTTTACAGACTGTATCAGCTCAGGACAATATTTAATTTGAGTGGATCTGAATCAAYGTAAAAGTTAACCTGCCTGTTTTTGTGGAAACTTGTGATTCAAAACCTATACTGCAGCATTTATTCATCTGTAGAACTTATTTGTGACTTACTGTTGATCTTTGGGTCACTGTAAAGAAAAGATAATAAATACAAAACTGTATTTTCCAGGCACWTACTTCATTTCTATACCACTRTCAAGTAACTGTTACCTTCAGYTGKTATGAAAATGCTGCTTATATCAAAAATAAAATTGACTTTGCATCATCTAAACACCAAGAAACTGACCTTTGTCTCTTTAAGAATCTCTTACCATTTCTGACACTCCCACTTCAGCACACCTTCACAACAATGCTTCGGGGGACGGGTGCTCAGCTGGAGGCTAAGCTTCAGGGTGGAGCATTGTGTAAATAGACAATATTTCGTACCAGCAAGCATATAGGTAGCTCTAAATGACAACCACAGGAGATTCAAACAGATTTCTCAAACATGCATGAATGAGTCAAAGCAACATTATGGGTATGTTTTTGATGCAGGACATGAYATAAAGTTTAAAAAATAACCTATTTAGCACTATACCCCAACTTTAAAAGATTTTCTTATGTTTATTTTTTATTAAAACACTGTATRTGTAACAGTACCTAACTATCAATATTCAGAAGTGTAGTGAGGTTTGTGTAACAAAAATAATAAAAAAAAAAAACAGAAAAAGTCATCAGGTTAGCCTCTCAGTTTGGTTGTCATCTATGCTTTGTCCAATAAAACACACTTTGACAACAAGAACAAATAAACATCAATTGAAAATCTAGAAACATAAAATTTAGGTAAATTCAGGTTTTCAAGAGAAAAACTACACCATAACCACATGATTATATGACTGATACAAGATGTTTTAGCTACAAATCAGCTGCTAATGACTTGAGGAGTATTTTATCCATGGCTCGTTTGCTGAATAGACAGACACACTGCTTAATATTTCTATTTTAATTAGGGTTTGATTCAAACAGCGGTCCCTGTGGTTCTAACAACCAGTGCTAACATGCTCTGGTATCACAACGCTTTAAACACCTCTTTAACTAGAAAGTAATGCATATCCCATCAGTGTATTCTGATRTGGAGGAATTCAGTCCATTCCAATCTCTTTGCATCTAGTGTGTAAAATTAAAGACGGACTTCTGTGTGTAGGTCAGAAGTTCACCTTCATTTGTGAGCAGACATTCATCTTTTTACACAGAACCAGTCACAGCTCTTCTTAATCAAATCCTGATCAAACACAAAGTCAGGTTTGACTCTTAATAATACATAACCTGCCTGCTTATATATACTTCCCACTGGGACACTGAAAAGAACATGCAGGTTCAAACATCTCTCCTCTTCAAAAGTCCTTTCATCATCTTATTTGCTGCTAAGACCTAGAAATATCAGGAAGGAATGACCAAAAAAGCAGTCTCTTCTTTCAGGGAATGTTTGTCATTGTTCTGAAACGTGGTCTTTGATTTGCAAAGTCAAAAAAAAAATAATGAAACTTTATGGGAATAAGATGACAAAATAAAATATAAAAACTGATACATCTTTGTAAATGTTTCCTTTTTAAAGTCATTCTATCATTTGCTAAAGGGATCCCTGATTAGTTGTAACATTAGACTTTATTTGATGAACATGCATTTTAACTGTAAAATAAAGACTGTAAAAGTACTGTAGGATGTTTAGT
>NW_013952485.1:1192365-1194298 GCF_001266775.1 Austrofundulus limnaeus | reverse complement strand
GAAGGTAAGAAAACTTATGTTTTATACTTTTCAAATCAGAGTGCTAGGTCTTCTCTTTTTTTGCTGCTAGTTGAGTGAATTCTGGTTGGATTGTGATGAAACTTATATTTTTAGAATCTGTGAGGCCTCTGCTTTCAGTAAACATGTTGTTTGTGTGAAGAAGTCACGGGGTGAACAGCTGAGACCGGGTTTTGCAGAGGCGCCATTTTGTGCAGTTTGTTTACATATACAGTAGATTCAACTGCGTGTTGTTTTATCTGTGTCTGGTGGATATAGAAATGGTTTCTATGAGATTTTAGCCAAGATTCTGACGTTTCTATAGATACCACACATGTCTATGTTTACCTATGAGAACGTTGGTTAATAAAGAAAGAAAAAAATACAATTTTGCACCCGCCAGCGGGGGCGTGGGGCTCTTAAGAGTTTATTTTGATAAAAAAAAAACTTTGGCCTTATAAAAAAACTAAAGACTTTGATTTAACAACAAGCAGGGCATTAGATTAGTAGTTTGTGYTAGAATATAGGCACTTTAATCCAAAGATGCTGTTAGAAATTGCATTGCTTTCTTGTCATTGTCATTCWAAGTGATTTTACTGAACCCACCAAATGGGAGCCGTAGAGAAGACTTATCTCAGCTCTTAGTGAGAAAATTTTGCAAGAAACGCAAAATGCTAATTGAGGTACATGTTGGGTTTCCTTGTCTGAATCCTGGTCATTTGATTAGAGTAAAATAATATTCCCTCTGCTTTGACAGAGAATGGAAACACAAGCACAGAAGGCAGTCGACTCAGTAAAACTCACAGTGTCGCTGCTCTTTGGCTGGCGATAAAGATTCAGCCTGTTCCTTTAGCTCCAAGTGTAGTCATGTGTATAATTGCTCTGGGACTCGAAATGCACCATGTGTGAATATAAAGGAAGGGCCATTTAATGGGAAACACTGTCCAAACAACATAGCTTCAGTTTGTCTGAATGTCCCATACTGAGCACCTGCAGAGGACGGTGCAGAAAGGTTCATGACAGCAGCAACGAATGGTGAAGTTGAGAGAAGCAAGCAAAGTAACAAAGTAGATACAAAGTAAAGGAAGGTTTGGGTCAAGCTGATAAAATGGAAAAATAAAGATGTTTTAAAAAAAGAAACTCAAACAGGTTTCACCTTACTCGTTCTTTGGAGAAACTAAGACTATTTCAGGCCATTTTTATAATTGATAATATGGTGAACACAGAAGAGGCCTTTTTGTGACATCTACATGTTTTCCCATACACTGTGTTGTTTTTTCTGAATGTTTTCTTTTTTAATTCCACAATCAAAAATTGCACAAATATTGAAGTTGTGTTAATAAATTTAATAGAACTGGCATTTTTTAAAGGAAATGATTTAACCCACTGCCTTGCATGTCAAAATGTCATCTGTTAGGGCTCATATGTTAGAGATGACTCAAACACACCAAACCTGTAACCTTGTCTTAGTTAAACACTTCTATGTTTGCTAAGCTTGATTAGCAGTGACGGCCATCTTGAATTGGGATGAATCCAGAAGTTTATCAATTGAAAGTAATATTTTCTGTAAGTTTCATTAAAATCCATTTTCCTCTGTATTGACCACTGGGACACCAGAAATTTATAAATTATTTATTAAAATTATTTAGTAAAAATTATTTAGTAAAAATTTATGGACCAGAAATTTGTTTGCTCTAGCTTTTGTCCTATGAGTAATAAAGTAATTGTATGAACTTAAAAGAAGTTTTCCTTTTGTTTGCTGTTGTTTTGTGTTTGTTTCGTTCATCCACCCATTTTGTCCTGTTCAGGTTTTCACTGCAGAGGCAAGAAGTCAATCCCAAACAGTGGTCAATATCTGAGACTGAACCCTGCAAACAGATTTTAAATTTAAAGTGGAGATGAAGAAAATAAAGGCTCGTGACAAAGCATGTATGCA
>NW_013952485.1:1188702-1192221 GCF_001266775.1 Austrofundulus limnaeus | reverse complement strand
TTATTTATGTATTTGCCTTCTTAGCACAAGAAGGTTGCTGGTTCAACTTCTGGTTAGGATCTCTGTTCGCTCTGTACTTGTTTAGGCTTTTTCTAGGTAACAGTCCAAAAACATGCATGTTTTTGTGTCTGTATGTGTGAATTGTTGTCTGTCTTATCTGATGCATTTGGTGAAATGTCCAGGATGTATTCTATTTCTCTGCGGTGACCCTATGACCTTGATAAACAATATTAAGCAAGATGATATTTATCACTATGGAGGTTAATACCTTGTTGTTTAGCTAAAACCTTAATGTAAAATTGACTTTTATTTTGTTCCTGTTTTGGTATTGTTACACTGAGAGGTGTGGTGTACAAAAGAGAGTCATACTCTTAAATGGCTTTACAGCAAACAAAGCAGGTTTATTGGGTCTTTTCAGGCCTCACAGCAGCTCTCAAAGTGGCAGCCCTTCCATCCGTCTCACTACATTCAACAGTCCACCTATATACACACACACCCCACCTTCAATTCAACTCAGCCAATCACCTCAGTCTTTCAGAGCGGGAAAGAAAACAAACAGTGTGACATAGATAATTTAAACAATTATTCATCTATAATGGAATATCAAACAAACATTTTATGTATGCAAATGTGTAATTTACAAGTCAGTTTACTCATTTAATTACTGAAATTTTCTTCTTACTCTCAACAAAGAGGACACACCTATGGTAACAAACATTTCATCTGTACATTGACATGTTCACAACTACACACCACACTCTGAAACTAAAACAGAATGGTTTGGGAAGAACTTGGTGCTTCTTAACAGGTATTTTCTAATTTTTATCAGGAAAAAGCTTCTTTAGCTGGTAAAAGTTTCATCATGTATCTTCGTTAGTCTGCTGCTTGGCATCATGATTAAGTCCTGGGTTGTAAAAAAGTAATTCAAAGTAAACTAAAACTCTTAAAGTATAGTATAGTGTAGAGCTACAGAGTCAAAGATTCCTCGTATGGTCAAAATCAATTAAAAATAAGACCACCTTATGAAATGGCATAATCAGAAAAAATAACATTGAACTTAAGAGAGGAAAGGGGTGGGTCATCTGTGATGGTGCCAGCTTGCAGGCATACACCAAATACAAAAGTGAAAAATCACACTCAGGTTCATTTGTGTCTGAAGGGCTCGACACACGGGCAGCGACAAACTACAGCGATTAACGGCCGTCATCGCAGCCAGGGTGAAACCCGACACACGGGACGCGATAGCGATCGCAGCGTTGCGAATCGCGCTCTCTGGTCGCTTGTCTTCACAAAATTTGATTGGTTCTTGACTCTGAAGGTGGGTGTGCATTACGGACGTGTAAACTAAACAAATCTTGCGATGCTAATGATATTGAAAAACAAACGCACATCAAAATACAATTTTATGAGGAAAAACTTACCATAAACTTCACCCTGGCACCAACAAATTCCCACAAAGCTGCTTTTTTTAGTAATCACTTGGTGAAAGTGTTAGCTAACTGCAGTGTGTAGCACACTCTCCTCTCATTGGTCAGYCAATGAAACCCTCGCTGATTGGTTGTACGCTAAGCGACAGCGACAAAAGTTGAACATTTTTCAACTTTCATATGTCGCGTCGCAAGCTTGCGTATGCACGACTACGTGTACGAGCGCGAAATTTCACATGCACTATTTTCGCCGGTCTCTTAGCTGGAGGAGGGCAAGCGATTGTCGTCTCACCGCACAGGCTCCATAGGAAATGAATGGAGAGCGAGCGACGTCGCCTCCCGTGTGTCGAGTCCTTTAATGAAACTTGTGAACCACAACACAGTTTTCTACAAATGAAATCAATGAGATTATACGGAAGTTATCAATGATCTGCTAACAAAAACAAATGAAGAAACAAAGAGAGAGCTGCTTTTAGACAAGCTGTGTATTGTACTGAGGAACATGGAGCACTCTGGGATATGATATGGAATGACTGAGCTAAATGCAAATGTCTGATTGATTTTTTTGACCAAGGCAGAAAGATCACCTCCTCCTATTGATCTACTTGAGGCAGAACGAGGGTAAACAAAGACACTAACCTCTGACCTCATGGCCTTGGCCTACAGCCAGAAAGCTGCCTTTTAGCCCTTGTCTCGTGACCTCTGACTCCTGCAGATGTGACCTCCAAAGATGTTTGGATGAATGGCTCTGCTCCAACTGCTCCTGGCCAAACTACCTGAGCCAAACGAACACCTCCACAGAGTTTAGGAGGAAGAAAGAGAGCAAAAGAAGTTTTCATCCAAGAAACAACTTCTCCTACAGGATGTGTCACCGTGCAGCTGAAATACAATGAGAGAAACAAGTTGAGGGAGAATTTCTCAAGCCTTAAGATGCTATTTTCAGGTTAATAGCAACTAACGGTTATTGACTTGGTAATTTAATTACTTGCGCATGGTTTAAACTTATAAACGCAGACATGACTGTAAAAAACTGTGTTCTCTGTGTTCAAATACAACAGAGTTGTTCTAAGTGTTGAAAAGTACTTTAAATCTGTTTGAAATGAATACTAATACTCACAAATGAAAATATTAAGCCATCAAAAGGTTTGTACAGATCTATTATGTGATCTATTATATGTCTACTGATATACAGTATTAGAATCTAATGTGTGATTTTAAAGTATTTTTTCAAAATAAGACAAGACAAGGTTCAACAGGCAGTCTTAACCTTTAGAGTGTTTTGGTTTGATAATTGTGTTTTTAGATTTATTGTTGATTATTAGTTCTATTAGTTTTTTTGGTCACCCTTACCTACTGTTTTATTTGGGTAGTTTCTGTTCTCTGTCTGCTTTGCATCCTTGTCTTTTGTCATACTGGGTCTAGTACACCTGTTCCTCATGGCTGTCATATCTCTTTGTATTTACAATTTTTTAGTGTTCCTCATGTTGTTGTGGCCTACTTCTTGCTTTGTTCCTGCTTGTTTTAGTCTTATCAGTTCTACAAATAAAGGCTCATATTTATTGAATTGTATGTCAGAAGTTTTTTGCTTATTTTGTAACAGGAGAAACATGGCTGCTTTGACTGTAATTAAACAGGGAGGTGATGAGACACAAGGAACATGTGTGCAGATTACAACTCAGGTCAGGCGTTTCAAAAAAACAAAGCTGACAAAAGAACTAGTACTACACAGTGAAAGTGCAAACAGAATGAAACAAAGACAATTCAAAAGTCAGCTGTAAACATCAGAATCAGGAAGCGTATCATATAACACATATAAGACACCAAAACTCAATAAGAATTTTGAATCTGACTATTTTAAAAGATTTATTTTGAAAATAGTAAAGATCYAGCCGCCTTTACAAGTGTTTCCTTTCAGGGTCATGGAGAAACAGWTTTTTATCTCGAGCAGTTACTGGTTGAGAGGAAGGTATACACCCACCTCACTAAAGCCCCGTCTCTGTTGTGGAGTTTCACTCTATTCGGTTCATGTCTGTTCAGTTCTGCTCAGGTGTGTGTGTGTGTGTGTGTGTGTGTGTGTGTGTGTGTGTGTGTG
>NW_013952485.1:1183504-1187597 GCF_001266775.1 Austrofundulus limnaeus | reverse complement strand
TATATATATTATTTGTCACAGCATTGTTTATAAGTGTGAGTGTAACCTTGGGCGGCCAGTTTGTCTGAAGCCTCTCGGCAATTGGCTCATTTCAGACAACTCTGTCCAGATCAAGCTGCACGTGCTCGTCTTCACCTCTCCAAGATTTGCAAGTTCTGCACCGGCTCAGCCCAACCACAGGCAGAAGTTTGCTGACGCCAAAATTGCAAGCCTGCRATATTCGGTTTTACCTGCTTGGAACCACCTCAGAGGTGTCAGAAATTTACTTTTGATACTTAAGAAATGTCCAGCATGAAGGACCTCTCTTCTGAGATGACCTTTTAACCCCGAGATTATGTTCCAGAAATGAACTGAACCACTTTCTTTAAAAGTTATTTTAAAGATACAGTTTTCTGTCTCGATAAGGTTTATTTTCCTTCATCAGATAATCAGCTACAGCATGAATATGCAGACATATTCTTCAGATTTTTAAGAAGAAAAGACAAAAAAATATGAAATGTTTTATTTTCTTGGTTGATTTCATTGTTGTCGTACTGTATATGACTGTGAATATGATCTGAACAGTGCAGATGTGATTCTAACCATTGAAGATCATTGAGGTGTTTTAACAGGTTTTTTCTTTTCTTTGTTTTTGAGACAACGCTCTCCTTGAGAGACAGACTGTCTGTATTTTGGTCAGAGCTGCTGGACAGTGGAACACGTCTCCGGTGTATCTTAGATTAAACCTTGAGAGAAAAGAATCCARACAATCTAGTGACGTAAACACAGAAACCTGTTCTGGGGAGAGGTGGCTTCCCTCCCTCACTCGAGTCTGTCTGTCTGGGTGTGCCTGTCTTTGTTCTTTTTTATCTGAGAAAACAACATGAAAACTCAGAATTAAAAATTTTAATGCCAACACAAAGATAAATTAACCTTTGAATAAAAACTTTGTTTAACTGCAAGAAATACTTTTGTGGCTTGAAGGAATTAAACTACTAGGAGGTCTGTCGGCCAAAATTCAACCTCAACTCTCCAGCAAACTTCTGATTTTTGCTGACATGGTCCACCTGTGGGTGACCTCAAGACGGCTGTAGATCTCAGTGGAGCCTGGGAAGTCAGGATCTGCCAAGTCACACTTGTAAGCCTGAACAGGAACCAATCCAGGGGGCTCAACAAAAGGGTAAAGCTGTCTAAATATCCAGATGAGCTGAACAAGGCACTCTCCTCTCCTTTGGAAGATAAAGCAAAGTCAGGTCAGGTTGGTGCTGATGCAACTTTTGATAAAACCATTTCCTTGCTTGCAGTAATAAATAAAGAAATAACCCAGTAAATAACAGGTGAAAATAAAAATGAAATGAAATAAAAATAACTAACTGGGCAATCTGGTCCAATCTTAATACTTCTCACTCATTCCAAATTCCACAGTGAATTTTTMACTGTGATAAAGTTAAGTTAACAGTTAACTAGTTAACACTTATGTTTAAACTCACCATTATGAGAAAAAGAAGTAAGATCCTGTCCAACAGACTTTATTTGTTTGATACTGAYGATTAAAATCTCAGTGCACCTTTATTCATCTCACCCTTCCTTTTAAACTATTTTCTAAGCCTTTATTTTTGTCTTTTATGTTATTACTTTTTAGTATTTTTATCCATTATAAGATGTGAATCTTTTATTTTTTTTAATAAATTTTCTAAAGACAAAGTTGATTTCTTCTTCAGTCATTGCTTACGAACAGGGTTCCCTGCAGATCTCACACTTTGGTACTAAGAAGTCTGATTTCTAAAAGAGTGAATAAATGGTTGGTAAAAACAGTATCACCCTTCATCCCCTCATTCTTCTTCTTCTTCTTACATCAGATACTTTAAGACTTTTAATCAAGTAATATTTATAGAAGAGATTTTAACTTTCACCAAAATAATTTCATGGAAAGATACTTGTACTGTTATTTAGGCATCAATTTGAGGTACTCCATATAAAACTGATTAGCTTCAAGCAGCTGATCAAGTCAAGCTACATGCTGTGTGAGTTGCCTTCAAATGYAATCGGACATAATCACTGCTCTGCTCTGATCAAACAGGTGATAAAACAAAAATAAATTACTTTTTTGCTTAAAAATTAAGAACAATTTGGTGGAATTCGAAGTGTTACTCATTTTAATATTATTAACCTGCTACACATGGAATGGGGTATAATCTTCTCCTTGTGATGGTCCAAGGTGGAATAMTGCCAGGAGAGGGTGTCAGGATTCTGTGTTCAGAAAAAATGAAAACGTGCAATGAAAATGGACCAACAGGCTTGTCAAACATTTAATCTTTTAGCTTGTTGAAGAAACGGGTGAGATTATTGTGGTCAGTCCAGATGAAGGATAGACTCTCCGCCCCCTCCAGCCAGTGCATCCATTCTTCTGGTGACATTTGCATTGCCAGGAGTTATCTATCGCCAACATCGTCATCATAGTTACTCTCTGTAGGGGATAAACGTTGGGGAAAAAATGCACAGGATGGATTGAGGAATGCTGTGAGAGCACAGCTCCCACCTCAGAGCCAGAAGCATCCAYATCTTCCACAAACTCCAACTGAGATTCTGGATGAATCAAAATAGGTGCAGGAGTGAATCGTCGTTTTAACTCACTAAAAGCTCTTTTAGCATCAGTATCCCAGATGAAGGAATGTAAAGAAGAGGTGATTTTGGTGTTTTCTCTGGTTACCTCCCTTTAAGCAAAAACATACATGTTTTAACTCTAAATTTTTCCTATGTGAAAGTGTGACTGCTGGAGATGGGCACCGGCTCCTGCRTGACTTGGAAAGGTGAAGCAGGTAAAAAAGATGCAATATTACTAAAGCAATTAACCCAGCTGATCCTATTGGTGCCACCTGGAGCACAAGGGCCTCAATCATATTCTTTCTTAAAAAACAACAAACAAAACAAGAAACAATTTCCCTCCTGCTAATTGTCTTGTTATGAGGTCCTGGTTTGTCTGCATTTTCTCTTTGAGAGTTCACAGCCTCGTCTTGCTCCATTGTCTGCTTATTGCCTTTATCAATCTACTGGAGCCCAGAACAAAGACCTTCATGTTCMAACAGCAATTACTCCCTCATCTCCTGAGGCATCAGCGCAAGCCTAATTGGATTTAAATGAACCCCCCAAATTTCCCTTTGTTACAGAAAATAATCTGCGAGGCTTTTTAATTAAGATCCGATACAAACCCACGTGGATGGTCTGGAGCTGCTTTCCTGTCCAGCTCTTCAAATAGAGACTCTGGCTGGTGCAGCGGGCAGCTGGGTACAGAATCTGGCTCAGCGGGAGGTTGCTTGTAGTGGCTCTGTGTGTGTTTACGTGTAATGAGGAGGTCTATCAAGAGAGGCGAATAAGTTAATTAAAAGTGCTCTAATGTGATTGATTGACTTCTAATACAATAGTTGAGACATGTTGTTCTGTGTCAGATTAAAAAAACATTTGTTCAGCTTGATGAAAATGGTTTTCAGAGATTTTGAAAATACCTTTCTGGGGGAAAAAGTGAAAAAATTCAAATATGACTCAAAACTTTAAAACCTCAATAGTATTTTTTTAAAGTTCTAACCTATATCAATAAAAGGAGACACTTGCTGTTTTTTCTTAAACATTAAGGTGATCATTCATATATTTTGAAGAGGAGTCTTGTGGAGAAGTCTTTTTATATAAATTGTTTTAGACATATCTTTAAACAACTTTAGTTTCAAGATCATTTTTCTAAACTGAAGCAATTTTAAAACATACTCAGGTTAGCTGTTAGCTTCTTAATCCAATCAGAATAAAGCTTCAGTTTGAAGATGTTGAAAGAACGATCAGCAGGAGGTAAAATATTTGTTCTTAACCTGCTCATGGAACCCCACTTCACAAAGTCGAATTATCCTTTTAAATGTTTCAAAAAATATATAAAAATATTGAAATGAGCTCAGAAAACACGTAAAATGATGTTATGTATTATAGCCATGTTCAAACAAGATCTGATTGATTAGGATTRGCCAAAGACAAACTGCAAAAATGGTGTTTTAGCTGACTGGACATTGGTTTGGAAGACATCTACTTATTTTAAAACCTGGATGTAAAAGAAGAGGCTAGACAGAGAATC
>NW_013952485.1:1177370-1181687 GCF_001266775.1 Austrofundulus limnaeus | reverse complement strand
TCCTCCGCGCCGGGCAATGTCGTATGCGGCCAACAAATGTGCACTCATGAGGACCCAGCCCCTGAATTGAGACACAGCCTATGATTCAGCAACCAGCACTCTTGTCCCATGTCCCATGTCCCGGTCTCAGCTCCTTGACCCCCTTCTTGTCCCTTGGATTACCGCCTCTTGCCTCAGCCTGAGTCGGATACCTTCTGCCATCTGCTCTTCTGGTAATGACCCTGGTTCTGTTTCTCGGACTCCTCCTGCCCCTCGTCTCTCCCTTGCTCGGCACCATGACACCTCAGACCTCCTGGTTCTCGACCCCTGCCTGCCTCCCGGATTCAAGAGCTAAGTTTGCTCCTCTTAACCTGTCATATTCGTTGATCCCTCTGTGTATGACCCTCGCCTGTCCCTGGACCCCGAACCTATTTCTCAGACCCGCAACGCTCCCAAGGATTGTCGGTGACGTCATCGTGTTGCTCCAGAACCAAACAGTCGGTGTTTCCACAYGGAGGCTTCCAGTTGACACCAGGTTAGTGGCTAAAAATACTAGTAGTATCTTGTCCCAGAATCTTAMAGCSACTAACCTGTTTTTTCTGTGTCCAGAAAACCGGACCCGTGCACCTGGGTTATTCCAGCTCCACACCAGCAATTTTAATAAAACTTGTAAACCTTTATCTGTTTTTCAGGTTTTTATCAGAGCTCAAACTCAGATCCTTAATTATTTTTCCAGTTTTAGCTTCTCTCCACTGGTTCCCTGTCAAATTTAGAATAAAAATATTACTCCCAACATACAAAGCTCTTAACAACCAAGCTCCATCATATATTAAACATGTTATTGTTCCATACTTTCCTAACAGAGCACTTCACTCTTTGACTGCAGGTTTACTTGTGGTTCCTCGAGTTTCTAAAAGCAGAATGGGAGGCAGAGCTTTCAGTTATCAAGCTGCTCTCTTGTAGAACCAACTTCCAGTTTCTGTCCATGAGGCTGACACTCTGTCTACTTTTAAGATTAGTGAGGACTTTCCTTTTTTWATAAATCTTATTAGGCTTAGGTTTCCTGAGTTATTCCTTATTGCTGCTGCTATAGGCTTAGACTGCTGGAGGACAACACTTTGCTTTTACTATATAGGAGTTTGTTCTTGTGTATACAGGATACTGCTTTTTATTTAAATATTTTTGTTGTCAGATTTTGTTTTCTTCAGTGTTTTTTTTCCTTCGTGCATTCGTTTTGGACTTTCATTCCTTCCAGCCATCTGAAATTGTCTCAAACGCCAGCAATACAAAARCATCCAATCAAGTAACTTGAATGCTTGTACTAAGTTTCTAACATGATTTGGTTATGGATCATTCATATTTTAGTAAATGTTCACAAGAAAATCAAAAATAACTACATATTTTTATGATTATTTGTGGTAAAGAAATGGTGCCCTCTAATGTTACTTTGCTGTGGCGCTGTAGCTCCAGCTTGGGTTGAGATCATTTGACAMAACACAAAAATGCCCAGTTTGTTTTCTCAGAATGACAAAGCCAGTTCTTCACCAAGTGACACACATCTGGATATGGAAGACTTCTCTTAATCAAATCCTCCTAAATCATCAAAGTCTTCTGTCAATAATTATCTTCTGAAAAAGAAGAAAAGAACTGCATGTGAAATATTTAGTTGAAATTGGTCCAAAAGGAGAGAGAGAGTTGGGGATTACAGGGAAACTACAGCATGTTGTTTAAAGGTTGGAATAGGGCTACTATGAAAATACCTTTAAATCAAGACAAAATTATTTTTGCTTTTAAAAAATTATTTATCTGGTGGATTTCATGTTTAATATTTTTCATGGTTTGTGCCTAAAATAAAAATTAGGTGTTTGGAAATACTGAGGCTTTTGCTAMGATGGGTTGTGATGCTTCATAATCTTAACTTTCATCAGCACCAAACTTCATCATTAAAATTGTTTCCAGACAATGCTTTGGATTTTGTTTAATAATATTTAAAGAACAACTAGTAATGAAACATGGCTGCTATGCAATCATCTAACATTTTATTTATCTTATAAACACATTTTTATAACAATTACTACACTCGTGATTCAAGAGATGCRACAGTTTAACTTGTATCAATCACTTAATATTTCTATATGTAACACTTCCTTCTTCCCCTCTAAAGCCACTTGAGGAATCTTCTTAACTACAGAGAGCCTTTATAACCACGCGGACCTCAGTAGGCTGCTTCAGAGAGAAGTCTCCTCATTTTTGAAAGGCTTGGGGCCAGCCAGATTCAGCCGGGCAGAGCCTTCAGAGACACCGGCTGTTTGACTTGGCTCACGACTGGGCCTGGGTACAGGGCTACAGTTGTCTGTGACCACGAACTGCAGAGCTGCAGGTATTTCCTGACTAAAATTCTCTGCAGTTGTATTCAGCGAAGCAAGCTTTGGAGACAGAACACAGATAAACCTGGATGCAAGTGTAGGAAAACATAAAAAAAAAAAAAAAAGAACCGCAAACGCGCCATATTTTCCTATTTCGTTTTCTGCTCACGTTTCACTAAAACCTTAAAGGAAATTAGACATTTAAATCCATTTTCCCCCCAAACCATCTTCAGTGTCTTGTTTTCTTTGCAACACCACGTTTTTCATATAGGCTGGGGCTTTATTTGAATGCTCTAAAACCCAAGAGTCTCATCTTTTTTCAATTTCCTCTGTTTTTCCTCTGTGATGGCCCAGATGTTGCTCTTCCCCRTGTTTAGTTTAGCATAAACATTAATCATAGACTTCTGCGCCGTCACTCCAAGAGCACCTCTCACCATTATGTTAATGAATACAGACACTTAGAAAGAGGCACAGCTCAGCCTCTCCCAACACCTGCAAACACCTGGGTGCACACACACGGAGAAAACACCGCTTCTCAGCTGCATTCTCTCCTAAACGCTTTGGGTTCCTTCAAATTATCCTCAGGGATTAATGAATGTAATTTTCACACATTAACTACCTTTCATTCATACATAATTGGTTGACCCACAACTGCATTTGCCTGCCGGAGTCCGTTCGGTGTCGTCATTTAGTCCACAGCAGGGGTTTGTGATTGACAGCTGTTTCAGGGCTGCCTTTCTGATTCCACTACATTGGTTACAAATGGACATCTGTTTCAGCAAACTTTCAATCTGTCAGGAATCCCATTTAAAGCACCACATCCCAGCGCATTAAGACATCTGGCCAAACTTCAAAAAGACATCCATCTTTAAATTTGAGTTTCATCGGTCGTGTTTGTCTCGCATTGCTCAGTGTCGGCGAACAGGGATTTTTGAAGATGCTTTGATCATTCCTCCCCCCCTCCTCCATATTTCCTTTTTCCCCCGTCTCTCCCCACACCCGACACACCAGCACCAGCACAGTTTGTCTGTCCTGGGCTCTCTGTCTGTCTTTCCACGGCTGCCTCTGGTTCTGATTTAAACACACAGCAGGGGTTTGTGGGTAAGGGGACTCACGCTGCGAAGGATCTCTCCGGCTCGGGCAGAGCTGAAGGTCAAACGCACTCGTGATCACAACACCGCAGGATGACACTAAAGAGGCAGAGATAAAGAGCGCACAGAGATACTAGGGTTTGGTTCTCTCAGATGTGTTTTCATGTTGCCATGTTGAAGAAAACTCACTTTAAATCTCGACCACAGTCTCTGAACAATCTAAACAAACTCTGGTTGGAATTTATAATGAGTTTTCTTCCATTGTCTTTATTTTTGCTACTCTTCCATAAAGCTCAGACTGGTGAAAAACCCAGGCAGCGGTTGTTCCATAGTCTCTCTCATATCACCTGCTTAAGCTTGTAACTCCTTCAGAGTGCTCACAGGTGTCTTAGTGGTCTCTCACATTTTTCCTTCTTGCATAATTACTGAATTTATCAACACTTGGTAGATGCACACATGTCCATATTTTTTCCATTTCTTTATGATGGGTTTAAGAGAACTCCTCGGGATGTTTAAGGCCTTGGAAATCGTTTTGCATCCACCCCCTGACTTGAACTTTTCAATAAWATCACTTTAGAGTGAGAGGATATTTATGAGATTATAATCCATTATATATTTTTTATTTATTTTGTATTAGAGGACTGATTTCATTTTAAAATTGTTCTGATTCTTTTTTGTGCTGGCCGTGACTGTTTTATGATAGTAATAAAAGCATAAACATCCAATTGGGTACAAGTAGCACTGTAGGTATTTATACAGTATATATACAGTATATGTATGTATCCCTTTCAGCAAGGTTAGAATCATTATTATTATATACATATGCACTTTTTTGTTGCTGTGTTTTTGTTATCTCTGTTTCTGTGTGCACATATATATAT
>NW_013952485.1:1175016-1177121 GCF_001266775.1 Austrofundulus limnaeus | reverse complement strand
TATGTATGTATGTATGTATATATGTTTGTTTTCCTTTTACTGCTGGGAAAAGATAAAAAAAAATTTTAATCGCGACTAATCTCAAAATAGTTTTGAGATTAATCCCGATTAATCTCATTATTATGCACAAAATTAAATTAGGACTCAAGAATGTTTAGAGCATTTTAAAGGTAGTGCTTTATATGAAAAGGTTTGATTCATTCCCCAAACCTTTAAACAAATAAGGCAAGCCTGTCTATTTACTTCCCACATGTTGCACCCGACCTTGTCTGAAGCCTCCGTGTTTGATACGGTGGTCATTTGGCCTCAAGAATGTGCTTTGAATTTATGCGATATTTCAGGCTTTAACTACTCTGGTAGTGGTAGAGCATTGCAGTGCTGACTGTTATCCAGACGTCAGGAAAAGTTTTTAAAAAATGCCCATGCAAAAGTCTGGTTCCTTTCCGGCCTCCCTGTGAGGTCATGTGAGCAGCAGCCCTACAAGACATTGGCTGTGATATGTGATAAGGGCCATTTAAAACCAACAGTGATCAAGACCCCCCCCCCCCACCATGACCACTGGGTTTATGTGTGTTTAAAAATAAAGAATTGTTGCCGACAAACATTGACTGCATTAATGTGATGGTAATGCATTAACATGCCAATCAAGTTGAAGATGACCACTAATTAAAAAACACAAACACCACGCAATTAACTGAGGTCAGTTCTCTCCTGTCTTAAATGTGCGTGTTCATCTTGAATCAGGTTGCCTCAAAATGTTAATCAGTTGTAGATGTACCTCTAAAAGTCTAGCATCTATTCTGTGGTTCAGGGGACATTTTTCTAACAGATTACGTATTTAAAAAATAGTCTCATCAGGGTGAGTGAGGGGGCAGCAAATTTATACAGTGGGGCGTTGCCTCCCCTGGCCCTCCCATTTAGCAGTGCCCCTGAGCTTGACCCTAAAACAGCTGAAATCCACTTTTAGGAAGAATCTTTGTGCACCTAAACATCCCAATAAAAGTGACAACAATGTCATTCTTAAAAAAACATTATTTTTGTTCAATCAGTTTGTATTTTAACTTTGATTAGATGGACCCTTGACTGCTAAAGCAAATCCAACAAACACAGCAGCACAAATAAGAGAAAATCTCCTGTTTGTTTGAATGAAAAACTTCTGGTGTCCAGATGAAGGTTTTTATTTTTTGTAATTTTTTTGGGAAGCATTTGCATATTTTGAGAATCCACCCCTCCACCTCACCATCCCCCTAAAAAAAGGAGAAAAGGAAAAGAAAATAGCCCGGGGACAGAAATGACTGATCTGCATATTGAGGATGAGGGGAGAGGAAACGGGAAGAGACAGAGAGCAGAGTCTCTGTGTAAATGATTTTCAGGTTGATCTTAAAGAAACAATAACGTCAATTAGCTAAYGGTGTCGTGCTCATTACGCTGGATTAATCGCAGAACTTGCTGCAACTTTGAACTGACTGTATTCTTAGCTGGAGAGTAGCTGCTCAGAGAAGGAATAGGGGAGGAAGAGGGGGAGAATGGCGAGAAAAAATGTGCATCATAAGAAGGCCTCTTTACCCAGCTTCCTTCATGAATAACAAATAGAGAAGCTGGTGCTGCGACCAGGCAGCACAACACATGAAAAACATTACAGCCTGCTCTGAGTCGTCTGGTTYGCTCCACATTATGCAGCTCCACTCGAAACATGGGAAACACTGTGGCGCTTTTGTGCAGATTCTGTGAAACTGAGCTTAAAATCTGATCATTTAAACAGTGTCAGAACTCAGACATTGTTCCAATTCTCTTTGTCACAATTTCATTATAAACAGTTTATTTTGCTAATATCATTTATTTAGTTCTTTACTGTATTTCAAACCTTCAGACACACAAAGGCAGAACAGTTGGTTGAAATAAAACAGATTTTTTAAAAAAAAATGTGAACTTGTTTTGCAGTGATGAGCATAGCCTTAAGAATACAGTCTGAACTGGTCATGCAAAAATAATTTTACTTATTTCCCAAGTAAAAAAAAAGATTCAATTTCCTTAAGAAGAAGAACTTGAAAGTTTTACTAAATTACAATTAACACAAAGTTTTTGCTTTTTGAAATTTTAAAATT
>NW_013952485.1:1166417-1173446 GCF_001266775.1 Austrofundulus limnaeus | reverse complement strand
AAAGGTTTATCCTCCACTGTCTTTTATGTCAGAGTTTTTAACTAAAAATATATTATATAAAGAAATGACAAAGGGTTTTGGTAAAACCTTGAAAACAGCATGCTGCTGTCATGTTATGTCACAAAATCTCACCAGAGCTCTTTGTGCTCATTAAATTCTTGTWTCTGTACAGAGWTGCAGACACTTTGTGATGGCGAAGSWTGATCAGACGTGGTAGTTGTCTTCATTTGGACTGACTTCAAACTTAAATCAACTGTAGATAGATTTCCACAGAGTGCTTTCAGAAAGTAGCGTTAAAATCTGACCAGTGGTTCACGAGGTATTTTGCTAACATAGTTGAGTCTATGTTGTAAAGCTGAAGTTTTAAGCAGACCAGTTTGCTCGTATATGACTCTCAGMTACTACTGCTCCAAATTTAGGTTTAACATCRGCATAATTAACTAATATAGCTATTTTGTGTTAGTAAAAACGGATTGGCTCCGGCAGCCATCTATTGAGTTACTCAAAAAGTTATTCAAGTGTATAGATGCACAGCCAATTGTTACTTTTTGTATTTATTTAAAAAAATGCGTCCAGTGTGTCTTGAAAAATTTTGCCACACACACACACACACACTTGTTATTGTTAGTTTATCATTTGTCCATCATTAATCTTATCTTGTGTCTAATTGTTCATTTACTGTATTTTTCAACCAAGTCATGCTTCTTTACCTGCAGCAGTCAGAACTCGGAGCACCAACCGTGAGACGCWCCGTCCTCTCAGCGTCCAATCAGCTGCGGCTCCGCGCAGCCGCGCTCCTGTCATTGGGCGGAGGTGGTTTAGGACAACGCAGCGGTCCTGTTGGCATATCGTAAACTCGCGCTCCTCTCCGCACGCACAGTGGAACAAGTCGCGCCGGAACCGAGCGGATCGGAAGCGAGAGAAACACCAGAGACTTTATGAGTTTAGTTGGTACGATTGAAAAAACAAAAAAAGAGAGACAAGCATCAGAAGTCTCAGCACTCCTCACTCTGGCACCGATCAAAGGTCTTTTTTTTCCCCATCTCCTGAGTGGATTACGCACAGCGGGGTTTTCGGGACACAGAGAAAAAAGTTCTGAAACTGTCCTTTTACGCACAGGAATGCGTAAAGAAGTCTWTTACACACTTTGTTGACTTTAACTTGTCACGTTTAGCTCATGGAGTAACCTGGCACTTTTTTAATTGGAAGAAAATCCTGAATYAGAGTAAAATAATTTATGGATTAGAGCAAAAGTGAACTTCAGCACCAGAGGAGAGACATCTACCTGAAGATTTATGCCTTGGGGGATGGCAGCGGCCACCTCAGGTCCATACCTCGCCAGCAGCCGGATCCTGTCCGCTCAGTTCGTTCACTCTGACCGGAGGGGAGCTGCTGGCATGCAGYCGGGTGGCGCCGCCGTCACCGCGGTGTCAGGGGGTTACAGGGGCGACCCTCCCATTAAGATGGTGCAGAGCGACTTCATGCACTCAGCCATGGTGGCGAGCAACGGCGGACACATGCTGAGCCACCAGTGGGTGACGTCGCTGCCTCACGCTGCGGCCGCGGCTGCTGCGGCCGCGGCGGCTGCAGCAGAAGCCGGGTCCCCGTGGCCCCCCAGCGGCTCCCAGCCGCAGGAGGTGAAAAGAAACACGGGCAGGGAGGACCTCCACTCCGGTTCAGCTCTTCACCACAGGTCCCCACATCTGGGAGCGCATCAGACGCACGCAGGAAGTTGGGGAGGCACCTCGGCGGCGCACATCAGCATCACTGAGGGAGGGCAGCAGCAGCAACAGCAGCAGCAACAGCAGCAGCAGCAGCAATCCCTGGTTTATTCCCAAACTGGAGGATTTACAGTGAACGGCATGTTGAGCTCACACACCGGACAGAGCCTCATGCACTCTGGGCTGGTGCGCGGGGAGTCCCCTGAGCTGGACCACCATCATCATCACCACCAACACCACAGTCACCACGCGCACCATCACCAGCATCACGGAGTGGGCCACGACTCTCAGTCAGACGAGGACACCCCCACGTCTGATGACCTGGAGCATTTCGCCAAACAGTTCAAACAGCGGCGGATCAAGCTCGGGTTTACGCAGGCCGACGTGGGTTTGGCCCTGGGGACCCTGTACGGCAACGTCTTCTCCCAGACCACCATCTGCCGGTTCGAGGCTCTGCAGCTGAGCTTCAAGAACATGTGCAAGCTGAAACCTCTGCTCAACAAATGGCTGGAGGAGGCCGACTCCACCACCGGGAGCCCGACCAGCATCGATAAGATAGCCACGCAGGGGAGGAAGAGGAAGAAGCGCACGTCCATCGARGTGAGCGTGAAGGGCGCACTGGAGAGCCACTTCCTCAAGTGTCCCAAACCGTCCGCGCAGGAGATCAACTCCCTGGCGGACACCCTGCAGCTGGAGAAGGAGGTGGTCCGGGTCTGGTTCTGTAACCGCAGACAGAAGGAGAAGCGCATGACGCCGCCAGGGCTGCCGCGCACCCCGGAGGACGCGTACTCACAGGTGGGAAGCATGGGACCGGACACACCRTCCCCCTCCATAGAGTGTAAGAGGATGTACAACGACACGTGAAAACAGAACAAATAATGGTGGCAAGAAAAAAACTTTTTTCTAATGTTTTTCTGACTGATGAGAATCCCTGGTGTTATTTTTATACGATCCATCCATTGATGAATGGGACAATCTGGGACACTTTTGCACCTTTAGGCATCTTTGTGTGTTTATCTTGAGTATAACACATCCTCTGGAAAAGTCTGAGTCAGCTGATGTCTAAAAAAAAAGGAAAATCTTAYAAGACAATGTTTGTTCATTAAAAATTCACATATTCTGAGACAAAAATTAAATATTTTAGAAGCTATACGCCCAGATTTTCAGCAAAAGTTTTCTTRTCTCTGGGCTAGAAATAATGGTTCCTCTGTAATGCTGCAGAATTTAATATTTCTTCTGTCTGTTTTTCATCCTTAGCAATAATTTATGCATTCCCCTTCCAAAGTGTTCCTCATATTTTGTGTTGTGTATCAGTGGACTCATGTTGTAACACAAATAATGGTTAAGAAGYGATTTACAAATATTCCAACATTGTATTTCCCTCCTTTAAAAAAATWATCAGCACACTTTTCCTCAAGTTCATGTAAAAGTCTGTTTTTATTCTTGTGTAACAAGTTATTTATTATTATTTTTCTCTGTTTTTTTCATGGAAAGGGATTTATTTAATAAAATTGACACAAAATGATGTTGAGATGATCATTTTTTTAGTTCAGACTTTTTCTGTAATTAAAATTTTAATCAACATATCTAATAAATCTTTGAAATATGAATTTTCCAAAAAAGTTTTTAAGTGTTTTACTCAGAATATAGAGATCTGAATGTCCAACTTAAAAAAAATAAAGTTCATTCTAAACTTTTACTATGTGCAATGGACACAAATAAACTCTGGTCAGTGTTTAAAGAAAACAAACTAGTTTTGCAGCTCATTTCAAACACATGTTTTACATCCAGGCCAAAAATACCATAAAAAGAACAAATGTGTCAAACGGAACGCAGGCTTTCTGGTGGTTGTTAACAGGTTAAATGTACAAAAGAAAAAAGAAAATCCCCAATGTTTCACTGACCCCAACCCAGACTGAYGAGTCTGAGAGCCTCATCGAGTGGTTCATGTGAGATCTGCTGCACTTCAGACCAGCCCGAGCGGCAGGGCGATGGGCTGCAGCTCGGTGCACCACAGCCAGCCAAGGTCAGCTGTCCCAGATGGTGGTTCACCTCCGCAGAGGTTGCCAAGTTGACAGCGAGATGGAGTGACACAAGGCAGCAGCAACGGTTTTCTTGCCACAGATGATGATCACGATGATGGGTTTTGGGAGACAGGGAGTGAAAATACCACCGTGATGGAGTTCGGATAAACAGTCTCTTCATGGTTTTGTGCATAAACACAAGTATCTCCTGAAATGTTGCTGCGTGGATGCAAAAAGGAAAGTCCTTGGAAAACGTCTCAATAGTTGCAGTGAAACTGAGGGAGGTCAAAGGTCAGCTGACAAAACACAGGAGTGAACACAAACCAAACAGGTGAGATATTATTATAAATGTTCAACTTTTTATTTTGACACAAAGAAAAGAACTGACACACATTCCCTTAAACTCACACACTCTGTAGTTGTGAAACATGAGGCACAAAGTGGGGGTGTTTAGACAGTTTCAAAGTCCCACTAATGATTGGTTTTTGTCATGTTTTCACTATAATTGTGACAAATAATAAAAAAGGTTTCAGTTATTGATAAAGATAAAATAGTTTAAAATCGTTTTGGACAGTTTGTGTTGTCTTTATTTGTTTGATTATTATCGCAAAGTTTGTTCATTAAAACCAATAACTCCACAAGCAAAGCCACCTTCTAAAGGGGAGGTTAGGAGGCCCCCCAAATCTTGTTTTTACTTGAAAAAATAGTTCAATACCAACACCTTCCTAAAATAATTACCTAAATCCTTTTTTCTTTCCAAGGGTTTCAGGAAACACCAAAAACAGAACCAAAAATGCACCATAAGACTTTTTTGAAATTCCAAAACTGAAAAGAAAAAAGAAAAAAAAGTTTTGGGCATTATTTTAGGAAGGTGACAATATTTTCCTTATTTGGAATAAGCTACAAACCCACATCACTGCAAACTGYTTTAGTTTGTTAAGGCCTGTGTTGATGCTTCCATTTTGTTTTCCAGTTTTAAAGTCACCACTTTAAATAAACAACTTTACTTTGTGTCATTTTGAGTCGTATGGTAAATATTCTCATTGCTTTGAAGACAAAAGCACCGTTGCTCTTTTATGTAATTATTCTGTATTTTCTTCATTTTGAGATTTATGCTGTAAACACTCTGTGGAAGTCAAACAGTTTGCATTTTTGTCTCTGATTTTAAATAAAAAAACTCTGTATTTGTCATTTATTGTGTTCAGTGTAATCTTCATGCTTTAAAATAAAATATTTGTGCAGTTGCAGTGTTTATTATTTGGACTGCTGATATTTTCATCTTGACTTTTTCTCTTTCATTTCCATGACTCTTTGCTTTAGTTCTTGAAAAAATATTTTTTTACAGTTCAGATGCACTTATTATTAGTGCATTAGTGGCTATTTAAAWTATTAGCTTAAAGTGTGACAAAACTGACTTTCTCATTATTTCAGGTCTGTAGTTTTTCTGTGCCTCAGATTTTAGGTATTATATTTTAGTGTTATTTTGATTTCATGTTTTTGGGCCTGGTTTGCAGTGTTTTTGTTGTTTTCTTGTGTAGTGTTTATATTTTTCTATTTCCCCCTATATTCTTTCCAGAATATTTTATTTTTCAATAAACAAGTTCCATCTTTCTCTGACTCTTGTTCATTAACTCTTTTGAATGAAACATTTTCATAGCTCTACCTTTTCCTTTTAAACTTTTAATGAATACTTTCCAACACACGGAGTCAAAACAATGAAAAGACTTCACAGAAAACTGTTGACCGGTGTAGCCACTGCTCGCTGTGATCATATGAGCAGCTCTTAACGTTTCTGGATCCCCCCTCTGAGCCTGCAGGATGAAAATGGAGGTGTAATATATGCTTGCAGGATTGCAGTGTGATCCCTTCAAAGCTTAGTGATGCAAAGATGGGAGATAAGGCTGGAATTGGGGGATAAAAAGACATTTAAAGGGGTTTTGTCGTCACATGGCGCTGGAAGTCTTCACTGAATATCAATGCAGGGATGTGAAGGAACAAGCGGATGACGCTATTACACCAAAACTCCTCAAATTAAATAATAACGATAATAAACTACATAATTTGTGTCAGGAAACTTCGTGTGTTTGTGCACATTTTACTCAAATGCAACATCGTTCATCAATGGATTATTGTTTCCTGCATTTCTGAGCTGTGGAATGATTGCAGCTCCACGCCGAGGATGTTATTACCTCCTTCCAGTTGTAACTACTAATATAATTGCTCATAATTGCTCCTAAAGCCCTGTTCAGAGGTACTTATCATGAAGCAATTACTACAAGATTAATCCCTGCTTTRATGCTTGTTGTTTGTGTCTCACAGTTTAGGACACAGCTGACGCACAGTCCTGCAGCAAATCATTTCACARCAGCAAAAAATAAAAATCTACAACTGTTTCCACTGCAGTTTGAACATTATCCTTTCCCCCCTCTGCTCTGTGTTAATTATTCTTACAGCAGAGAGATTGGTTAACCACTAACACTGATTAACACACTGTGAAAGCCATGATTCTTACCTGGAATCCAAAGCCGTGGGACGCATGAATAAAATGCTAGTTTTTAAGTGTTTTCYTTCTAAATTTGGTTGAACACAACTCACCTCTCATTTGAATATTCTGATTTACAGTAGAACATGTTTCACTGTGCCTGTGTTTGCCTTTTTCCCCMCTTTGGAAGGGTGGGGTGTGATTGATGGAGTAGCTTTAGCAAAGTCTCTCAGTCAGGAAGGAATTAAAGCAAACATCTGTGGAACAACGGACAGAGAAATGAATTGTCTTCCCAGCAAGCTTGTTGTGTGGCTGCCTCGGAACGTGACAAGCATGCATGTGCCAGACCGCTGGAGTGGAACTGGTTTGATGGGCATGTTCAGCACATGGGCACGATGCCAATTTAGACAAGCATTTAAAAGAATACCATCCTGCATGCTAAGTGTGTGAATGTARCTGTGTCTGTGTGAATGTGAAAAATATCTGACGCTGGGAAAAAAAAGTTATGTTTGTCACATCTGCCAGAGCTACAGAAGTAATACTCATTTCTTTTTAATTTTATTTTTAAAGACTAAATATGTATATGTAAAGTTGCTGGAATTATTACTAATAATATACCACTGTTTTTAAAATGTACTTTTAGTTTGAACACATTTAAATTAAAACCTTGAAAATAGATGTTTTTTTATTCCTCCAATCAAAAATCATAGGGAGGACAATGCTGCCATCTTCTAGACAAAATCAGCAATGCAGGTTGGATTTTATTATTTTTTAATAATAATAATGATAATTACGTAATTAT
>NW_013952485.1:1159549-1166031 GCF_001266775.1 Austrofundulus limnaeus | reverse complement strand
ATATAAGAATAGTTATGTAATAATACGAGTCTAAGTTGATTATGTACAATTTAATGATTACTGTAGACAAACTAATTAAACAAAATAAAGAACATTTAAAAAGATGAATAAGTTCCATTGAACATGAAGAACATCCAGAAAACCCATTTACATTATTTGACAGAAAAGTTAGTTTTCAACAACAAAAAAATATAAATTCATGTAAGTAAAACAGAGACTTGTAACCCCCAGTGCAGGATGAATAGGACTATAAATATATTTATGTGTGTGTGCGTGCGTCACATTCCAATGACTTCCAATATTTTCTACAGCCTAACCCTGAACCCTTACACTAACCCTAACCTCACACTTGACCCTAAACCGAACCTAAACTCAATTCACACCATAGTCCTAAACCAAATCCCCATCCCACCAATGACATTTCCCCAAATGGGGACTAGGCTTAGGTCCCCATCAGTACCAGTTGGTCCCCACATGTAGGTGTGTAGTTTAAAAATGGCCCCCATAAAACAGGAAATACCTGCCCACAGGTCCTTTTTACCATGTTATCTGTTAACCACTAACCATTGTGCCATGTACCCATCACACCAAACTGAACTGAGGTTCAAGTCAAATTTGCTCAAAATGACGGGGGCACACTTTCAGATTCCTGCTTTTAAGATACATCTTAATACTTGGACCATACTGACATCATGATCAATTATAGATAAATGGCTCAATTTGTCTTCCTAAATGGATCATCTCATTGAAATTTGTTTTGCTTTTTGGTACTGCTATTATATTTCAGATGTTTATTTTAAACGACTCATTTGTATTCATTATATTTTGATGAAATGCACTTGAACTGCCTATTTCTCCACAAACCACTCTGTGATTTAATCTTCAGTTCCATGTGATGGGTCACATACTGGTCATTTGTTTTAGACAAAATGAGCCATTTAATGGTGCAAAATTGTGACAAACAACAGTTTTTATTCACATCACTTTGTTGTTRTCATAATGCATCTTCCTCACTGTTTTCGCCTTTCACACAAAATCATAGTAATTCAGCAATTATGGGATGCTTTTCTAATGCAAATGTGACATTTTTTTCTGAGCAGCAGTTTGTGTAATACTGTTGTAATTTGCTAAACATGAACACCCTAAAGATGAGCACCATCATGTTGGTGTTTTTTTTTTCAGCCTCACTGCTCCTTTAAATCAAAGACCACCTGCTCTTCTGGCGTCAGCATCCCCCACAGGCAGCACGATGGAGATCAATACGAAGCTGAAATTGTTCCAAGTCATTTTTTAAGCAAATCCTCAGCATGAAAAGGAGAGAAGACTCAGTCGCAGAGCTGACGGGCTCCACAAAATCCCTTTYAAAAAACTGGTAGCAGGTGTAACGGGCCAGGTAGGTCTGAGATGTGTTTGTTTATTTGTTATTTATTTTCTCAACCAGAGCTTTTTTTTTTTATCTGCTTTGAGTTTTCTTTTATTGTGATGCAGCAGTTGGATTAAGACAGATTAGGAAGCTGCTATTAATGCATAAAGTAGAGCAAGAGAAAAAAACTGAATTCATGAGTGAAGTTGAGAACGTTGTGTTCAGTCTGAACAGTGGAAGGAATTTGTACAAAACGTTCTAAAATCTCTGTCAGATCGAGGATGTTCAGAGGTCCCTGTTCTCCCTGAATCCCACTCAGAGTTTTTAAATTCTGCAACATAATTCTGTTTGTATCAGATCCAGACTTACTGACCACACCTGAATATTGTGTCCTGAAATGACTCCTTCAGACGGCGACAMTTGTCTGGTTCTTGTTTTGAAGACRTCCAGTTTTCTGTGCAGGTTTTCAAAGCTAGTAAAGCATCTGATCCGACAGGAAACAATAGCTAATCTTATGAAAAAAGACATTTGTCAGAGATGGAGGAAAACACAGACTGCTTGTTGCCATGGAACTGCTGACCTTGTTTCCATGGCAACAGCCAGCATCACTATTGAGTTACTAGAAGAGTGTTGTGTTATAAAATGTGGCCACAGTCACTGAAGAGTTMAGGTAGTTGTGACAGGTGAAGGCAGGTGAAAATGTTTTTGCTTCTGTGAATTATAAATTTAATGAAGTGGATTATAGCTCAACACAGTCTTTGTCCTTATTCACCATCGTATTACAGCTCTACAAAGCTAACCTGAATAAATCATTCTGTTTCAGTGGTTTAGATCAGTGTGCTGCACAATACATCGACAATGTATTGTCATTGCAACAGCAGCCTGTGTAATATGCATATCACAAAAAACTGCATAAAATGCAATAAATGTTTGCTCAAAAGTTTGCATTTATGTGTTTTGTCACTCAGACAGAAGCTTGAAGTTTTTCACCAATCATGCTGGAATGGAAATGATTAGTGCAGAGCAGAAAGACATCAACACTACATACGTATCTATTCATTTATCAAAAGTCATAATGTCATCGCAATATTAAGCACTGGTATCGCACATYGCAGGTTTTCCAAATCTCGTGTGGCCCTAATCAGTGTTTCCCAAAGCTGGGGTCAGGCTCCGTCTGTGGTTCATGGAACATCAAGTGTCGGTCCCCAAATGATTTCCAGACATCAATTTAAATGCAAACAATTATTGCAAAATATAAATAAATAAATTGCAATAAATGAACAAAAATATTTTCATTATCATTGGGTTTGTTTATATTGTTATTTTGCCCATATTAAGAATTATCAGCAACGTTTGCATATGTTGTACATTAACCATATATCTGGAGTCTCAAGTTTCTGCAACAAATTTGGAAACCACGGGTTAGATCCTTTCTATACACAGCTAGGGCACACATATGGCAAGAAGGGGTTCAGTGGCAAGGAACACGTGTGACGGCATAGTGATGGAATCAAACTCTCTCGCTGAAGGAGGACTACAACCACTGAGCCACAGCTACCTCTGAACACGTCTGTGCGCTCAGACATTGGCAAGGTTCTCATGCTGACYATTGTTTTACCAAGAAGACAATTGGAACATTTTTGTGGAAAAAMCCCCTACATCAGATCAAGTCACAAGTTGATAGAAGAAGATCTCGTTTGTTTAACTTTCAGGACAACATCTGAGTCTGGAAAGCGACCCCTTTTACGTTAAACCTGAAATCACCTGCTCTGCCTGCGGCCCTCAGGCAGAAGGTACAGAAGCATAAAAAGACAAACTAACAGACTCAAAAATATATTTTTCCTATGGGCTTAAACTCCTGCATGCAGTTCCTCTAGTGCAATATGTTAGGTCACTTACAGGATGTGCAATATTACTTCAGTCTGTCTTTCATTACCTCATCAGTATTCTTATGATCAGCACGTTTCTGTGGTTTCCAGTGTTGTCTTTTGTGTGTATAGGTCCTTAATGTCTGAACTAAAAGGTAAATGTTTACACTGAATGTTACATTTTTGTCAGTTAAGTATCTCATTGTACATATTCTATTCTATTCTATTCTATTCTATTCTATTCTATTCTATTCTATTCTATTCTATTCTAGTGCAAACTCTTATATCTAGAGAAGACAATGCTGATCAGTCATTCAATATAAAATGTTGCTTTGCATCATGTCATATATTGCATTATACCGTATCAAAGCTATCATGGGATGGAAGGAGCAAGCCATTTACTGAATGCTGTTTGGAGCTGTTTCCTGAAGTGTCAACCAAGTAGGAGTGTTTCTCCTGAACTGAAAGCTGACAACACTCTGAGCTGTAAATGTGTGTGTTCATATTCATGTGTGAAACTCCACAGCTTGCCTGTTAATCATCAACCTCCCCGAGCCAAGCTCAGCGACACAACTCTGTCTGTGTGCTGCTGTTCCTCTCAGTGTGCTGTGTGTTCATGGTTTATATAACTCTGTCAGCATCACGTGAACATCCTTCCTCCACTGACTGGCTTTCGTTCACGCTTATCTCTAATTAACGCTGAAAATCCTCCAAAATGTCTCATAAAACACCTTTTTTTTCTGTGGCTACAGAATATTTGCCTGAGGAGACAAACAAGTAAAAAGTATTATAAATCTCCTTTAATTAGAACCTTTTAGCACTCATCAGGTAACAACAAAACTTCTCAAGGATACAAAAAAAACTATATTAATATGTCACAATATGTTGTGTAATACCATGTTGTGTCATATTGTACTATGTTGTTGTATCATTCCATTTTGTATTGTATTCACAATTTATTGTATCCTGATGCATCTCAGGTTACTTCAGGTCCTCAGGAYGTGTGCTTCTGCATTGAAATGTTTTGTTTCTTCTAAGGGATTGCAGGTAAGTTCAGCTTTATAAGCTTGTGAACAGCAAGCAGCCATCAGGGCACCAATGGTCGATGGTTAGGCTGATGGTCCTCTTTTTTACATGTGTACAACCAGTAACAATGGAAACTTGTTGTACACATGTAAAAGAGGACCATCAGCMTAACCATCRACCATYRGKGCMCYRATGGTCGATGGTTAGGCTGATGGTCCTCTTTTACATGTGTACAACCAGTTTCCATTGTTACTGGTTGTTTCACTRTGAAGTAACTGTTBATAAGGCTGAGCTTACCTGCAACTCCTCAAACAGAAGAAGTCTCTTAAAGAAGAAATGAAACATTTCAACAAAAAAGAAGCAGTTCAGAAGACCTGACTCCACTTTGTTGGAATATACTGGATCATATCGACTTATGTTTACTGTCTTATGTTCTTTTCTTTCTGTCCCAGGTATTGCCATGGAACACCACCAGTTAGAAAACATCGTTCACTTTTCCCCACAAAAATAGTCAAAAATGTTTACCTTCCTCTGGACTGGTGTTGCCTGATACAAAGCTGCTATGGCTTTTTGTAATGAAAGCCTGCCCGAGGAGTGCACCTTCATGGAGCCAGGTGTGGAGGAAGCTGCAGAAAGCCTCCCATCGGAAGCTGCCACTCCCCTGGTGTCGGTCACGCTCCGTGTGACCCTGGCAGCGATAATGATCTTCATGATCACAATTGGTTTCCTCGGCAATGCCATCGTGTGTCTGATTGTTTATCAGAAGCCGGCCATGCGCTCTGCCATCAACCTCCTCCTCGCCACGYTAGCCTTCTCTGACATCATGCTCTCCCTGCTCTGCATGCCCTTCACYGCCGTCACCGTGGCCACGGCTGATTGGAGTTTTGGGAGTGGGTTTTGTCGAGCCTCCATCATGCTGTACTGGCTGTTTGTCCTGGAGGGCGTGTCCATCCTCCTCATCATCAGCGTGGACCGTTTCCTTATCATCGTGCAGCGGCAGGACAAGCTGACCCCGCACCGAGCTAAGGTTTTGATAGCGGGTTCGTGGGTGCTGAGCCTGTGTGTGTCCCTGCCGTCTGTAGTCGGGTGGAGGACTGGTGCAGCAGGAGTCGGGGGTGCCTGGGCGCCGCAGTGCGTGCTGGGTTACAGTGAGTCTGTGGCAGATCGTGGATACACGGTGCTTTTAGCTGTAGCTGTGTTTTTTGTTCCGTTCACGGTCATGCTGTACTCTTACATGTGCATCCTGAACACGGTGCGCCGCAACACCCTGCGCATCCACAACCACACCAGCGAGCATTCCTGCCTTCCAGCCCTCAACCAAGTCAGCAAAATGAGACTCACCGGGCTACAGCGCCCGCCTAAGATCAAAGTGGACATGAGCTTCAAAACCAGAGCCTTCACCACCATCCTCATTCTGTTTGTGGGCTTCTCTGTGTGCTGGCTGCCTCACACGGTTGTGAGCCTGCTGGCCGTGTTCAGCCGACAGTTCTACTACAGCCCTCTCTTCTACCCCATCAGCATCGGCGCTCTGTGGCTGAGCTACCTGAAGACCGTGTTCAACCCCGTCATCTACTGCTGGAGGATCCGGAAGTTCAGGGAGGCCTGCCAGGAGTTCATCCCCAAGAGCTGCAGACTGTGTCCCCGAGTGCCCGGCAGGAGTCACCGACGAGTGCGACCCAGCAACATTTACGTTTGCAGCGAGAGCCAGTCRTCTGTGTGAGACCACCAGGGCCACTTTGCTTCCAAATGTTTTTGAAAGATGATAGTTTACTTTTTCTACAATATTAATGTATGTTCAATTTGAAATGTGCCAAAAAAAAAAGAAAAGATATTTTTTTTACTTCATGAAGTTCAAAAGTTCTATTAATGCATTTTCAACTTATTGATTCAACTTTCTGACTATTCCAGTCAAACTTTTTGTTAAATATTTTACTTTGGAGTTTTTATTTTTCTTGTTTCTGAGCTTTTATTCCATTGATCCACTCTGTAAACTCAGTATTCAGTCAGAAACAGGTGATGAAACAGGTGATGATGGTGAGAATACTGTATATCTATCTTCAAACAGGAGACAAGTTTTGAAGTCAAAGCATTTATCCTTGTGAAAGAAATTTGAGCAGGAATGCAATATTCTGTCAGATCAAACATCTAATTTTGCTGGATTTATTTTCCTGATGGTTTCATGACAAATTATACCAAGTAAATAAAGTTGTCTTTTAGTAAAATTA
>NW_013952485.1:1149439-1152236 GCF_001266775.1 Austrofundulus limnaeus | reverse complement strand
ATAAAATACAGTACATACAAAGCAGAACACAGCTAAATGTACCAAAAGCATGTCTCTGTAATAGAATTTTCTGAGACAATGAACTTTGGTTTTTCATTTTTTACCCCTGTAAGAGGTTTTTATTTAATAGAATTTTTGGACAAAAAAATCGCAATATATCGCCTTGCTTATAGTATCGCAATATATCGGGATATATCGTATCGTGACCCATCTGTCATGATATGTATCATATCGCCAAATTCTTGCCAATACACAGCCCTATTTCAAACTGAGAACTCTGAACTCAGATCCTCTGCTGCACACATAGTGCTCTAATCATTAATAATAATATTTAATAAAAAGTTAACAGCCCTGCAAAATAGGTAACATCATTATGTGTATTATGTCATATTTCTTCACTATTAAAATGTTTTCGTTCCATTGTCTGTATTTGTTGGAAATCGGAATCCTTCAATTTGAAGAATCATTCTCAGTTTCAAACATTGGACATGCAAAGATAAAATAAAGTGACTCAGTATAAAAAGGAGGCTTTACTCAAGTGAGAATGTGAGTTTTGGTACTACTTAATGACCAATTCTCAATTCCATGATATAACATCACTGAGTAACTCTCTGATGTCAGTCATTTATAAAGGCAAGTCAGTCAGCAAGCCTGTTTGTTAATAGCTATGATGTTCTCTTTACAATTAAATAAAAGCAAAACCTTACTCTTTGAGTTAAACATTCCATATTTTATACCATCACAAACAATATTGTGCTAAAATGAGTTTATTTGTTTCCTTACTAAGAATCTTGTTAATGTTTAATCATTYCCAGCTGCAGTAACGACCACCATAGGAAAAGGCCTCTGATTGTGTTTGATGGGAGTTCCTCTCACTCCGGCTCACTAAAAGTGAACAAACCAGATGGATCAACAGCGCCACCTGTGRCCGACAGGTTAAAACCTCCTCCAGCTGCAAACCTGTCCAACCCGATCCGTAAGCTCAACTCATCCTCTTCTTCCTCGTCTTCAAATCGCAGCACAGACACGGCAAACCTCAAACGAGAAGCCAACAGTCCGGTAGGAATGTCTTGTTATGTCTCTAAAATGTCCGTGTTGTGCCTCTTTGTGTTTTTGACAAAATGATCCAATTAAAGGAAGAATTTAAAAAATGTGTCTCACCCTGAAACTTCAGAACATTAGGAGGAAAATCAATAAGGATTGATGGCAACAATGCTCTAAATGACTTATCCATTGACCATTTGATCTGTATGCTGAATTCATTTGAACAAAATTTTATTTATTATTGCTCATTTTCTTTTCTCCAGAGTCCACTAAAATCACCAGAAGTGAAGAAAAAGATTCAGCATGTTACATGGCCCTGACCTCTGACCCCAATGGCAGCTAATCKTATTGGTTTCCTCTTCCATCTTGGAGCCCACCCACCCCTCACAATCTTCCAACAAACGTATTTTTAGAAAGCTTGTCAGATGTGAGTAAATGCCACGTTATTGTTCTTGTTCATTATAGAGAGCTGACACTGCAGAGTGATGCTCAGGAGATCAACCAGCTTGTTGAAGTCACAACCTTTATTATTTCTTCCCAAAACCTCAAGTGCCCTTGCTGTTATTATGGTCAGCATTTCCTCTTGAACAAAATGTTGAAAATTACTTTTTTCCAACCTGAAACCTGCATTTGATTACTGAATTTACTGGGTGATTTTGTGTTTTTTGGAAGGAAAGCTGAACAAAAGGTCACATGAAAGCATTATGAGACCCACCTTGTTTTGATCACAACATGGTAAAAAAATGTATACAAAAACATTTTAAACTGGTTATTCAGTAACTGTTTTGTTTTTCCATTCCACAAAATATCAACATTTTATCCAGTGCTTTTTTTACACAATGTTTTAGTTTTTTCATTCTTACTTTGAAGTGACGTTGTACATGTTGTAAATAACTTGAAGCTGAACACTCAGGTGGATCAGAATTCATTATTGGACATAAAAAAAACTCACCTCAAAAGATTTAAACAACAAGTTGTTATGAATAAAGCTAAGAATTCACAATTTTTAAATATTTACGGTATTGTTTTGGATAAATTAATTTATCYGCTGATATTTTTGATGTAGATGGAGTTCATCAAAGAACTCAGAGGAATAAATGTTTTGAACTAGAAATATGTTTGTTGTTWCCAGCAGTTTTAAAATAAATTTTCAATCTAATGAATTGCTGTYGTCTGTTTATTTCCAAGGAAAAGGAGCCATTTTCTGTTTGATATTATTCTCTTAACATTTGCAAAATGTTTTCATATTAAGTTATAAAGAAACACTTTAAAGGGGCAATATCATGTAAAATCAACTTTTTTGAATTTTATATCATGTTATAATATTATACTGCCGTAAAAAACATGCCCATAGCCTTGCTTTGACTCATTCATGCATGTTTGAGAAATCCTGCAGTGTTTTTAGGAAGCCATGCTGAGGAGCAAAACGACAGGTGGGGACCAGAAACGCCTTTTGGGACCAGAAACACCCCTGGGACGTGTCTTTAAGCCGAACTTCCTCATCACAGAGCACACCTCCCCACCCACRACTCCTGCAGGCTCTCGCCAGTAACAAAGCAAACAACGAGTGAAACTGAAAGTGAAACTGTCTGCTGAGCTCCTTCTCACTCAGTGAAGSTCTTTCAAAATACCTTTGAGGAAATGTATTTTCAGATGCCAAGTAGATCATAGCACCCCCCATGCTGAATTGGGTGGGACAGAAGCGGAAGGTGGTTCTTAAAGAGACAGAGGCCAATTTCAAGGCGTTTAGAAG
>NW_013952485.1:1142157-1148516 GCF_001266775.1 Austrofundulus limnaeus | reverse complement strand
CAATAATGAGGTATTTGCAGATTCCACATCTCTAAAGCTTCAAAGGGATGCATAGTTTGTTGAAATTTGATGATTTTTTTTATATATGTTTATTTTTATTATTTTACCAGGCTAGCAACAAGCTTTGTTTAAAAGTGTGCTGGTTTGAAAACTCAATATWTATTGGACTGGAGTAATGTATTGGAAATGGCAGCCAATATTTAAAAAGAAACAAATATTTAAAGAGATTTCATGAAGTTACAGAAGCCAGCGGAGAGATATGCTCAATTTAAAAAAAAATGTAAGGGATTATTTTTAAAGTCATATACCTACTAGAAAGCTTCTTTTCGAAGGTAAATTAGTAAGATTATCTGCTATTTTAGTTAATGGGATTGCTAGATTTTAGCTTGCTTGTAAAAGTCATACTCTCAAAACAAATTAACACTTTAAATCAACTTTACATTGTTCAGCCAACAAAACATTCAACTTATAGTTTGCATTAACGTTGTAGATTTATTCCAGAGTGCATCATACAATATCTACCAGCAACTACGATTTCTTTCATTAGCAACTCTTTAGATTCATGCATAGTTTTAGTAGAAATATATATTTGTTTTCCAGGAGTGTGTATTGTAACTTGAATAAACTTTGTAAATTCAAATACCAATATTAGTAGTCTGAAATTCGTAGCGTAAAAYGGTTTACATTTGCGGCAACACTAAAAATGCTGTGCTCTGAAAGTATTCACTGTATCTTTGCCATTTCCTGGTTGTAATGAAATCACCGTGTCAGATTTATCTGCCAGGATGAATCAGATRTCTTTGCCGCACTCGGGGCACAAGATGTCATCGCGTTCGGTGAGGAAGCCACGGCCAACCAGGGACACGGAGCACTTCTTGCAGTTGAAGCAGTCGTTGTGCCACTGGCGCTCCTCGAAGGAAATGTATTTGCTGCCTCCCAGACCTGGCAAAGACAAATCCAGTCTGTCAAACTGCTGAGACGCTATACTTTTCAGGTTCAAGTAGACAAAAATAGGGTTACCACTGATTGGGGTGGTGCAGGAGGCACACTTCTTGGCATAAAGGTTGCAGAAGCAGTTTAGACAATAGGCGAAGTCGTCTCTCGACGTGAACCTCTGGCCAGAAAGCTGCTGCTTGCAGCTGGTGCACAGAAAGCAGTCCTTGTGCCAGGGCTGCTCACGGTAGGTCACCCCACCAGTAGTGATGGGCTAGTTGAAAGAAAAGTTTCCACCATTATATTCCAATAATGCATATAAATGCTTTTGAATAGATAGAGCCATGTTGAACATCAGTTACTCGGAAGACTCAAACAGAGCTGGACGTCGTACCTTCTTGCAGTGCACACACTGCATGGCAAACTGCTTCTCGTAGCAGGGCACACAGAAATTCTGGTTGTCCTTAGGGATGAAGCTCTTGGTGCCGATTGGCTGCTGGCATCTCTTGCAGGTAAAGCAGGTCTCATGCCAGCTGTTGCCCTTGTGCTCCATTTTCCTGGAGCCTTAAGGAAATTGTAAAATTGATGTTATTGGACAAAAAAAGCAATGATGATTACAGTTACAAAAAACAACTTTTTGGTTTAGAAGAACTGCACAACTAATAATGTGTCACATTTAGAAGAGTCAGTACACATTATAGAAGACCAGCATCATCTCTACAAACGAGCTAAAATCACAAGAGGCAGACAGTGTTTCTTTCATAGGCATATTTATTTTATCTTGATTTTCTTTTTATAATTGTCTTTTGGCCTTAAATCAATCAGTTCTCTTATTTAAACTACCGTGGAAGAAAATTGTATTTCTCTTATAGTCTGATAGAACTAATCATCTTGATCTATAATCTTAAAATAGAGTACAATAGACATCCTCATCAGGCTGATGTCAATAAGAACCAGATAAAAAAACACCAAAGATATTTGTGAGAGTTTAGAAACAAGGCCRACATAGAGTCAGTTTTAAAAAAATTATTTTAAATCAATGGTTCCCAAAATTTTCACCTACTGACTGACAAAATATTCATGATCTCAAATAATAAAATATAACCAATCTGAGTACAAAAACTTTATCAAGAAATCTTAAACAACTGGGGCTTATTGACAATCCCAACAGCTTTTATTTATTATAGTTATTTTATGTAATTTTGTACTAATTTAAGGGAAAAAATCACATCATCTGTCTTTTTTAAATTAAATTTCTGGAGATTATCTAAAGACCCCAACTTGATGCTTCATGACCCACAACTGGATCATGACCCCAACTTTGAGAACCACATGACTYCGCTTCAACTGGGTTTAGTAAATTATATGATCAAATATGTATGAAATTATATTTTTTGTCTTTTTTTAAGATAAACCTCTTGTTATTAAAATACTAACATACACATTTTACAATAAACTATGATCTAAAGTGTACTTGTATGCAGCATTTGGCCTTGCATTATCAGAAACACAAATGAGAAGTTAAACTGAGTGTTTGAATATTTGTTCTTCTTTAGCTGTTCGGTACTTAACAGGTAAAAATACAACAAAAACACAGTTAATTCCTTTAATAGTTGCTGTACTGATGTGACCACTGATCACCAATCCTTCCATCAAGAACCACTGTTAATGAAACTGTTTGTTATAACTTAGATTGAGGTATTTTATTCCCACCTGGCATGATGGTTTTTTTGCACTCATGGCACTTGGAAGAATACTCGTTGGAGTAGCACTCGGTGCACAGGAGCTGGTCATCCTTGGTGGAGAAGGGCTTGTCCACCAGAGAGCGCTTGCACTGGAAGCACTTGAAGCAGTCCTCGTGCCAGTGGCGGTCCTTGTAGGACAGATCCTGCAGGAACATTTGGACAGATCAGACCAGGCTGATTGATGCTTCATCACATCTTGTGCACTAAGTGCAGTAATTCTGAACATCTCTGACCCTGGTGTTGCAGCCGATGGGCTTCTTGCACTCCTCACAGGTGTTGGAGTACAGGCTTTCATAACATTTCACACAGTAGGGATTGTCCTCTCGAAGGACGTACTTCTTCCCGAACAGGGACTCCTTGCAGTAGTGGCAATCATAGCGCTCGGTCATTTTGACCTAGGGTCGCTAAAAATAAAAATAAAAAGTAAAGAGAAATCATTTTTAAAAGACTTGATTTGAAAGTTTTACCATTTTGGAGCTCTGTTTAAATGTAAGCCAACCAGTGTTGTTGTTTTTTTTGGTATTTAGATGTTTCAAAGGTTTTTCACCTTCTTCTCCCGGCTGTCTTTTTGTTCCCCGTGTGAGGAGCAGAGGGTGACTGATGAGGAGGATATAAATAACTGCAATCGTTCCTGCTTAGAGACAGTCAACATTTGCCCTCAGTGCATACCGACGCTGCTAACCCATCCAGCACCTCACCTCCAGCTGTCAGCACCGGATCCCTGGATCCCTTGTTATGTACAACTGAGTTCAAACAGCTCAAACTCAGCAGCTGCCTGTGCTGTCCTGCCTGCATGTTTGCTATCTGTGACCACACASTATTCGTTTAAATGTCTCTTTGTGAACGATAACAATTTTCCTTTGCTGTTCCGTTGTTTCTATTTTTGACGATAGGTGCCTCAAAATGAGATGTGTAAGCGATACGGGATGGGTACCTTTTGAGACTTTTAATCCACCTGTTCTCTCCTYGCAAAGAATTCTCACCCCCTCCCCACATTCCCTCATTGTCTTTTTTTCACCCACCGTGGCTCGCCTAGCTTAAATAAGGATTTATTCGACTACAAAAAATATAGAAGGATAATCTGAATGGCCACAAATAAAACCTGTAGCTATTTCAATGTGCCGTGCAGCTGTTTTCCAGATTTGGGGTCCCTTTGATGCTACCCATCTGGGAGACTGACTGAGCAGTACGGCCATGTCAGGGGATCACTGGAAAATGGAATCCCCTGAAGACCTCTTCGCATTTGGCTTCAGTGCATAGGTTTAAAAACAGTTAATATACATTTATTTTTACACTTCTAATTTTATATTAGCTTCGTTTTAATCAGGAGGGATAAGGAACATTTGAAAAATTTGCAAATTTTGGCAAATTCTGCAATGATTTTTCTATATTTTATTATTAAAATAAAATGAAAATTGTGTTTGTATTACTCRACCATTTAAAGAGATGCAAACTCCGTCACATGTTTAGGAGAGAGTTGCAGCATTTTTACTTGTTTTTATTTTAAGCAACAACTCACAACAACATTCCTAATTAAACAATGTTTAACCAACTGCACAGTGATTGCACTGTATATTTGAAAGTGGATAATAGAGTTAATGACAAAAACAAATTGAATGATAATTTGTTAATGTTTCTTTGGAATTCTGAAAGGAAAGCCTAAACCAGCTGCAGATGCTTCGTATTAAATGTAATGTTTTCTAAACCAATATGAAGAYACAGAGAACATCTTGTGTCGTCAAAATTGTTTTGGCAGGACTTTGCAAGACTGCCACAATGCAACCAAACTTATTAAAAGTAAGAAAATTTGATAAATTATAAAGAAGATATCGCAGATCTTAAAATATTTTAAAAAATACTTAAAAGTATAATTTTGGTGGCAGGATTTATGGAATTGGTGACAAAAAATACAAACAAAAATAACATTATATGCCTGAAGAGGGAYTGACAGATGTGCTAATGTTTTATTGTCCACACTTTGTCTCTGAGGTGGACTGTGAAAAAAGTGGGGGTGAAATGAGGAGAGTGTGCAGGTGGAAAACAGGTAGATGGGGAGCATGAAAAMAGGATGCAGGATGGGGGGTGGTGGACATGAAGACCAGTGAAGAACAAAAGATGGATGGAGGTGAAAGGATGGAGCAGCTGAACAGAGTGGTTCTTACCTTCCTGTCTGAGGAGTGGGCAGCCTGTGTGGAGTCTGGAGCAGACTGAGAACAGGAGGTTCTGGACGAGCTGTAGTTACTCTTGATTGCATTAGTCCACCCATCATGGGATAATTGGAAATGAGAGGAGGGGCAATGGGAGGGGGCTGAAGGTGGGGGGCCAGCGCGGGGGTCAGGGATTCTTTTTTTGAGCCAATCTATAAATACAGCAGCACCTCAGAGAGAGATAACCCCCGAGGCCCCCTTTCATGTACTCCGTCAGTCACCAACACGACCACGTTGCCTTTTAAGGTCACTCAGTTGTTCAGCCTCTCACACAATGACAGAGCAATTCACCATTTATCTCAAATCTTGACTTCATGTTTGCTTTGAACTATTTGTCTTTCAGTCCTCTCTATCTAACATCCTGAAGCCACTGTTTTCTGTCAATGTTAACATTTTAGCATTTAAAAAATATAACACCAATTAAATATGAAAAATCAAAACTTTTAAACCTTTTTTTTATTCAGATGTTACTTTTATCCCCATCTCTCCCCAACAGGAGGCTTCACAATCCCAAACCTTGACTGTGATCACTTCTAACTCATGTCAGACACAGTTTTAGAGACATTTTCAGCCCAGCTGTCTGCACCCCCACACTCTCTTGTTCACACCGTGCGTGCCACCCCTGCTCGTCCCACCCCTGCTCGTCCCCACTCTCTCTGTCTCAGGCAGGTTGTCCAGAGAAAATGCGTCAGCACGGATCCTCTGTGGTTCAAGTGCTCTATTTGTAGCACACCACTGAGAGCTCGCTGCTGTAGCAACAAAACACATCAGATTGTGTTTGATTGAAATTTCTATGTATGAAGACGTAATTTGGAAAAGTATTATAGCTCTGAAATGTCAGTTTTGTTGGTTAGCCATACATCACAGAAATGATGATGGATTGCTGTGAAATGCAATATATTATTGAGCTTTTGGGGGTCCTCAGATGCGACTTTTTTTACCTGTGTCTGTGCAAACATGTTGGTGTTACATTGCCTTATACACTTCCTAAGTTCTACAAACATACATCTTTGTTGTAATGTTGTTACTTTTGACCAGGGCTCTGAGAAAAGCTTCTTATGATTCTCAATCTGCAGTTTGTGTGTTTTAGGGCCTGATACTCCTGAACACACTGTCGTATTTCTACAGAACATGCCTCAGAGTCAGAGCTAYAGTGACACAAATAGCATCAAAGTGGATTTATTCTTTTATTCACAGTAAAATGCATAAACATTAATACATTTACTGTTATATCAAGCTCCTTTCTTCACAAGGGGAAAAAAGAAAGGAATTTTTTGACAACAATCTGTTTTTTTCTAAATTCTTCTTCTTTTTAACTGTTTTATAAATAAAAATCTCAGTGATTCACAATAAGTTGCAAAACAATAAAATAAAGCAGTATAAAATATACAGTATGATTACTAACTTTCTTATGGGAAAGTAGGGAGATAAAACTTAAGCTGGTGTATTACTATGATGATGATGATGATGATGA
>NW_013952485.1:1133921-1141969 GCF_001266775.1 Austrofundulus limnaeus | reverse complement strand
CATCCATCCATCCATCCATCCATCCATCCATCATCTTAACCAGCTTCTTCATTAGCAAGTTGGTAGCAAAGAAACAGAAAGGGTGATAACTATTTCTGTCCTGCACTACACTTTTGCCAAGTTGGGGGGCACCAATCAGATTTAACTGATATTCATTTATTTAACCTTTTTAATCAGACTCACATTTACTGAAGTGTGAGATCTTATCTCAGGCAAAATACTCAAAGATGAGGAATCAGCTTTTTATTTTATGGCAATTTATCACAAAAATATAGCAAGAATCAATGTCATTGAATCATGAATAAAAACAGTAAAGTAGCAATAAGGTTATAAAACAGTTAAAGGTAAAAATTATTTTAGACTTGATGTAACACGTCTAGTTAAGATTAGGTCTTGATGTTTAAACCTTTACAGAAGAAAAATATTTTTCCCAAAAGAAATCTATTTGTTTTAATAGTTAATTGACAAGAGATCCAGGTTAAAACTTATAAGTTTCGATCTGGAAAGAAGGTGCTAAGGTCTTGGTAATATTACTTAGTAATTTTATTACTGCAGGAGGAAGAGTTTAAAAGGTACCTTTAAGAAGTACGGTTAAATCTTGCCCATTTGTGGACAGGCATGTCTCAGAGGTGGGCAGCTTAGCTGGGGACCCCTTCGGCTTCGGGTTCGTAGGAGTTCAAAAACTGTCCATAGGTCCTTAAGAATAAATAATCAGTTACATTTAACACTGGATGTTAAAATTAAATGACAGTTAAAAAATCATCTTCAGATCACAGTAAGATAATACACACTTAAAATAGTGTGGGGGTCATAAGTACCTTTAAAAAGGAAAACCATGTTGATGATTATTTTCTTTTTTGTTATAATGAATCACTAAAGATTGAAACAGATTGTCATGCCAGCATTATCTGCAGGACAAGGACAGATCATTGAACGCTAATATAGAGTTTTGTCTCTAAGGAAGATATTTCAGAACAAAGTTCAGTTGCTTAGGAGACATGACTGGTGGTGGTCAAGGGGTCATGTGGAGGGTCACGGTTGTTCATGCTACACCATTATTAGTATTAATTTTTGATACAAAGTCAAGCTCTTTTTTCCCCTTGTCTCTGATTTTGCTTGTGGTGTTAGTGGTCAGGGTCTCAAGGCGCAGTCATGGACAGGAGGGTGTCTGGTGGGAATGTCAGGATCTCGGCTTTGCTTTTTGCAATTGATGTGGTTCTGTTGGCATCTTTAGGTCATGACCTTTTGCGTGCACTGGGGGGTTGCAGCTGAGAATGAAGTGCCAGGGATGAGTGAAGGTAGGCTGGAACAGGAGCTGGATCAAAAGAACAAAGCCCTGTTCATAGTGATGAGGGCATCGGTTTGGTTGATCGGGGTAAAAGAAAAAGTTCAACTGAAAGGCAAATTCTTGATTTACTCGTCTGTGTTTCTGTCACCTATGGTCATGACCAGAACAACAAGATCCTGACGTCGCTGAATCAAACTTCCTTCGTGTGGGTGGGCTCAGCCTTATCGATAGGGGAAGGACCTCTGTCATCTAGCTTGAAGTAGAGCTGCTGCTCTTTCACGTTGAAAGGATGCAGTTGAGATGGTTCAGACATCTGATTCAGATGCCTCCACCAACCTTTGGAGGTTTTCCAGCCRTGTACCAATGGGAAGACATCCAGGGGCAGACCCAGAAATTGCCAGAGGGATTGAATATCCTCTCTGGCATGGGAGTGCCTTGGGATCCCCCTACATTCACGGTGACAGGGATTCTGCAGCTCAGGGAGTCTGAATGTTTATGTGGGAGTAAAATCTAAAACTTGTGAACTGCATGAAACTATCTGTGACACACTTTGCATTGTGAGCAAAGGAGCTAATCCAGTTTTGTCTTTTTCAATGGAGTGATACTTATTTGATTAAATTAAGTTATATAGGATTATTTCAAAACTGTTAGTAGCAATTGTAAAAGTTTGCTTAGTGGTCAGACATGGGAGATTTTTCTGTCCCATGTTCATAAATACATGTTTTAATTTTACTTTTGTTTAGAAAAGTTCCTGTTTTTAAAAAATGGTTTTGTCGAAGGCATTTCTTTCTTTTTTTTATCAGTGAAACAAACAAACAACTCTGAATTTTTGTCACATAGTTTTAGTAAAAAAATGTTTTTGTTTTTAAAACAAGCAGTTGGAACAAACAGGAAATGTGCTATTTTGACTAGTACTGTATGTAAAATTGAAGTCAGATGACAGGCTGAAGTGCAGAAGAAGACGGGACAGGAGGGAAACAAGATTTTATTTGATTATTTCTCTGTGTAACAAACATGTGGCAATAGGTTTAACCCAGGCGTAGGAGACAACCACTTCAGTTCAGCTCACTTAATTTAAAACATGAGGTCTAATTAATACCTCAAGGGACAAATCAATTCAGTTGAAGTAATGTCCRAGCCTGCTCTTACATTCCCTCATTCCTTGTCCTCTTCCTCCTCCCTTCCTTTCAGCCAGTACAAAGTCCCCCCTCCCCCACCCTGCACACTCTGGACCAGGGCCTCCACTTCAGCTGCCCAGGCCAAAGGATAAAAGTGCAGCTGTCTGGGCACAGCAAAGCTATCATGATGCTAAAGCCCGGTACTTATACTTGCTGCAAATACAACCCTGTGGAAAGGTCAGGTCAGGCAGACCCCATCATCACTTCTGGACTGTTAATCATTAATGCCACAGCAACCAATTGCACTGTATTATTCTGGGTCAACCAAGATCCAGTATCATCATCTGGAAGAACTTTATTGCACTTTGTGTCAGGCCGGTCGAAATGGATCCTTGCGACTGACGCTAAAGCTCGTGCACCGTCATAATGATATGGTCTCTAAGGTGTAGTTAAAGCAGATGAAGATGGACTGAATCATTTGGACCTTCTAATGAGGGCGCAGGGTAGCAACTGTGCAGCAGAACGCTCATGATATGAGKTGATATGAGCTGAGGTGTTTCATTACCCTTCTTATGGTAATTTATCATAAGGCAGCAGCGGCCTGTTAGCTTAGCATGAAGCAAGAAAACAATAAATGGAAAACCTGTTTATGCTGTTGTATAATTTATCAGGAACAAACTATAGAGAATGAAATAAAACAGTGAAAGCGATACAATAATATCACAATAATAAAAGTTAAATGCTAATTAAAATAATGAAAGAGCTTTAAAGCAGTATTCTGAGCTGCCATTGTTTAGGTCCAGTTGTAAATTTAAAACTACAAGGGAATTGTGGAGGAAAAAARGCAAATTTCCAGTTTCAGTTTCTGCAATCAATCAATTAATCCAGGTCGTGCACAGTATTTCTCCAACTGCCACACGTTTTGTCAACTTTGTACSCAACTTGCAGCTGCCCTCACACTTATGATTTAATCCTGATGTACACTTTTAAATAAAGATAGGCAGGTGTAGACCAGTTTTTTATTTTATTTTTTATTAAATATTTATATTTTTTATTGTCAGCATAGTTTTTAGACTTGGACATTTGAGGATGTTTTCTGTCATAGGAGAGCCCCTGTGCAGATGTCAACATACTTATCAAATTATCTACTGTTCTAAAACTATAAAAAACTAAATTGAGAATGGTATGGTTGGAAATGGATTTGTTGTGTCCAAGAAAACAAGAAAAGCTGTTTTGGAGAAAAAAGTTGCATAAATTTATTGTTTATGTTCAACCTTCAGATGACGAGACTGCAAGGCTCTTTGACTCGTGCAAATAAACTGAAAATCCCTTTGAATGCTTTGAAACATTTTTGGAGACTATTTATTGGCTATTAATCTTTGGCTATATCAGCCAAGTTCAGCTCTGACAGATTTAAACAAATTAATTTATGTATAAAATTTTGAACTAAATTCAAGGTCTTAAGATTAACTAATTCATGTTCGTTTATCTTTTTTTCTGTTTATGTTGTTAGAATGCAAAAAGGTATTAYGTTATTCTGGACATGTTACCCAGCAAGACTATGTTTTTAATTATGGACAAAGAAATGAGTCACAATGAGTTCAAGTTTCTCAGTAGAAATTTACAGATAAAACTGAAYATTGCTTAAAGCGACGCTCATTAGAATGTAATCATATACAACACGACTTACTAAAGAAAGCAGTGACTCTTTTTATTTTATTTATTTAAATGTTATGTGTTAGAGCAGCAGATCTGAAATTTCATGCACTTTATACTTTATCTGTAAAACCTCTGACATAGACAAGAATAGGACCAGGAGTAGTTTTCACTTTTAGCAACAGAGGCTTATTATCAGAACTGGAGAATTTGGAGCTCTAGGCAAAATTTCAGGTGGCTCCCCTTGGGCAATTTTCTAAACCTCACTCCCGTTGTATACGTTCACATATCAAACTAAATAGTCTTGTCTTTTATTTTATTTCTCATCTTTAGAAATCAGGTTTTCCAATGAAAAATAGTGAATATAATTACTTTGAAATAGAATAACAGAAGTCTACCTCATACCTGCCGACATCTGCTGACATCGTGAGGAACATACTGTTAACGAGCAGCTGTGGACTGAAGCAGTTGTAAGGGGATCCAAGCTCCCCTAGAAAATTTTGTAATAGATCTATTCAAAACTCTGCATTTGAAGAGCATTTTACTAAATTATTGATATTAATGAAACATCAAAAACCAGAGTATTAAAGTTAAACTGTTCAGAGTTGATTTCAACTCCTGAAGTGTTATTTTAACACTTTCTGAGACTGCCAGTGTTGGTGTTAGTTCACAGAGTTGATTTTATCAGTGGAGAACTTTGGAGAGAGTTAATAAAGCTCCACACACTAARTAATGCTTAACAGTGTTATAGGCCTATTTTATATGACACTTAAAAACATTGTGATCACAGTGTTGAAAAAGTATTCTGAAAAACCCCTCCTTCTTCCATTTCATGTCAATTGAACCACATTTTTCAAGGCAAGAAATGCTGGCTAACCTTGTTGAAATGGTGTGCTTGCATGTGTGTTTGTGTGTACATGTGTATGACTATTAAAAATATTCATGAGCATAAAAATGAGTTGTTTTGGTTAGATGTCCTGTTCAGGTTGTTTAGGTGTTTATGTTTCCATTTGTGTTTTGGCTGTAAATCGACACCACTAGTGAGAGGTACTTCCTGGTGTGTGAAGGGTGTCCTCACTGTGCTGCTCTGTTAACTGATAAACAGTGTTAATACAACACTTTAAGAGTTGACTTCACTGAGCCAGAGTGCACATAGACCTGCACTGTAGCAATTTAAATCTTACACTAATCTTGTGTAATAGGCWAGCATGCAGAATGCAGAATACACTTTTAATGTTTTGAAAAAACAAAACAATAAATGTTCACACATTAGTGAAAGGAAATAACACAATTTTAGTGTTAAAAATACACTTTAATGTGTCGTAGAATAACATGATGCATGTTAAAAAGTTAACATTTATAGTCAAGTGGAATAAGAATTTTGAGTTAAAAGCACACTTATGCAGTGTCATAAAACACCAAGGGTGTCAAATATTTAACTGTTAAATAGTTAAATAATAACACTTTTCAAAGTGTAATTTTAACTCAGAATTTGTGAAAATAATAGAAACTCAAAAAGTGTTAAATAAACACTTTCGATATTAACCTGAACTTTACCTTAGATCATTTTGTTTTTTTTCCTTTTATACACAGAGCACTTAGTCTTGACAGCATCATGACACTTTTATCACAAAATATCATCTGCACCATAAAAACACCTCAAGCTGGCTGAGAAACCCACAGAAGTTACTTTCAAAAATCTGAGTAACAAGTGATTGTTCTACAGGTTAAATCTATACACTAAGTTATAAAAAAAATTCTTGTCCTCATTTGTGGTGCCTCTTAAATGGATGGCAGCCTTGGCATTTGCCTGCACTGCCTATGCCACAGACCTGCCCTGCATGTTAGTTGCTTTTGACTCTTCAAGTTTTACTTTTGGTGTGATTTGTGTTAGTTTAGTGCTCAAATTTTGACCCCACATGATGATTTTCAAAGGATGTGTAACATTAAAAGCTTCATAATTCCCATCCAAGTAAAACTGGAAAGTCAGGTACATTATAACCRTTCTTAAAAATAAACAACACCCTTTCTCCCATTTTTGCCTCTCTGGCTACCTGTAAAATTTAGACTGGGTTTTAATATTCTTGTCGTTACAAAGCCTCAAACATCCACGCCCTGTTTTATCTGAACAGGTCATTGTTTCCATATATTCCTCTGGAACACTTTGCTTTCAGACAGCAGGTCAGCTTGTGGTTCCAGAGTTTCCAAGTCTAAAACGGGAAGCAGGGCTTTTAGGTTTTGAGGCCCCTCTTCTGTTGAGCCAGGTGCCGATCTGGATCTGGAATCCAGCCACTCTTTGAACATTTAGGACTAAGTGTAAAACTTACCTCTATGGGAGACGTTTACACTTAAATCTGGTCTGTCTTACACTACTTAGCATAATGTCTTATTTTTTGGCTCCTAATGCCTTACTTGAAACTTGATCTGTTTTTTTTTTTTGTCGATGAGTTTAACGAGGTACAACATAACATAAGATGTATGTGGTCATGTCTGAACTACTTGCACAGACACTTGTAAATTTTCTTATTCAGAAGAGCCCCCCTTTAAGTTATATTTAAAGTTAAGACGAGCCTATTAGGTTGCAGGGTTTTGGAGCATGTGTTGTTACATAGAAACATTTATACGTGCACAGTTCATGGTTTGTGAATGGACAACACAGCTCAAATCCTACAAAATAAAAATAAGGAGATTGAGGTGAAGGCATTTAAAACAGAACTTCATTCCTGTTCACTGCACTGATTTGACCCCTATAATCTTATTGAATGTTATTTTCTGAAATATTTGTGTGTGTGTGTGTGTGYGYGYGYGYGYGYGYGYGYGYGYGTGTGTGTGTGTGTGTGTGTGTGTGTGTGTTGTAATGTTTAGCACATAATTATCTATAAACAACATCATGTGATTTTTTTGCTGTGGGAAAATTTAGAATCTTATGAAATAATGAATAACATAAGGAGACCTCATAAAGCTTATAAATCATCCCAGTTACATGTCCTTTTTATTTTACTGTGTAACTTTACTGATAGATTTCMCAAAGGCAGACATAAACTTAAAATTTCAAAATGTATGCATAGACAGAACAGACAGACTATTGGAGCAGTTGAAACAGTTTTGCAGTTTTAACGTCAGTAAACTGGACTTTTCCAACACCCGTTCTCGTTGCATCTGTCTCTGGTCTTGTGGTTGCTTTTTCACCTGAGAGTGAATTTATGGTCATGATTAAAAGGCTCCTTAGCTCATTGTCGCTTTTCCTACACTTGGTGCCACGGCAGTGATGGTGGATCTAAATCTGACRCATCAAATCCTCAGTCATTTAGTGTGGTGTTGTGTTCCCTGACGGCTAAATCCCTGAAGAGACTAGCGGGAGGTTTCAACCCCGGCACTGATCTGACGCTTTTTTTAGATGCTGAAATTTCAGTTTTGCTCTTTTGTTCTTCTTGACCTGGGTTCTGTTTTTTACATTCATAAAATGTTGCAAACAAACTTAAAAAGTTTTTCTGTATTTACTTACAATATTCTGTGACAATGAACTGAGAAGCACCAATGAAAGATCCGTAAAGTCATTAGTAAAAGTAATTTAATTGTAAAATTAAATATATATCAGGATGGTTGCAATAAGTGATTGTTGCAGCACCTTTTCTTTAAAACACACTTTGGAATTGTTTGGAAAATTAAAGCTTTCCTATTTGTGGCTGCATCTATCTCAATATCCGAACAGCTGATATGGTGACTATTCTGGCAGTATGGTACCAAACCCACCTGCTCTCCAATACAGACCCTAAAAAATCTGGAAAGACTGACACTGGTGGTGTGGAAGCAGCTGAGAGCCAACTGTGCCAAGCTGTCTTTCTTTGTACAGCTGATAAAATTAGGCTTTTCTGTCAGCAAAAACACTTGAATATGTTTGTGTTCCAACAATTATGCCAACTCTTTTGACATAAGTGTTCGCTACACCTTGTTACTAAAATAGAAAAATTTGACAGACGATTAAA
>NW_013952485.1:1128076-1131213 GCF_001266775.1 Austrofundulus limnaeus | reverse complement strand
TAAAATAACACTTCAAGAGTTGAAATCAACTCTGAACAGTTTAATTTTAATACTCTGGTTTTTGATGTTGTTTCGTTAATGTCAATAATTTAGTAAAATTATTAGTTATTTCTGGGTTCAAACTTTTGTCATAGGTTTCAAATTAGTGCCAAATTTCTTTCCAAAGAACATTTTTGATTGTTTTTCCAGGGATTTCAACTTTTAAAAAAGAGCATGTGGTGACAGAATTGGAAAAATTTGAACAAACTATCTTTTTTGGTTGCATAGCTGTAAGTGACAAATCAAACAACTGTAATTGTATTTGTTTCGGTACACACTGAGTATAAAACTAGATGTATTTGGAAATATAAATCAATTTTTTTAATGTATTTATGCAGTGTGACAATAATTGTGCATTTTAGAATGAAGAATGAGAAGATGCATGGAAAAGCTCAGTTGTCTCTGTGCAATGGTAAGAACATGCACAACATGAATCATCCATCTATCTGTTTTCTTTACCCACTTCTTCWTTACAGGTTGTGGGGAGCTGGTGCCTGTCCCCAGCAGTCACTTAACTTACAGGCAAGTTAGAGTTACCAGTCAACCTAAAATGCATGTTTTTGTCTGTGGAAGGAAACCAAAGTAGAAAATCCAGGCATGTACAGGAAGAACTCCACCCAGAAAGGCCCCAGGTTCGGAGGCAATCCTGCCACCTTCATACTGAGATGGGACCACCCAGGATGAATAATTATATCAAAAATTTCCAAGTTWTGTACTTTATGTATTATACAATTTTTTTTATTAAAACTGGTTTTACAAATGATATTGCAGATTCACGATTTTCCGTCCTTAAAAAGATTTCTTCTTTCTCCGAATAAACGTCGACCTTTGACTCTTGCCAGCTTGAACTGAAAGTCAGCTGAGAGAGCTGCTTTAACAGCGATGAATTATCTTCAAGAACCAAAAAAAGAGTTCCAGTTGTCCTTAAAGCTCCCAACGTGTTAAAGGTCACCTTTAAAAGTCCCAGTAGACAGATCTTAGAGAGCAGTGATGACTGTTCATATTCTTAACGCCTTTAGCACCTCTTCCCACCCTGTAGTTCTCATATTTAAGATCACTTTTTATTTAAATTTAGCCTACTTTTATTAGCAGACAAAGAGTTGTTCTGTTTTTTCATAATAAATAATCTAATCCAAGCCAATATAATTATTGGAAACTATTTTATACAAAGTTTAAAAACGCTAATTCAGAACTTTCTTACTTGCTTCAGAGACTTTTTCAACCAGACTTGTTTTTTTTGTTTGTTTTTTTTTTCAGGTTTACTACTTGATTTCTCTCTGGTGCTCTCATTTTGTTCTTGACCTATATAAGGTCTTTTACTTTGAAAAGTTAACCACTTTTTATGGCTCATAGTGACAAYTCAATGTAATATAATTCAAGTTGCAAATTGGATTTTACTTTAAAACCTCTATTTCCCTCAACCACTGTGGGAAATTGAGTTTGTGACAGGAAACTTTTCCCAGTCACAAGTTGGGGGGAGACAAAGGAATGAAAACTTGACGCTTCCAATGAATTTAAGAAGGAAAATAGCAGCAAGTTGCTGATCATCAGTGAGCRTGACCATGGTAAATCATAACGTACTGAATTCTATTGTGTTGCTTTTTATATCTGAGGTTAGATTAAAAAATTTTAGAATCTAGCAAAGACCACCATTTTATTATGTCCTGATGTGTAAAAAAAAGTAAACTTTCTTTTTCCCATGGCTGTAAATTAAGAAAATGAGCTATTCTCAGAATTAAAAGTGAAGAGGCACTCTCATGGTTGTAAACGTAAACATACATATTGTAACCTTTTAAAATGCAATAGTTAAGCAATTAAGCAGGATTTTTCTTTGAGTTTCAATTTCTACTGACTGAATGCAAAGTTAAATCATTATTTAAAAAAAAAACGTTTATGAAAACATGATTTATTGCAGGATTGTTGTGTTCATCCACCGGCTTGGAAATCAAACCAGTTCTTGAAGGGATGTCATTCCATAAAATACATTTCTGCATTAGTTAAGTAAATGTTGTCTCTGGGATTTAAATACACTAGTTTTCATCATAAGCATAATCTACATTTCAGAAGATTCGCATTTCAGTGGGGCTGGAAGCCAAAGAATAGTGGACATAACAGAGGAGTCGCTGGTTCATCGCATGCATCATCACCTCCAGTCAGGTGGACTTATGGACAGGCGCCTTCATGCCAAAATAAACATCCAGTATCGCCGTGGCTGTAACTGTAACTCTGCTCAGCTGCGGGGCTCCCAGCAGTCACTCAGTGAAGCTAAAGATGAGAGTCGTGCATCTAAAATGGAAGACATCCTAGTAATAGCATCACAGACTGAGTGTTGACAACCAATCCACAGGCCTGAAGAATACCAGGCTTACCTTAAGGCTTTAAGAGTGGATGAAAAGCCAGTTTAATAGTTATTCACGTTCTCTACCTCTTCACCTGCAGCGTTCTKTCATGTTTTGTTTAATTCAATTCAACCATAAACCTGTACCATTGTTGTCACTCTATTTCGAATTACAAGTCATCTGTTTAAAAAAAAGGTAAAACGTGACCCCTGTAATTATTCTTCTTACTGGCGTCTAGTTAAGCCAATTTATTGAGCTAAAACCTGGTTGAATGAAACTGTATGCAGCTGGTGGTGAATCAATCATCACCTGGATGGTGACTTTGACATCCTGACACTACAGTTACGACCTGGTGAGGGCCGGTATGTGTGACATGTGTAGCTGTATATAAACTATGGTCTAAACTTGGCCTGAGGCATAGGCAATACAGGCAAACGCTAAGAGTGCCGACCATTTAGGGGGCACATGAGGGGGGAAAAACATATTTTACAACTCTTTATCAGAGTGTTGTTGATTTAGTCTCTCGGTGTAATGAAGGTAACTTGTTTTGTGGGTTTCTCAGCCTGATTTATTATATGGCGCAGAGTATGTTTAGTGATAAAAGTATAATATGATATAGTCAAGACTAACTACTGGTGCTCAGTGTGTAAATAGAAAACTCCGGCATATTTACATTGATGCTTACTTTTGACATGTTGATTAATTTGCATTGTCCTAATTTTAATAAAAAATAGAAAAAAAAAAAAAAAAAAAAAAAAA
>NW_013952485.1:1123481-1127806 GCF_001266775.1 Austrofundulus limnaeus | reverse complement strand
CCCCCAGAACTGTTTCACTACACAGCTACTCATTAACATGAACAGGTGTTCCTCATGATGTCAGCAGATATTTGCAAGGTAGACTTCTGGTATTCTGTTTCAAATGAATTATATTGTTTAGCTTTTTAATTAGGCAACCTGGTTTCTAAAGATAAAAAATTCGATCAAAGGCAAAACTGTTTAATTTGGCATGTGCATGTATGTAAATTGACAGTGAGGTAAAGAAAATTGTGCAAGGGGTGCCGCTCGAAATCTTGCAAATTGGATGAGGCCAACCTTGGTTTTGAGCAGAAACACAGTCTCAGTTACTGTCATACTGTTTGTTGTGTCTGTCTGTATGATATTTTTATTGATCTTTGTCTCTTCACAGCAGCTCATTCAATCTTCAGATGAAGAGAAAGGAGGTAATCCTGCCCCCTGGTGGACAGAAGCCACCACAGCAGGATGTTTCCCCACATTGTTTTTCTCTTTTTTTCCAGCCACTTGAGGCTCCTGTACTCAACTTTCACGAGAATCTTCCTCTTGATCCAGTTGAGACTCTGTGAGTAAAACATAATGATAAATAATCAACATGAGTTTCAGGGCCTGTGTTTTGTCTGTTCGCTCTGTTGTGTTATTATCTCACGTGTCCTGTCTGTGGTTTCTGTGCAGGAATGGGGAAGTTTGTTCAGACTGGTCCAACAACAACTCCACCAGCAGCAACACCCTGACTGCTCCACCAGAGACAATCATGTACACTCTGCTCCGACATGATCTTATGACAGAACTGATGCTGATGAAGCACAGTGACTGTGAAGAGTCTCAGTCAGCTGATTAGAGGGAAAGACCTTTTTTAGGGCAAGGAAGGAAAGAGAGAGGAGGACAGCTCCCACAAGCTCTGAGTGTGAGATCATATTTCTGTGAATCACAACAGTTGTTTATGTGATTTAAATAAGCCGATGTACAGTTTTTTGATATTTGACCAGTTTAGATTACAGGCTGTAGAGTTTAGATTGGGACCAGGCCAATTTGGTGCCCTAGACAATATTTCAGGTGGTACCCCTAGTCTCACAAACACTCACACACCAAATTAAATCAAATTAAAGGGGACCTATTTTGCAAAATTCACTTTTTAAAAGTTTTTTTTACTCAACTTTGGGTATGTACTTCTTTAAAAAACAGTCCTAGGACCAAAAAATAAATGCACCCAGGGGCATATTTACTGTAAGTAAATGTATTTTTAATGTATATTAACGACAAGTTTTATATTTCCATCATTTTGTGATGTCACAAGCCGTACGACAACCCACCGGAACCTGCGTTCAGCCCCCGGGTGAAACTCCACCTCCTCAGTATAAAAAGCCATCATGGTTGTTGTTGTTGTACAATGCGCAGCTCATTTCATAACAAGCCTCCAATAGGGCAATGGGTTGAGTGTTGGACCAGAGAGCGGGAAACTAGGGTTTGAAACCAGTATGGACAAAATTTAATTATTTATTGTCGTTCGTTATGAACACATTTTCTCATGTACCTCTATTGTTTAGCTTTTTAAAGCCTTGTTAAAGCCTATTTCTTCAAGTTTCTGAGGTATTTTGACCGCTGCTGCTCCCTGCTCTGGTAACAGCATGCAGAGTGAGGTCAGCAGAGGAGGGAGAGAAAAAAAAGCTGCGACCACGACTCTGCCTCTGGGTCTGACTCAGGGTATACAGTTGTACAACGGAGCTTCTGCTATTATTAGCCATGCTAACGTAAACACTGGCTTCGGAGGGCGGAGTTAATGTCAACAGATTTTTGGAGGGCGTTACCAACAGAGCTCATTAACATAAACAGCTCTTCTGAACGGAAGTCAGAGCAGGCAGAACTAGAAAATGGGAAATTTTATTATCTGAGAATTATTTTGTGCATTAAATTGAATGAACATGGTCTGGATAGCCCACTGACATACCATAAAAATTTCTAGGACCCATAATTGGTCTCCTTTAAATAATTAATCTTTGATAATATTTTTATCTTCAGAAATCAGATCATCCAATTAAAATAGTAAACAATATGATTCATTTGGAACAGAATACCAGAAGTCTACTTCATACCTGCCAACATCTGCTGACAGCAATGAGGAACATCTCATGCACAACTGTGGAGTGAAGCAGTCCTAGGTGGGTCCAGAGGTATACTCCCCCAGAAAAAGTTTAAAGTTAAAATCAATACTCTGATAAAAAGTTTGTGGCGCCCCCTAGATAGACGGTGCCTTAAGCATTTGCCTATACTGCCTATGCCTTTGGCCGGCCCTGGTTTAGATGAAGGCGTTGCAATCTTTCCTGACGTCAGAGCAGCATCTCTTCTTTTTTTTCTTTTCTTGATATGATAACAAAAGAGCAACATCTGCAGGTGAAGAGACAGCGTCTGGAGCAGCTTGAGATGCAGCAGCCTGTCCCTCGGGCAGGTGTCCTGGAGACTCCGCCCCCTTCACACACCTGTGACTCACTAGCAAAACTTTAACAGCTGGGTGTTCCTGCCACCAATATGCTTGCAGCTGACAGTGAACTCAGAGCAGACTGAGGGGAAATCTTTCTGATGACTCAGCTGCAGACTGAACAGAAGATATGTCATCTGACCAGTTATCAGCGCAGAGTTTAACAGCAGCTTCTATGATGGTGTTTTGGTGCATGAACTGCTGACTCATCTGATGAAAGCTTTATTTACGATCACTTGTATAAACAGATATTTAAAGTAACACATGCTGATATTGCCCTTTTTATTTGAGTGATGAGACTACCAGTCCACATCCAGCACATGTTGTTGAGTAAAGCAAACTTGATAAAGGACTCTGCACTGTTTAGCTCAAAACCAAGGTCAAACAAAGCTGGGAGAAAACATTTCATGGGTCAAACGTACAGCAAACCCGAGTGAACTGACAGCATGTTGTTCATGTGGCAAAAGCTTGTATCTGTCTAAAAGGAAATGTCTCTTCACACTGCCAAGACTTTAATCTGTAGATTGCATTTCTCTGATCCAGCTCAAAATATCCTTTTTTGTGCCGTTTTTTGATTTGAATTTTTAAAACCCTAAATATTATTCATTGTTTTTTGCATTTTGCTGCTTCCAGATGATGCTTTTATAAATGCAGGCCTGAGGTTTATGAGACTGCATTTTTGAATCATGTGGTACTTTTGTTGCTGTGACACTTTAATTTCCCTGTATGAGAAGATTGAAAATCCCCTGTGATTGTGTAACGTGAGGGGGAGTATTTGGTTGAAACCAAGCTGCTGTCACACAACACACAACACAGTGTTGGACGTTTAAGAMAAATACTGAAAACAACACCGCTGCAGGAAATAGTGGGCAAATAACCACACAAAGTCTATTTTTTGCACATTTACATATCTTTGTATGAGTAGAACACTAGTCTTCTGTGTTATAAAAATGTCATTTTTGGGGGATGAATGATTTAATGAATATTAAATATAAAAAAAATACAAAACACAATTTTTGGGTGAATCTCATACRAGTTTTGTTTAACTAAAGATTTTAGTAACTCAACATAATCCTCTTTTTTTTAACTAATATGGCTGCCTTGCAAGTAAGTACAGTTTAATTGAGCAATATGAATGAAGTGTCTCTGAGATTAATAAATGATTTTATCAGTTTGTTAAAAAATAATCTCAACATTTAGGGCTCAGAATATATATTGAGTGTAGAAAATGAAACTGTTCACAAATTAAACACTACTCAAATGTTTTAAAGCAGGTGAAGAAAGCAGAGAACTACTTCTCATCCTCCTCGCCAAGGGGCGACATATTCCCCCACAATCTGTCGCTGCTCCTCCGGCGTTGTCCTGCTCCCGGCGTCAGTGACGTCAGAGCAGCAATCCAGCCGGAGAACACACCGCAAACTGAACGATGTTCCTTCAAAATTAAAGCTTGCTCCTTGCAATGGGAGGATAAAACAAATAATGAAGTGTTACTATCAGAGAAATCAGGTTAAAACATGTTTATATATGGAAACAAAAGAGTTGAAGACAACAAAAAAAATACCATTGAGAAATAAGTGAGACTTGAGTGAAGATATCTATTTGCAATCATTGCTTAATGCATAATTTATTGCTTGGGATACTCACATTTCTTTTAAACATTTGTACAGTTTAAGGGGGAAACTAATTGTACCATAAGCCTGTATCTGACTAGACTGTGTCAAACTGTGAAWGTCAAGCATGAGAGTTTCTGGACTGTCTTGAGATGTTCCTGAAGGTGCTGAATTTCCTTACATGAATCGCAGGGCCTTGCTCTCATCTCGTGTCAGCTGACTTTTGAAGAAGTTCACAAAATTTTAGGCAACGAATTTACAGT
>NW_013952485.1:1121069-1123431 GCF_001266775.1 Austrofundulus limnaeus | reverse complement strand
GTCATCAAGGGTGCCTGGAACCTGCCTTGAACCCTTTCAATTAACCTTTTGTAATTCAGAAAGCGTGAGATGTGTGAAACAATGCTGGGAGGGTTTGATGACCTATAAAACTAAATTGTGACTGGAGACAAAAATACATATTGTTATACTTGAGACGTAAATAGGTTACTTTGGGACTAAACTGCAATGTGATGCAAGCACGTTATTTGCAGTGTACTTATGCAAATGTGTTGCAAATTAAAATTCAGAGACTAAGTAAAAACCAGAATATTTTATCCCAATCTGTCTCCAGCTTTCCAGGACTTGCAACCCAGAGAGATACTACTTTTGTCTTAAAGACTACGASGATATTATATGAATTTTAACATTTTAAACTCAAAACTCAATWAAATTGTGACACTACAGAATAGAAACTTCCCAAGTCATTTAGGTTTAGCAATTTTTTTTTTACATTTTTTATTTATATCATTTGGATTTTACGTGTCAGTGGCCTTCCTCAARATAGTTAGCAAACATGAAACTTGAACATCTATTTTCACAAAACCGCTTATCATTTTTTTTATCTTTCTACTTTATTACCTAAATATTTTTGAATCCGCCGAACAAAACTGCATTTTATTTTGAAACTCAAAACAGGAAGAGATGGCTAAATCCCGTCAACTTAACTCACGTGAATGAGGTGGAGGCAGGCAGCCTGCGACGGTAGAACAAGCGAGAACAGGTCCAAGAGTACAAGCCCGGTCTGTGTTTTCAAAGAAATAATAAAAAAAAAATTAGTAAGTTGAAGAATATTTTGATGTGAACATTTTTGTTGTCACGGGCACGCGGGCTCAGTTTCTTATTGTTTGSCTCGCGGGTTGTGGTGGTTTCGGCGTGTCGCTGTTTGCCCATTCTCACTGGAGTCAACATTAAGGTAAGCCTGCAAACCACAKATGAACTCTGTAAGTTGGTGCACTTTGACTCGGTACTTTTATTTACTTCGACTTTTAGTACGTTCGGGCCGTTAGCCTAATTTTCTTTTGAAGTAAAAAGTCCAAACTGTCGTAAAAGTTTGGAGTAAAATGGCATCGCGGACAGAGAGTGGTGTCACTTTCTCGCTTTGACGCTTGCTCTTTGTCCACTCAGATGTGCTTTAACTGCACATTGTGCCCGAACCGTGGTTAACCTCAGATTTGTCTGCGTTCATGGCATTCTTCTAACGCTTTTCTGTGTTTTTCCTCTTATTAAAACCCCAAAGAGTGTTTTTAAATTGAGACATTTTTTGGTAATCTTTGTTCGTGGCCACTTATTAAAGGCCTGTGAGCGAAGGCTGTAATCCAGGTCTTGATACATCTCAGTTTAGCGAGAAACCTGTCTATATGACTAGTTATCTATTTTTATGTAATTTATATTTAATTTAGAGCGTATTTATTTATTTATTCGTCAATAGTGGACACTTTTAGTTTGTTGGAGCTCCTGTTGAAGCAGCAACAGCTCACACAATGACCCTTCACTGGGCAAAAACACTCCAGATCTGCGGCTGGTGCCACATGTCGAGCTTGTCAATGTTTCTAGTGGCTTTTTGTGGTAACTGCACCGTGTTTCCGTTTCACATCAATCCCAGGGGAAAATAGGAAGCATTGTCTGCCTTTTGTGCTTTAAAGTATTTATCTGTGATTGCTCAACATTTRTCTAGCTGCTTTCAAATCCTCATAGTGATTTCAGTTTAGATGAATGAGTGCACACAGAGACATTTTCTTTCTTTTAAATGCAGGTAAACTTGAATTGCACAACCACCCTGCAGACACACCCTCCATGTTATCTTAGAACAAGGTTCACTCAGCAGTGACAGGTAATGCAACCACGTGCAATAAGACCTGGATYAGAGAAACTTTCATTACATCATGTATAGAGGGGAAAGAACCGTTACWCTGATCAGGTGGCATTTTTACCTTGATCACTGTTTTCAATTCAAAAAATTAAATGTAATCCTGGTTTAAACTCTAATCAGTGTTGCTTTTGAAACTATGCATTTCTAAAAAATAGGTTTGACTTTAAAAAACTGAGTATGCAATAATACTTAAAAAATGTTTTCTTTGTATTTAATATTTTTTGTTTGACTGGACCCAAATTGATTAAAAAATTAGWTTTAAGGTCATGAACAGTAAATATGTTATACTCTACCAGATTTTGTCTGTTTTATCAGTTGAATATGTTGTAGTATTGATCTCTTGGTTGCATAAATTAGATGGTTTAACAACCCATATACACTCCTGATCAAAATCTTAAGACCAGTCAAAAAAGTGCAAAAATTTGCATTTTTCACTATTGGATCTTAAGAAGGTTCTAAGTAGAGCTTCACAATGTTAAAAGAATAAATCTA
>NW_013952485.1:1110056-1119933 GCF_001266775.1 Austrofundulus limnaeus | reverse complement strand
TTCTTGTCTCTTGCACTGATTTCTTCTTTTAACATTGTGAAGCTCTACTTAGAACCTTCTTAAGATCCAATAGTGCAAAATGCAAATTCTTGCACATTTTTGACTGGTCTTAAGACTTTGATCAGGAGTGTAAGTAGAGGTGGTTAAAAAGGTGACACTGGCGACAGTTCCTTTTTCAGTGTTACTTCAGTTTGGTGCAATTCCTACTCACCTTTCTCCAGTTATTGAATCAGGAAAAAAACAAAACAATGCACAACACTATGAATTAACTGATTTTTTCAATCTACAGTGTTCAGATGGAAGTTTTCCAAATATTTAACCTTTGTATTACATTCTTTTAGACCCTTTTATAATGCGATGCTTATATCTATTTGGGCATAATTAACAAAATGCCAAACTTTTTCCCCCTTTGATGCCTGTTAGAAACTTGTAGCATTACTACAAGGGGAAAAAAGCTATTTAGGAGTAGCAGTGTTTCAAATTTAGTATATTTACAGAATGAAAAGTGTCAGTGTCTCAGGAATTTATGAACTCTGTAGGAGGGAGACGGGAGTTAATAAATATAGGAAAAGATGTGTGGTCAGAAGTACTATACTGATAAAGATCATCATGATAACAGCAAAATAAAAGCCTTTTATTTGGTGTTGTATTCGTTTGTAATCTGGGGAATGATTTTGTCATTAAGCAGAATATGCAGTTAGAGCAACACTGCTCCTTTTCTGTGACCATATGATTTATTTAAAGGTAGTAAGTAGGGTTGGGCAATATTGGCAAAATAATTGATCACGATTAATTGTAGTATTTAGCCGATAATGATTAATTTGACGATTAATCCCCTGGAGTCCCTGGACACCCTTATTTCGTAGTCACATGACCAATTTAGTGGGAAAGATTTGGTCTTTGCAAAATCTTTTTCCAAATTGTGTGAAAATTGCAGTTTTCAGGCTATACATCATATTTAAATTGTCTTGATAAATAAATTACAGAGCTTTATTTTTAATTTTCACCRAGCAGACTGCTGGCATTAATCGTATTAATCATCAAGTGCCAAAAAGTAATCGATTGTTTTTCTGACGATTAATTGCACACGATACGATTATGCCCAACTCTAGTAGAGAGTAACCATCGTAGTGCATGTCTGACCATGACAATAAAATAAAATGTTTTTTTTTCCAGTTGCACACTTCTTAAAATTTCATCACAAGTTCTTGATGTCAGTTTCTTTTTAATCCCATCTCTAATGCATGYGGATGTTTCTCTTTAATATCAGAATTATTTAAGATGTTGCAAAATAAATGCAGTTTTCTTCAGTTGATGATGACTGTGCCTCGTATAAATGCAATTAAAGTTAAATACATTTTCATGGCTTACATCCACCATCTGTACATTTTATGCAACATCTGCATTCTTGGTATGCTAAGAATTATCGTGGTGACATTTTCTACAAGGAATTGGGTGATACTTATTTGATGTTCAGTCTTTGACTAATGGTGAAAAGTGTTTGTGCACGGCAGCACTCTCATTTACCCAGATCATTAAATCCATTTAAATTACACATCTCATATCTGTAATGGGCTTAGATGACTTGTATTGATGCTCTATAGCAGCTTTTTATGCATAGTTTAGATTTGCTTTATTTGATTTTTTTAAAACTCGTCATTTTTTGTATATATTTTGCAGTATTTTTAAAGGTTGTGGAAAGTTACAGTATGTGGAAACATCAATTCTTAGCATTATTTCCACTTAGTGAAGACTGTCAGTGTTGTTAAACTCATTCAACTTGATTTAAAGTTAGACATGATTGTCTTTTTAAGTGTGTTTTACAACTGTTTCAAAAACTTAATTTTCTTCCTCCTAAGTGCTTAGATTTTTTTCAGTTGTTTATTCTTCTTGCCCTTCATCTCTGTTGTCACCACCTTGTCCTGCAACAAGGCCTGAGTCCCTAATTCACACCAAACAACTGTCCCTCAGTTGTTGGGTGTGCATTGAACTGTCCTTATGTCACTGCTGGGCACCAAGCCTAATCCTACTCTGGGAAGGGGGCGAAATGACAGGGTGGGAGGGCAAGAAAAGAGCRAGAGTCTGAGAGKTGAGTAAATCTGGTTATAGGACAGTGGTAGTATCTCATATTTCACTCCCTTTTTTCACAAAGTCACAACAGCACTAAATGTAATCTGAAAATGGTGCAAAATGATACATTGGCCTCAGATTGCATCAGAGATTAACAAAAAAAGTGTTGATCACTTTTGAGCATATTGACAAAATATTAGCTGGGTTTGCATTGACAAAATAAAATTATACAATCTTTTAAACAGCTACAAAAGAAATAAAAAAAAAAGCAGAACCATTTTTAAATAAGTGKTTGGAAGCTAATCAACTTGTTTATAGTAATTGTAATCTTTTTAAAAAGATTATATGAAGAACTTGCATAGAAAGAAGAACAGATCAATAATTGTAATGGCAATCCATAAGAGGAAAGCAGAAGTTACTTTGGTCTGTGGGATTGTTGGAGATATTCTGTGAAGAATGCTGGTCGATAATGCAAGTTTTCTGTGTGCTGCCTCAGACTGGAAGCAGGTGGAAGCAACATCACTCCAGGTCAAATGCAAATCRCTGAATTAGTTTCATTCCCACCACTTTGCATCAAATCTTAAAAATGTAAAAAACCACATCAAACGTACTTAAAAAACAAGTTGTCTTCTCAGTCAAATTCAAATGAAATATGTACTGGATCAGAAACATTTGAGAAAACTAGAAAAAGTGAAACTGATTTCTGCAGACAGCAGTGACATTTAAGCTCCTAATTTTGATTTTATTTTTGTTAAAGGAATGGGTTTGCTATGGGATGGGAACAGTTTTTTAAGCCTTTGATGGAGAGATTACCTTACAGTTCATGACTTTATCTTCACTGGAGGGGAAAAGTCACCATAAATTCATAAACATGCAGATAGCTGCTCGTTAAATAGTAATCAGAGTTGAACAGCTCCCCCACATTTTTCTCAATGTGTGTGGGGTTCATATTACTTAACAGAAARTTGGTTCTTGGCCTATAAAGAAAAATTGGGACAGTGAAACCCTGCACTTTCTAAAAAGAGACAAAAGTGCAGGATTTTAGGTGCTTATACATGCATGTTAAAGGAGACGCATGCYTTTTCACATTTAAATCATTCATTTGGTGTCTATAAAGTGGAACTAGAATGCTTTGGTCTGAATTCCTTCTTATTCTAACTTTACCAGACCCTCTTTCACCCGGGTCTATATAAAGTGGAACTGCAATGCTTTGGTCCAAATTTCTTCTTATTTTAACTTTACAAGCCCCAAATTCACCCATYTGTSTCTCAGATCAACTCATTTTGAGGCTGTCTCTTTAAATCCAAAACAAGGCACTCCGCCRCCGTCTAGTTTCCAGACTTGTCCACTCTGGTTTGATAGAGGGGTTTATTATTATATAGTGGCACAGATGCTTTTTATTTACAAATGTATTAAAAAATGTCAACAACAGAAGACTTGTCCATCCAGCCTTACATGTTGGAGCCAGAGTCTGACCCAGAGCCAGAGGAAGATGAAGATGATGAAATTATAKTTGTAGTCCAGACCATATTTWAAAGTTTTGTCAGCAATTTTGTGAYGTAATAGTTCAGAAAACGTGACGGGGAATAGAAAAAAATWAACGAGTTGAAAAATAAGAGCCAAACAGCATTTAAATATATCTACGCAGGACCGTGAGAGACTAAATTAAAAATTTCTGCACTCCTAGAGACTCCAAGTACACAACAAAATGTATATAACGACTACAAAAGTGGATTTTGCATTTGTCCCCTTWTTACATAAATTTAAAATGAAACTACAAACTAGTAATTGTAATGTTACTAATAATTGAAGATTTCAATAATTTTGAGGCTAAAAATGAGATCCTTTTTGCCTCAGTATTGCTGTTGGAGTAATGTTGTAGTGAAACTATAAACCACTTTATAGCATCTGTAAACTTATTAAAAATTTTAAATAATGTCATCAGTTGTCACAAAGTTATCAGATTAATTGATTTGTTTCAGAACCTTTGCTGTCAGAATATTTGGATTATTATTATTGTTGTTGTTGTTGTTATTATTGTTATTATTAGAGTTGTACCATGTTGACTGTGATTATCTTTTACCAGCTGAAAGTTGTTGTAAGATGTTACAGCTTGTCCGTACTCACGAAGAGTTCATCTATTGTTTTTGAGTTTGTTCGATTGTGTCGTTCTCCGCAGAGGCTTTGACTGGCCCTTCACGCTCTGATTGATTTAATTAGGTAGATGTTTCCCCCTTTGGCTGTACTGATGTACAAACTGTCAGCACACAGACGCACATCGAGTTATCTCACGCAGCACATTATAGGCTCTGCTTATCTGCATTTCACAGAATGATCCGAGTTTCCCTCAGAGCATCGCAGCCAACGCAGCAACCATCCCTCAGTGATTCATCCTCGTTAACAAACTTTTGGATGCTACAAAGGACATCAGCACTAATAAATATGACAAATGTAGGCTGCATTTCTTGGGTGCTTTATGTCAAAACAAAATTCCTTTTAAAATGTTGTTTTCTCATTCTTTGACACTACAAGCAGATGCTCAGATACTTTTGGGCTCAACAAAATTGGCACTTTGTTTAGTGTCTTTGGCTGTTGGGTAATTAGATCTAAAGCCAATATAATGCCAAATAAGTTATGTAAATCCTAAATCATGTTATCCAGCCATTGAACAAAGACTAAGCTCACTAACTGATCTTATAAATTCAGAATGTCAGGGTTGTTTGTAATTATTGCCAAATATAAAATAATGCTCACTTTATTTTTGGATTGAGACCACAAGTTTAGCACAAAACTGAATTTTAGAAATAAAAATTTAAATCCAAATTTAACCATTACCTTACCTCTTTTATAATCTTATTATTAACAGATTGTTTTGGTTTCTGCTGCTTCTGTTTGTGCTGTACAAACATGGTTTATAGATGTTTCACTGTATTACACGGGTACAGAAAAGAAAACAAGCTGCAGGATTTCTTTCCTGTGAAGCAATCGGATTACTGCAAAAAAAATACCAGAGGTGTTCCTGGTGATTCTTGTCATTTTTGCAGCAGGGTGGCGGTCATATCCTCAGTCATCCAGTTGGACTTGTAGGTCAGATGGTGATTTAGGGGGAGCTTGATTTGTTTTTGATTGTAATCTGTTGGCATTTCTAAGTCACATTTATTTTGGGAAGCCCAAATCATGATTGGTATTGTAAATCAAGTAAATGTATTACCCTAACCCTTGTTTGAATCGAATTCACATCAGTTACGATAAGGTGTGGATGAGATCTGGTAAGTTTTTCATGAACATTTTTCATTCAGCTTAAAAGGGTGTGGCAGAGAAAACAAACCAGCATGTTTTACAATTTGTTTTATTTCATTTCAGGACCCTAATGTCTCACCTGTGCATCCACTTTATCACCATTAATAATTTAAAAGTTAAGTCATCAGATGTTACAAATAATGTCCCAAAAGATAATGAAGAAATCTGGATTCCTCCACATTACACACAGGAAAGAAAAAGAAAGCCAATGTATTCAAATAGTGTGAACCTGTACTGGTGCGTGCAATGTGGGAGGGAGAATGTGAATGGAATTCAACTCCAGTGCAAACCTGCAACCGGATCCATAGCTTTCTTAGTGCAGCCAAACACTGTAACGAGAATTGCACAATGGACGAGACAAGACACAACATAGACTGGCTTGCTCATTGTTTCTGCTTTATAGTTTGTTGAAGAATTTGTAACATGCTACTACCAATTCTACTCAACTCTTATAAAGATAAATCTTAGCAAATCATAAGTGATTACCCTACTGTATTTTCAGCTCAAATATATTATCTGAGAAGTTTGTTCACAGTAACTGTAAATACAGACAAATACAGCCATTGACTCACATTTTGGTAAAAGTAAAACGTTAGAATTACTAACCTTACTTTTTTCTCCTTTTGTTGTGCTATTTGCCTTGCCAGAATCTAAGTTAATGTGCCAGTAAATGTTTGGTTTATTTAACATCAGAACTGACATTTTACTGTTCTATTATAAGTAATTTGAGTTGATATTGATTGAATTCGGACGCAGGTTTATATCTTACTAATTCTGAAAACTGTTTATAGAAAGCTGATTACTCACAATTAAGTTGTTAACTCGTGATTTGTTTGATTTATGTAAATAAATAACCATATTGTTTATGGATCAAATTGAGAGCCCACTTATTGTGTGTGCCTTTTTCACTTTGCACAGWCAACATATTGACGAAGAATAAGAAATTCCTTGGTAAATAATTTCCTCATAACCTTGTGTATGAGAGATGTGGGAAAAGCTTATATTCATAGAAGCCTCCTCCTACATATTGGGTAGGCATAAGAAAATTTGTCAGGTTGTCCAGCAGACATCCTCTTGACAAAATTTGGTTGTCTGCCACAATTTTTGGTTGGACAAACAAAATGTTCTCAGTCAGCCATCTTTATTGTTTAAGGAGATGTGAGTGGAATGTCCTCTTCATCAAACTTTGATTAAAGCAGAAAAAATATGGATAAATTTATTATTATTATTTACCCATAGAGGTTACCAAAGCGTTGTTTCCCACCAATAAGCACAAGTTCGAGAGCTTTTTCCTAACGTGAAGAGGAGTATACTGTGTACATGACCATAGTAAAAGTACACAGTTTAGTGTTCCCTAATGAAGTGTAAAAGTTGAAGACTGCACAATTTAGATTCTTAAGACTGATTGTATTCTGAAGAAAGGTAAGTTTAAAACTGCTTTTCTCRTTTAACTTTATCACATTTTAGTTTTTTCAACTTAGGGATTGTCTGAAACTATTATATAAAAATAATAGCGCATGAAGTCCTTTGCACAATATGAAGTTACTTTTATGTTTCTTACCTGTCGGTTGTGTCATTTAAAATTAATTTTTCATATTTATTTAATTACATTTATCACCATACAGTTACCTCTCAGTATGGTTGTAATAAAAGTTCAGCACATCCAAGCAGCCACAACACCCTGTTATTGCTAAAACGTCATAGACTTCAATTTTGAAGATATTTATGACGACTACCTAAAGCTGACTCTCACAGACAGAACTTTGTGATTTGGAGGAATCTCTGGTCAAATGGAGACACACACATCTGTGTTTTATTCTGGAGTATATGAATATTTGTCTTTAATATTATAGTTAGTATTGTTTGATCATAAAAGGTAAAGTGCGCTCCTGCTGCAGCACTTTGAGGATTAGGAGTTTGTTCACACCTGCACAGTTCACATAACTGTAGGATGACACTCAAAACATATTACAGTTTACTTTAGTTAGATTTTAGGCTCTAAAGTCCCGAGGAGGTCGAGGGCTCAGTGTGGGAGAAGACTGTGATCAAGCAGCCTCTGAGGCTTCTTCAAAAATGACTGTCAACAGAAAGCTCATGCTGTTCTGTTGTGCATGTGATAACGCAGTGTTACAGTGGAAATGCTTGCAAAGTGCTTTTAAAATATAATTTGTTTAAAATACACAGTGGTCCTTGGAAAATAGTCTGGGAAACGTTGAGGACTTTAACATGCAGTTTACCTCAACACTGCGCACGCCAACTTTCAATCAGACAGCATGACCCGCCCTACTGTGCTCTGATTGGGTAAAATGTTCACTGTGGTTTATTCATGATTTTACTTGGTTGTCCACCGGACAACCAGAAGGTGAGATCTGGCTGTCCAAAACAAAAATAGTTTGTTTCAAACAACCTAAAAGCCCTTATTGCAACACCTGCATCCCAACCTTCTGGATATTTTGGCTAATTTGGACGTGAAGGAATGACTAATGCTAGATGTATGACTTCTGTTTTTGATCTCTCCTGATGTTTGTAGTAATTTATAGCCAACTAAACTTCATAATGTTTAAAGACTGAAGGTAGTATTTCTTCATGTACATGTACTGTACCTTGTAATGTGCTCCTSTGAGTTGATTCTGTAGTTGAATGGAGCATTGTGATAGAATTTCTCTAATCCATTTCTGTGCTTTCTCTTATTCCCTTTTTAGAGACAAGTGCTTACACACATCATGACTGCAGGTGAAGGAAATCCTGCTTTATTTATAAGCTATAAAGCTGAGAATGCCACGTGGTTCTCCTGGGAGTTCAGTTCTGTGTGCACTCTTGTTTTGTGTAGACACTGTCTCTTTATTGCTCTCACAGGCATATACCACTTGCTACAAAGCATCTGTTTACCCTTTGTGCTGTTGTAGCTTGGCAGAGCATGTTTGAACATGACCTTGGCAGTTCACGGAGATGCTTGCTGACTGGCACTCGGTGTGTTTAATATGGAGGAAGCGATATTGTCTGCATGTCACTGAACCAACAGCAGCCAATAGTGGGATGACCTGGAAAATGTCAAGCTATGTAATCCTGCTGTGCAGAAAGTATTGAGGCAGGCGAGCTCCAATAGATTTAATTATCAGTCGTACGACTGGTCACAGAGGAGGCTGCATTAACATGGCAGCAAAAAATATTGGTATGAATGAAAACTATTTGGGAAAAACATTTTTTAAAAAAGAGCTGCATTTGTCATAATGTTTATCAAAAACTTAAATGGGACCTATTGTGCAAAATTCACTTTTAAAGTTTTTTTTACTCAACTTTGGGTATGTACTTCTTAAAAAACAGTCCTAGGACCAAAATAATGCACCCAGGGGCATATTTACCGTAAGTAAATGTATTTTTAATGTATATTAACGACAAGTTTTATACTTCCGTCATTTTGTGATGTCACAAGCCGTACGACAACCCACCGGAATCTGCGTTCAGCCCCTTACCAGGCAACCCCCGGGTGAGACTCCACCTCCTCAATATAAAAAGCCGTCATGGTTGTTGTGTGCGGCTCATTTCACAACAAGCCTCCAATAGRGCAATGGGTAGAGCGTTGGACCAGAAAGCGGGAGACCAGGGTTCGAGACTGGTATGGACACAATCTATTTATTTATTTTTGTTYGTTATGAACACGTTTTCTCATGTACCTCTATTGTTTAGCTTATTAAAGCCTTGTTAAAGTCTATTTGTTCGAGTTTCTGAGGTATTTTGATCGCTGCTGCTCCCTGCTCTGGTAACAGCATGCAGAGTGAGGGCAGAGCAGAGGAGGGGGAGAAAAAAAAGCTGCGACCACGACTCTGCCTCTGGGTCTGACTCAGGGTATACAGTTGTACAACGGAGCTTCTGCTATTATTAGCCATGCTAACGTAAACGCTGGCTTTGGAGGGCGGAGTTAATGTCAACAGATTTTTGGAGGGCGTTACCAACAGAGCTCATTAACATAAACAGCTCTTCTGAACTGAAGTCAGAGCAGGCAGAACTAGAAAATGGGAAATTTTATTATCAGAGAATTATTTTGTGCATTAAATTGAATGAACATGGTTTGGATAGCCCACAGACATACCATAAAATTTTCTAGGACCCATAATTGGTCTCCTTTAAATTCCTCCAAAAACGTGTTCTACAAACATGACACATAAAGATGTCTAAGTTTATAACACAGATGTAATGAGTATTTTCATTCATGATGTTTCCTCTGATAAATTTTGAGAAGGAAATTATGTGCTTCAGATGTGATGATTTCCAGCTTTTTGTTTATCTGTTTGGATATTATTTAGGGCTGCAACAACGAATCGATAAAATCGATAAAAATCGATTATTAAAAGCGTTGGCAACGAATTTCATTATCGATTCATTGYGTCACGGGATTTATGCATCCTTCACCGTGTCGCGGATCCGATTACGTCACCCGCACAGCGTTGTCAATGCTGGCTGACCTAAAAGTTTAGGAAGAAAGAAAAAACTCTACCTGTAAAGAGCC
>NW_013952485.1:1090657-1109562 GCF_001266775.1 Austrofundulus limnaeus | reverse complement strand
CATCTAAAATCATTTTATTTTAATCTATTTTCCTCATTCAGCAACCTATTAAATTTCTGTTATGTTTCATGTAGGAGAAATACACATTTTTTTCAGTCAATATTTAATACAGCTGCCAAAATAAATTGTTAAAATATGTATTATGTGCTTCTGTTTTTTAATTCAGGAAATTATTTTAAAAAATCCTTCATTTTATGGGAAGACCCTCTTGATTCAAGAGAAAACTTCATTTTTTAAAAGAAAATGGCTGCTTATTAATTAATTGTTAATCAATCTATAAGATAAATCAACTTCAGATTAATTCATTATCAATAACTTGCATCCTTAAGGAGTTAACTTAATTTATATCTACTCATATTCATGTAATTAAGCATTTTAATGATTTGGCTGATTAATCGAAAAAATAATGAACTGATTAATCGATTATTGAAATAATTGTTAGTTGCAGCCCTAATATTATTGCAGTGTTTCAGTTTAGTTGACAGCTTTAATAACAGCTGTCAACTAAACCGAAACAAAAACATTGAGCTTATCATTTTGATCTTTATTTAATTGCTGTTTAGGGAGCAGCGGTAACATTATCCCTGTGTGATTTGACCTTATTCTAACCTTTTATACTAAGAATAGCAGAGTGTGTAAAATCTGAATACTGTCACCACACTAACCACTTGAGTTTAAATGTCAGAATACTAATAATTATTCGGTTCATTTCAGATCATTGCAGTGTTTAGCTTGTCATTCTTTAGTTAATAATTTGAAAAGTTGGATAAAACTGAAGCATGGAATTAGTTTGACAATCAAGTATGGGGTATTTAAACATGTTTGAAGATAATTCTAGTATCTGAATGCTAAATAAGAAGCTTCTGGAATCTTGTCACCATCAAAGCTGCTGAACAACTAGTGAACACAACACTCTGCATTCCACTACATGTTAATGCAACTTATCAGTCCTGAAGTTGGCTGTTTGGCATAGTTTGTGTTTCTGTGCAGCTTATTTTCTTGTTTTTATGTGTGTGTTATGCTACCCATGACACATTTTTCTTCTAGGCTATAAAGTTAATGAAAGTATCCATAAATGGATAACTAAAATACTGATATTGTTAACATCTTGATAAATTTTAATAATAGATTATTTACTTAAACAAAATGGTGTTTTTATGTTTGTTCATGTTTCTTTTTAACGTACCTCCTATGGTGTCTCCTGTGGCTCTGACCTCAAAGTTATGCCGCAGAGACAAATAAACAAAAGCAAGAAAAACCAGCCAAATACTAGATAAAACTCTTTTCAGACTTCCTTAAAAAGAAGTTCCCAAGTGTCTCAAGAGAACCTGGATAAATATAGATAGTTTATTCCACTCACAATGCCATGGAAAAAGTAATTAATGGAAAATGACTTATATTCATGGAACATGACGGTTACCTATTTATTTATTTGTTAATTTTGTGACATTTTATGATTTCCTGTGTTACTGTCATTATCATCTTTTGTGATTTTTAGTGGTTAGGTGTCAGGCTTTTAGGTAGGATTTTGAAGGAGTGCGTCAACACTAACAGTTATGAAAATGCTGTATTTATCAAAAATAAGTCTGACTTGCCTCATAGCCTCTAAATGCCATTAAATTGGCCTCTGCCTATTTAAGAACATGCTACTGTTTTCTACACTCCCACTTCAGCATGTCTTCATAACAATGCTTTGGGGGAGGGGTTCTCTGTATGGCAGGATCTTGGCTGCAGACTGAGCTCCAGGTAGGAGTTCGGCTGGGGACTGAGCTCCAGGGAGGAGCTTTGTGTAAAAAGGCACTGCTTTGTACCAGTAAACGTTTAGRAAGCTCCAAATGGGTACCAAAGGAGATTCAAGGATTTCTCAAACATGCTTGACTGAGTCAAAGCAACACGCAGATTATGTTTTTGATGAGGGAATGACATTATATCAKGATATAAAGCTCAAAAAGTCCATTTTGCATAATGCCGCCCTGTGATGCTTTGGTGCTATGCTGACATGAAATAATTTATGTAAAGTGATTTTGGAAAACGTCTTATTGTCTGCTGACATGAAGGGTGAGTGATCATGCCATTTTGTGTGTGTGTGTGTTTGTGTGTGTGTGTGTGTGTGCATATTTTTGTCTGTTAGCAAGAAATCATAAATCAGTGGACAAATGTTTACAAAATTCTCAAACTAAACTTTGTGTGGACCTCTTCCACCAGGCATTTAGCTCGACGGGCGTCAAGGCATCTTTACGACACCCTGCTAAGATTTATGACACCTCATGGACGGGCCTAGGAATGTGCGATATGGCAAAAAAATTCATATCACAATATACAATATGATGGGTGGCGGTAACGATATATATCACGATATAAAACTTATAATAGAAAATAAATAAATCACACATTAATTGAGTGGAATAAATATGTATAGGTAAAAAAATTTTAGACCTTAAAATCTCCTTTTTTAAGGGACACTTTAAAGTCTCCCATAAAAGTCTAAATTTAAGGGAGATCTACCTGGTTAAATCATATCACACACACAATAACTTTAATGTAATAAATATCTGCATCCATTGGGTGTTGTTTGGAATCACCTGCTTTGTTTTAAGGTGGTAAAACAAATTGCTTGTATTTATTCCTTTCTACACACTTTGCAGATTATTTTTTCTGCACTCCACCTGTTTAATCTGTGCACGCTCTGGCGGGGTGACAATCATTATAGTCACGCTTTGGAGTGCGCGTGCAGTCGGCCGTGCGTCGTCGCGCTATGACCGCAGGAGAAACGAGGCCCAGACTGATTTTTGTGTGTCCCACCTGAGCACTGACTTCACCTGCACTRACAGTCGCCTCGCTGCGTGGAAATGAATGGAGAGCAAGTGACGTCGCCTCCCATGTGTCGAGCCCTTCACACATGCCGCAGCGCACGCTCCTCCCGCAGCAGGCAGTGTTGTCGGTCGGCATCTCGACCGCAGGACGCGCCGTCACGTAAATATGTAAACAGTTCRGCGTTCGTTTTCACACACCCGAACCAGGTCCGAATAAGTTTTTTCCCCCATCTCTTCATTTGCGCTCTCAGCCAGGTTGCTTCCCGCTTCCTCTGTTTTGACTCCAGCTGGTTACATTATCAAAAAGAATTACGTGGTTGGCTGGTAGACTACAGATCTCTTTCATAGGACAAATTTATATAGTTTCTACCGTATATCGTTTATATCGCGCATTCCTAGACGGGCCTATATAGTACGTGAGGCTACGCGTGTCTATTGATTCATATTTTTGACGGATGCCGAAGCTGCTCCAGAGTCCATCTACAAAGATCACACCGCATCAACTGGAACAGGACCGAGCACAAAATCCCTATTTTCAAAATAATTCACCGAAGACAGACCAGTTTTGTTGAAGCCCTTGCTATATTATTAAATATATGGGCATATTTATACATAAATGATGTAAAAATATATTGTTTTGTTTGGGAAGCTGATGGAAACATGCAGTGCGCAACATATGAATACACACATAAAACAGATGGATTTTATTCTGAAATCAGAAGTTTCAAAAAGACAACATCRATGCAGTTTAAGTTATGTTTAGTCTGTCTTCCACAGAATGAATTCTTTTGCCCTGACTTCAACATTTATTAAGAAACTAATATTAAGTTCTTTTTTCTACTGAAGTGATTAAAAAAAAAACATTTATTGCGCAATCTCGCATTTCCCACACATGCCTCCGCAAGCTCCTTGCACTGGGCCGGACCGGACCAAAATTCGGGGTAGGAAACGCAGCGCGCGAATGTAGCAGTAGGAAAAGTGACTGTCAGAAATATAAGAAAAAAGCCCTATAAATCCAAGGAAATCTGTTTTCACCAACATAAACATAAAGAGGACAAGGTGCCATGCACAGGCATTTCCTGTTTATTTTTCTCTAAATCAAAGAGGGTAATATTTTTAATAATTATAGCTCAGGGGTGTCAAACTCCAGTCCTCGAGGGCCGCTATCCTGCATGTTTTAGAGGTTTTCCAGCTCCAACACACCTGATTCAGTGATTGAATTAACTCTTCAAATTGGGCAGAAGCCTGTTAATCACCCAGCGATCAAAATCAGGTGTGTTGGAGCAAGAAAACCTCTAAAACATGCAGGATAGCGGCCCTCGAGGACTGGAGTTTGACACCCCTGTTATAGCTGCAATTTTAAAAATTTTAATAAGAATGTAAAATCTTTTAGCATTTGTAAAGTTAGACAGTAGCTCTATTAGTAGGTACACTGTAAACCCAAATTAGTAATCATTACTAAAGCCGTTTATGGTAAGTGATAACACCGGGATGTCTAGTTTTTACAAAATCAAAAACGAAACAATTCAAGCTCTGTTTACATCAAGTCTAGTATCCAAGCTTATTATCCATTACTAAATAACTTAAGATTTGTGGAAAAAAAAACTTTTGAAACGTGAACTAATAAATTGTGAAACTAGTACAAAAAATTTGCTTAAAACCCTTTTTATATTTCTAATATTTGCTGTTGAAAAATAAAAAAGGAGGTTTACCAAAAATTCAATGAATGGTATTATTGTTACATTGTTCATGTTGTTGTTTCCTAAGGATAGTTATCAGTGTCTACTATTATCTACTCTTTTTGATATTGCTTATCAATCTGGTATTTTAACGGTTCTCTTATCAATTCTTTCCTATGGGAATCAAACCAAAAACAAATTATGAATATGCAATGCCTTTATTTTAGAACAATAGAACATACAATAAAGCCACTTAATTTATATTTGCACATGCAATTTCAATTTGCATTGCATTAACTGCATGTCAGTTTTTTTTTTTTTACCATTATATGCAATATGTAGCTCCACACGTCTTCAGATACAGAACAGAAGTAAAATTGCTTACATGTTCTGGATGACCGATGAAAAATACAGTATGATAGTAACATCGGGCAGTGGCAGACTATATTAATAGTAAAGTTACTACTGATATAGTTTTAGCATGTCGCTTCGTTCCAAAAATAAAACGCTGCACTGATGCATTCGGTCAGAGTTACAAACATGCATGTCAGATAATTATTTAATMGGCTGTGATTACACATTAATAGAATTGGCATAACAAGTAGCATCCATGTTTAGCTACTTCTGTGTGCACCATGCTGAATGTGACTTCATTTCTTTTTCTGCGCATGCGGGTTGCATCCGCCTGTGAATCCTGTCTTAGCAGCCCTTCCCATTTGTTCTGAGGCTGACAGCATCAGAGAAGCAGACAGCGAGACGAGAGGGAGAGCTCTTTTTTTTTTCTAACAATGCAGCATGTCTCTTGTCTGCGCTCTCCATGCCACTATTCCAGTACCAGTTAATCATGTGGAACCTGTGCTAAATAAAATACCCTGTTCCGACACCATCCCTATTGTTTCCAAATAGGTATGAATTCATAAAGCGTTGTATATARCTTGTATTTTTTAAGTTTAGTTGTTGGTGGCACATACCAAGTCAACGGCCACTGTAAATATAACACCTACACTGCAAAAACTGTCCATCTTACCAAGTTTTAAAATCTTATATCCAGCCAAAAAGTCTTTGATGTTGTTTTGAGACTGATTTACTAAACAAGAACTGATTGTGTAAGAATAAAAATCTTGTTTTCAGAATGTGTAAGATTATTTGTCTTGTTAGTCTGAAATTTTGACTCAAATTAAGTCAAAATATCTGCCAATGGAGTAAGAAAATTTTACTTGGTAAGATTCTTGAAAWAAGAAAAAATTGAGTCAAATCAAGTATTTCAAGAATCTTACCAAGTAACATTTTCTTACTCCATTGGCAGAAATTTTTGACTTAATTTGAGTCAAATTTTTGGGTTAACAAGACAAATAATCTTACACATTGTGAAAACAAGATTATTATTCTTACCCAATCAGTTCTTGTTTAGGAAATCAGTCTCAAAACAAGATCAAAAAGATTTTTTGGCTGGGTATAAGATTTTAAAACTTGGGTAGGTGGRCAATTTTTGCAGTGTACAATTGTGGTTTCAAAATGTCTAACAGGTCTGCATTGTGTTGCARTAGTGCTTAAGTATTTTCATTACTACGTTTGTCTGGTGTCTGTGGGGAGCCTGAAGGTAAAATTTGATCAAAGAGAATAATTCAGGTCTGTAGCTGAGGGAGGGGTTGGAAGCAAACCAGTGGAGCAGAAGATACAAAGAGAACGTAAATCTCGCTTTTATACTAAACTGAGGGTTGTGTTGTACAACAAAGAAGAAAAGGAGCAAAGACCTGGATCTCTGACCCAATTGTTTTGTTGTTTTTGTACGAGTTACCATCGTTAAAAACCTAAAGACCTTACAAGTGTGTGGTTTTTTTTATTTTCTAAAAAAGATTGCGTGATGGGGAGTTGTTTGTATCTTAAAACATTCAGTCATTTGTAATGGTACTGCCTGAATATGCATCTTGTGATTTAATCGATACACTTTTAGTTGTGGCTTTACTAGGTTACCTCATCAACTAAAAGTCCCAACATGCTGGAGTGTTGACAGATATGAGGTGTCTTTAACTCCCACTATCTGGTTGATGAGTTAAAGCTGTGAGAGGAAAACATTTAAAAACATTAGAAACAACATTTCTTTTAATGGCTTTCTACTTCCTCCTGACTTGTGTGCCATACAAATTCAGAGATGTAAGAATTTTACCATTTTCCCCACTAAACATGACAGATAAATGTTAACTATGTTAACTATAAATGTTAAGTACTGTATTTAGTTTTACTTTTTGTTGTGTAAGAGAAGCATCAGACAATTAGTTAGCAATGGTGGCATTCTGCTTTCTTTTCTTTTTTAAACAAAGAGATCAAAATGTGTTTTTAAAAAATGCAAGGAAAACTGCTCATGGGGATTTCTGTGAAGCAGAGGTAAAGGTTGTACACAGAATTGGAYTTTTAAAATAAGCTGTTTCTAGAGGCATCACTGTCTGTGTTTAGAGGGCAGGGAGGTGTGCAGAGGGAATCGGCACTGAGCTGTTTTGGTTGGAGTTGGCATCAAGAAGTTGGGTTAACAAACTAGTTTAAAAGTGCTAGGACTATAAAAAGGATTTTGTAGGATCACACAGCCACAAGGATTCCTTTCTTTCAGCTTTCAGTGCAGTCATTATGATGGAATTATTTATAATGTGCGTGCTGTGTTTCTCTTTTCCTAAATAATTAAAAAAAAGTAATAAAAACTGCATTTCACATAATGTGATCTTTACATGAAACTGGGGATCAGACTGAGATGCTCCACTAAAAATAGATTATACGTGCATAGGTATTCCTAAAAAGTATTACAAAGTATCCAAATTCCTGGAAAAACTTTAAAATTTGGTGTTGCTGATCAGAGCTTGGTGGTCCCACAAAAATGGGTAACAGATAAAAGCAATGTCGAGCAAGAATAAGTATTTTTTAATATGCCATTTTTAAATTGTTTTGATACTGCTGGCTTTGCTTCACCTGCCTTGCCTTAATTATACTAAACGTTTAATGATTTTTTTATAACAAACCCCATAGTTCTTAGTCATTAAATCCTGTATCAATACAAGCAGACTGAMCTTTTGATTACCAGCTCTGGAACAATGACTGTTTCTTTTTTCCTAAGTGTACACATCACTGCTCGTCTTTCTTACATCAGTTTTTTTCCATACACTCATTAATACACAGATGCTGGATTGTTTAAAGGTTTTTTTTTCTTAGAAACATGAGATCAGCATGCAACTATTTGTTTCTCTTATTTTTTGTTTTACAGGGCTGATTATTTTAGTACAAGTGTTAGCATAACAACTGTTTAAAAGCACTCTTAAACTCTGCTACCACTTTATCATTTAGGTCCGTTGCATATTTTAATTTTGCTTCAAAATATCTGTGCCCACAAAGTTGGGACTTGCAATGAAATAAAATTTACTCAACCCAAGTCCTGCATGAAATACCCACCAAGGAAACGAGCTTCAGGCACAAAGGCATGTAAATGGTAAATGGACTGTACTTACTGTATATAGCACCTTTCTATCCAACCAGGATACTCAAAGTGCTTCACACTACAATCTGTGTCCTCATTTACCCATTCACACAGCACTTTATTAGGTCTCTACAAAGCTAACATGTATAATCAATCTACGGAGACTAATCAGTGCCAATCACATACGCAGACTAATCAGTGCCAATCACATTCATACACTGATGGGACACACATCAGAGACATTAAGGGTGAAGTATCTTGCCCAAGGGCACAGCAACTGAGACAGCTGGACAGGGGATCGAACCGGCGACCTACCGGTTCCAGGACRACTCCCCTAACCACTCTTCCACAGCTGCCCCATGTGCTTCTGCTAATTCTGCTAGCCAAGAATCTTTATTGTTGCCCCCCATCGCTGAGGTGGGGGATATAGAAATGCTCTCTGTCCGTCCTTTAAAATTTCAGATAGATGTCACTTGCACATAGAAAAGCTAAAATACACCAAATTTGATAGGAGTCATCCATGTTGCATGCCAAACCTTACCATCTGGTCATATAACATAATCAAAGCCCCTGATAAAAGGAAGTGGCCTTTTTTGGCGTGACCCTCTTGACCTAATCAGCAACAAATTGTGTCAGAACACAGATAAGGACTTGATTGTACTTGCTTTCAAGCTCAAAGACTTTTGGATGAAAGGCCTGGTGGTACTTATATTTCATCGTAGCAATATTTTTCTTATACCCCTAGTTTCCACTTTATAATTCCTTCTAAATAAACAGTGGTAAATACTCTGGGACGCTTCAAGATTTTCTTTTAGAAATTAATTTTTTTTTGGATTGGGATGGGTGGGTGTGATCTATTTTCATAAGAGAAGCACGTTAACGTCTTCATACATTTACGTCGCGCATGAAATCTATCGGTGTTCGTCACTGATAAGGGGGGAAATAAAACATTTAGTGATGGCGAAAACAGTAGGGTTTTTTTATCGTCGGTAAATATAAGCAGCAAAATCACTGCCCACCACCAGTATTTGAGATGGCTGCTCCAAAAATAACATTAGCTTGGTAATGCACATTGAGCGGTGCTACGAGGAAAAATGTACCACGTGAAACCRTTCACTGGCAGATGCGATGTAACATTTTGTATGTGTTCAAACTTGTTAAACCACTATTAGTATTCAGAAAGTTCTTATGATTATGAAAATAAATGGTTTTCGGTATGAACCGGTATACAACCAAGCTGTAGGTTATACTAGTTGCCACTTAGCTCTTAGAATTCAAATGGAAACTGTGCAGTCCTTTTAGGACAACAAGAACGTGAATACCTGAAGGTCTTGAGCTAAACTTTCATAAATATGTCAAAACTGTGGTGTTAAATTAGAAATGTTCAGATAAAGTGGGGTGAATTTCCAAAACTCAGTGGAAGAACAAGYCTTTTTTCTATCCATAGTATTCCTGAGAAGCTTATGTAGGCTGCCATGACAGTCACTAGCCCCGCCCACAGCCCTCCCCACTGTTCGCTTTTTCCGGTGCGCAAGAAATTCATTCATTCAGATAGTTATGATAACAACAAATTTAGTTTGTTTTTGCTTTAACTGGCTGCTTGAGCAGTTCAATCACGAGTTTGGGTTCAACTTGTGTATTTGTCGGCTACCGCAACAATTGAAGAAAACTGAGAAATGCTTTAGAAATGTTTTGGGGTTTTTTGGGGGGCACAGTTGTGTTATAAGAGCAACAATATTACATCTCTATTTGCCATAACCTCCTGGGCCCCAAATTTTATTGTACATCTTAGACATTCACTCATAACATTTTCATGACATTCACATATAGGAACTTAAGGTGGGCACTCATGGCTAATAGGTGGCCGGATGGCACCATTCTCGCCTCCTGTGCCTGTGCCCATCCCCAAGGTTTGCATATAGACACTTAGGGTTTTGGGTTAGAGTAGTGGTGGAGGGGAAACTGGCACCACGCCAGCCTCTGCCTATTCTTCTTTCCCTTTTTAATTGCTCTATAGAACAACACACACCAACAGTACGTCTGAGGGTGGGTGTGTGTGTGTCAGGGTCTTTACTCCCATCCCGTTCCCTGACTGCCATTTGGGGAGGGGGTCCTGAAGAAGGACGGGCCACCAGGTGCAGTCCTGGGCTGTGGATGGGCTCTGGGCTTGGACGATTGCCGGGGGTGGGGCTGGCTCTCCATCCTCCCTGGTGCTGCTTGGTCTCCTGAGGTGTGGCTCTTGGTTCCTGTGGGTGGCCCGCTGGCCGGGGTGGCTGCTGGGTTCCGGGAGGTGGTCGGCTGGGGGGGTGCACTTGGTCGTTGGTGGTGTGGTGGGGTGCAAATCGCAAAGGGGGGCTGGCCGGGCGTCCTGGTGYGGCCCGGGCCGGGCCTTGGCTATCTGCTCCTCTCCACCTCAGAATGATTGGGTCTACCTCCTGGGTTCGGGTGTGTGCTGCCTCCAATAGGGGGTGGGTGCATGTCCTGGACCTGGGGAGTATAGAGTGTGTATCGGGGGTATGAGTGGAATGTGGCGTCCTTGTATGTCTTTGAGTTGGGGTGAGGATGGGGGTGGACGGTGCGATTGTGTATGTGTGTGTTCTGTCAAGCTGGGGTCTGGGCTGCACCCCCTGCTGTTTTATCTGCTGCTGGCCCGCTGCTACTCGGCCCCCCAGTGGGGGGTGCGGCTGGCCGCCAGCGTGCTGGGGGTTCCTGGGGTCTGGAGCTGGGCGCTGGGGTGTGTGCCGGCCTGGTCTGGTGACTGCCTGCTGGGGCTCGGGGCCTCTGGCCATGTTGAGCTTTGGCCTGGAGGGAGTGCACCCTGGGGTCCCAGACCTCTATGCCCTTTCCTGGATCTGCTCTGGTGTGGCGGGTGCCGGTGGGGCCCATGAGTTTGTCGCTGCTGACCCCAGGGGCTGTGCGTGTGGTCGCTGGGGGGACTCTCCCAGTTCTCCCCTTTGGTCTGATCTGGGGGGTGGGTGGGCAGATCTTCCCGTGCGGGTGCCCCTTGGGGCTCTGCGCTCGGGATCCCTCTCGGGCCCTTGGGCTCTGGTCTTCCGTATGTCTGCCTCGTGTCTTGGGGGTTGGGTCTTTTGTCCTCCACAGTCACTATTAAATATTCCATTGGAGAAATCTTGTATATACACGCATGTTCACAACTGCTCACAAAGAGGTGTTCTGACTGGTCACTGAGTGTGTGTATATATGTCTGTGTGTATACAGTATATTAACAATGTGTATGAATGTAGGCATGTGTGTATGTATATCTTTATACAGTATATGCATGGGTTTGTGTATATATTTATATATGCCATCCATGTATTTATCCATTTATTTTTCAGGTGAGTGGACAGATGTTGGGTGTGTGGTCCTGTGTTTTCTTGGTATATATTTAATATATTTCTAATCTGTATTTCAATCTTTCTAATTACTTCTCTCTTTGTTTTTCCCTCTTTTTCTATTTTCTTTACTTAAAAAATCACTGATGATGAAGAAATTAAGAAACTAATAAGTTCTTTTTTCTACTGAAGTGGAAAAAAACATTTTGTTTGGAACAAGACGTAGTAAAGGTGTAGCGTCCTACAAACTGCACTTTATGCCGACGAAGGAGGATCGCAAACTAACATGGCTGTGGCTTTAAATCTGAAAAATCCAGCAAAGAGAGTTTGCTTGCTTTTTTCATTTTATGGACCAAAAAATCCCATGGATATTCATTCCGAGGCAGAGCTCTGTCTATCTGGGCTAAGGCTGGTTACCGAAGGCATCTCGCCCGAACCACTGTGAGTGAGTCAGACAGCTTCCAGTAATGTCCACTAAAACACTGAATCTGTACCTAGTGAGTTAAACTCTAAATGTTGTGTGTCCCGTCGCTATTTAATCATGCAGTTCTTTGCTTTTACTGAATGAAAGTCTACGGTGAATGGCATTAGCGTCAGCGCTAGCTACTGTTAGCCTGGTTGTTTAGCGTCTTTTTTGGGGCTAATCTTAACTCTAAAGAAATATTTTGCCTATGCTTAGCCGCATGCTGGCAAACCATATAAATAGCTTAATTTAACTGTCTCAATTCTGAGTAATCTCAGAATAATAAACAATACTATGAGCTTAGCAGCGCCCAGGGGCTATAAAAGTGTCCGGTTTGTTTAAATAAAAATATGCTGACAGAGTTATTAGAGGCAGTTTATTTATTTTTGTTTATCATTTATTTAAAATGACTGCAGCTGCCTCCAGTTCGTCTCTCTAAAAGTTACTGGTGAACTAGCWGCCAGTGAATTTTATGCTTAGAATAAGGGGGAGAAACCATCTAATCACAAAACTTCTATAATATTATTACAATTCTGAGGGGCTTATGAATATTTTACTTCCAGAACGGTTGACATTTGTGATAATGCATGTGTGTCTTCAGGGAAAGACGAGGTAGTTGATGTCAGTAGTAGCTATTAGTTAACATCGGGACATAGCTTCATCAGTCCGTGAGCAGTGACGGCTGAGCCACTGATAAAGAATTGTCCTTGCCGCCTTTTAAAACATCCTTACAGTACTACACATCCAATGTGTGGCCATCAACGCCAAATTTTGATGAAAAATGCTTTGATAAACAGCGATGGTGTATCCTCGTAATAATAAACAACACCAACCGGAAAAAGAGAATAGAGCTTCCGCTATGAATTATGGGTAGTGGTGCAAAATCAGGAATACTGTGGATAATTTGACCCTAGTGTTAGTGAACTTGCTGATATCTTACTGTAATAGGTTCCTGCTTTGGCTGAAAAAAACAGTTCTGTTTTTTATGTTAAATAATATAATATAATTTTAAAGAGAAGCTATCTCCTTAAACAGGCCTGGCTCTTTTTGTGTGGTCCAAGTGTGCTGTCTTCTCAGTCCTATTTTGAGCTGACAACAAGTAACGCCCTTTTCTCGGCTTTCTTTTGTTACTGGCACTTTTTAATTTATTTCAATGACGTTCGTGTGTATAGCACCCTTTTATTTTGTATCCTGAAACTGAAGAGGAACAAACAGCCACATCATTGGGAAGGCTGGTGTGCTCTTGTCAGACATCCCACTCTCTATTGAAGGTCTGTAAAACGGAATAATAAATTGTTTGCATGTGCGTTACAGGCTTATGTCACTCGTGTTGTGGCTCATAAAATTGAAAGAAATGCGGCAGCAACAGGCAAGCATGTGGAAAACATTTTTATCCTTGATTATATGTGAAAGGCGTCCAGTTTTGTTCCAGCCTGGATTTCTTGTTGCGGACAAATCGCATTTGTGAGAAAAGCATTAGCCCTCTTTAAATTACTTGTCCACAGTGGCTCTAACAGTAAGTCTGGCTTCTTCCCCATTTCAGAGCATTCAGTTCACTCCAAATGCTTCCGACACTGATTGCCAGTAGGGAGTAAAGCGGTCCTCCTCCTTCCTGTGAAAGTAACTACTGCAAACAGAGTGGAGTAGCGGGGGGAGGTGGAGATGTTCTCCCATTGGTTGAATTTTGGCTGTCTTTGACCTGAATGCCAAACACAGACAGCTCTGCCAAACGTTTTTTCCCCTTTTTAAACATTCCCTCTCTTTTTATAATCCTCTTTTACTTTCCCTTTCTCTCTTTGTGTGCCATTCAAAGAGCCTCTGAACACCCCCCCACACACACACACACACATACACACTCACCCCACGTCCCCTCAGTAAAGGGAGTTGTGAAGTGTTGAACCCCAACTCTGCAGTCTGTCGCTCATCTTTCTCTTTTAAACTCTCTGTAAAGGAGTGGGGGGTCAGGAAGAGTTTGCACTCAAAGCTTTTTTGTTTTTAAACCCACTCTGTCCCCATTTGGTCGGGTTTCTTTTGTCTACATGTGTGTCAAAGAGTGATAAAGCGCTTTTGTTTAACACCTGTTTATTTGTTAAAGATGCCAAGTAAATCAGTTAATGTCTCTGGAAAGAAAAAGGAAAAAACAGCTTTATTGCACAGTTTTAAGTACAGGTTTTTTGACAGTCTTACTAGGATTCACCATCCTATCCATAATGCATCAGAAGACATAATTTCCATGGGGAAAAATGCACATTTCTTATGACCCTCACCTCTACACAAAATGAAGAAGGGTGTCAAGGAGACAGAAATTAGTATTGCAGATGTAGGAGGCAAAGCAATCATGGTAAAATGGGAAAGAGTCTTGTTAAATTGTCAATTAATTTGAAATCACTGGTTGAAAGAAATGACACAAACTTAGAGGGATTGTGGAAAGGTTAATTGGATAAATGACGGTGTTTTTCACACAATTTTACTGCAATATAAAATGTCTGGATTATTTTACCGGATTGATTTTAGGTAGTTTCAACAATTTAGTTGACAATTTGGTTCATTCTAAGAAGAAAATGTTGGGCATGAACCAAACAATATTTGTACCCACCAAAGATGAATCCTCTAAAACGATTAGGAAACACCTTGGCAGTGTGGAAAGTAAGAGCTACAACATTCCTCTACATATCTTCAATCACCTTTTAAAGGGAGTTTTGTTGTACTGTGCCATTTGTGTGAACAGTTAAATGATGTAGTCATCTGCAGAACAACCTGGCAGACCCTGTTGGACAAAAACAAATGACTAAATTTTACGTCACACAGATCTCTATCAAGACAAAAGTCAAGCAGACATGGAATCATGAATTCAGCTTACAGCAGATCAGTCATTACTGAGCTGAACTGTGCTTGTACGGATGCTAATTTCGGGTGGGGGTTTCGGTTTAGGACSAATGTGTGAATTGAGTTTAGGTTAGTTTTAAGGTCGCCTGTGAGGTTAATGTTAGAGTAAATGGTCAGGGTTAGGGTATATAATTACCAGAAAATGAATGGAAGTCAATCCACGGTCCCCACGGGGATATAAAACAAACCTGTGTGTGTGCATTAAAGTCAAATGTAAACCAAAAACTAATTCAGTTTATCCTTAGTCTAAACTTAGTTTGGCTTGTTGACAACAAAGATCACAGCATATCATTGAAAARGAGGTGGATTTGATCCTGTAAAAATGTGTATCACAGTGTCAGTGCTGCAGCTACTGCCCACAAATATGTGACAACCCATCTACAGTTCTTTGACACCATCTAAAATAATTCTCGTATTGTAGAGCTGCATGCAGCACAACTTGGTGTGCTTCTTTAAATGTTGACACACAGATTCTTGTTACATCAACTCCTCCCCTTTCTAATATACAGACATGCAAGTGGAATGCATTAAACATCTGATAAACTGTTTCCACAGTGCATATATATTCCCTGTGCCATGAAAAATAACTGTGTGCTATAAATATTTTTTTACATTGCACTGATGATACCACTTTGAAAGCTACTTTTTTGCGCAAGAAAGATCCAAATTCACTTAGCATTCATTAGTAGCTGAGCTATCAGCAATTGTAATGGCTCTCAACATTCAAAAAAGTAACAAGTTGTTTGTGCACTCAAAAAAAAAAGGAATAAATCCAGGCAAAAGGAGCTGCTTTTGCATCCACAACTCATGCTCACAAAACCAGAGGTGATTTACCCCTCAAGCTCAGATCACTTGAAAGAAAACATCTATTTAGAAAAAAATACTGGTTGCTTTAAATCGCCATCTCTGTATTTTACTCAACCACTGCAGGTTGAGGAAAGAGTAGGTGTGAAGTGACATTTCCTGTGGAACTTGCAAGAATTCTGAGGTTTTCAACTAACTTTAACCAAATAAATGTATAGATATTGAGTTGTAAAAGTTGCCATGCTATGATGTTTTCTGAACTGTTAGGTCACAGTATTTGTGACAGAACTGCCAAATAAGGTCTGGACTTCCCAACTACAACTTGCTTTTCATCTTCATTGTGCTCTGGGTCAGACTCTGGCTTTAACGTATAATGCTACGTTCACACCGAACGCGTTTTGAGCGGCCAAAAAGCGCAGAACGCCTCTCGTTGGACGCACTATTTTCAGACCGAAGAACGCACTAGTGTTCAGACCAGAACAAGTGGCAGCAGCGGGGTGTGGGAGGAGCGTGTCCTCAGCGGTGAAATAAAGATAAAATAAAAGAAAAGGGTTTTGATTTATTTACTAAAAAGCAAGCGAACGTTGCACACAGCAGATAATTAACTCACCAGATGATTTGGAGGCGATTTGTTAGGTTAGTTTCGTCACTCCAGAAGCTGCCAGCTGACTGACTTTTTTCTTTTTTTGGTCCAGAGCAGCTGATTCGCGTCAGTGCTGATATATCCTCCCAGAAAATCTAACTGCACATAGTCGATTTCAGGTAAAGATCTCCAGTCCGTCTGTTTCGGTTTTCAGTGGGAGACGCGTCGAGCAGCGAAAAGTTCAGATATTTGAACTCGGGCGGCGGCTCAGGCGGCGGCGGCTTCCGCAGCACTGCATGCGCGGAAAACACTCTGCGCCCCTTCCGCCTTCCTTGCGCACTGCCCAAAATGTATGTGACCTGACGCACAACCCCTAGAGACGCGTCCTCATAGACTTTGCATGTGAATCGGCCGCTCCTGCCGCTCAAAACGCGTTCGGTGTGAACGTACCATAAGTCTGAATGGACAAGTCTTCCATTGCTTTTGTAATTTGTAAATATTAAGTTTTAGCACCACTATATAGTCATAAACCCATCTTGTGGAAGATGGAGGGGGTGGGGTGTTAAGCCCCTTGTTTGGAAAGAGACAACCTTAAAATGAGTTGTTCTGAGAGCTCAGAAATAGGATGAAAGAGGGGCTTATGATGGAGTTAGTAAGGAGGAATTCAGACCAAAGCAATTAAGTTCCACTTTATATTTACAACAATTTAATGATTTAAATGAGAAAAATGTTTTTTTCTTTTGTCTCCTTCAAATTTTGACAATGATGCATAAATGTGGTTAGTTGTTATCAAAATGTAATAATTTTATGCGGTAAGTATTGCACCTTAGTGTGAATTTTATCTGGATCATGCTTCCTAATAAGTTGATCAAATAAAGTTTGGCAAAATGTTATCTTTAAAGTTGTATCAGTTTTGAGCGTTGTTAATTGAAATTGAATTTAATGTCAAAGTAATGCTGGCATAAGAATGTAGCTGTGTTGCTTTTCCTATTTCACTAGCCATGTTTCCATCCAATGTAATGCAAATTTTGAACGAACTTTTAAAATGTTGCAAAAAAAGAAATGCACATCAGATGTGTTTCTATCCACTGGCTTGGAGCGAATCTAATTAAGCATAATTACTTAGACAAAATGCATGCATGTAGTAAACAGGAATTAAAGTCGCAAACTTGCAGGGATACATATTTCGCGACAATTGAGAGAAGTGTTGCTACTATCAGAAAAGTTGTAATTATTTTATCATATCCACTAGTACCATTGCATGCTGTCTGGAGCCGTAGAAAAAGAAATGCAATTCTCTTAACATTATGGGAATATCCGGGAAGACGCTGACAGCGAGAGGAGGGTCCAGCTGCAGCCGCTATAATTACTGGACAGCGGGAACAGCTGATTGAGGTAAACGTTCGCTACGTCAGAACTTATTTTGCAAATGTGTGTCCATCTCCCCTTTTGCACATTAACTCTTTTTCAGAAATTCCAAAAACCACCTCAAGCAAGCATAAAAGCTTTTTTGCAAATTTTGCCATTTTAATCCACCTTTTCTAATGTGATACTTCAAAATGTGCACAAAAAACTTTGATGGAAACACGATTACTGTCCCTTATGAAGATCTGATTATATGTATTACTAATCCATCTTCTTTGTGAGTCCACCTGTACTATCTGGTGCCATTTTTAACATTCTAAGTTTATCAACTTCAAAATTCCCATTTTACCATGATTGCTGCTAACTACTTCTAGTTAGCAGTTTCTGGGTTTCATTGTTTTTTTGTCCAACAAAGTATTTGCTAAAACAAAAATAAATGTGTAATCTGGTCTAATCCAGCTGTTTCTGCCCAAGGCACTAAGGCCAAACCATTTGCTTAGTCTCCTGAAAGAGTTGACATCACCATCCTTCATCTTGTCATAAATCTGTCCCTCCAGTTCAGTTTCCCTCACTCTTTTAAAGATTCACAGCTGTTGCTTTTGTAGCTCCCTTAAATGCAAGAGCAGCCCTTGAATCTCAATCCTTCTGCTGCCTTTGTTTCTCCAGTAAAAACTGTCACATCCAGGAAAGTTGAGTAGTTTAACTTGCTGTGAACTTGGCAGAAACTCTTTGTGTTGCTCAACACTCTTCCTCTCCTTTCGTCTGCTGTCCCTGTCCCAGCCTGTGAAACAATCCAGTTTGACAGCTTTAGCTACGGCAAGCAGAGGCACATTCGCCCTGCAAACTGTTGCACTTGAGTTCTTGCTGCTTGATGTAGAGCTAGAAAGCAACAATGAATCATTCTCATGCTATGATGCTCATCGCTGCTCCTGGTTGTGACCATAACAGCAAGAATGTATTTAGTAATCGGTTTTCTGTCTCTGTGGTCAGGGCCTAATTGAATCAGAATTGCATTTATGCAGCTGGGGGAAAAAAGCAGGCAGTGTTGTACAGCATTCCTATTTGTGTTTCATAATAAGTAGCCTACATGGAAAATATAAATTGTTCCCCCAGTAATGAAATCATTTTATTTATGCAGCACATTTTCTCATTAATCATAATTTTTTGTGTTTGAACTTAATTTGCTCTCCCTCCTCTCAGTAATATGTAAATGATTATGAACGATGGGGAAAAAATAATCTCCTTGTTTCATAAGTTGCTGTTCTTTTTTGCCATTCATTATACATGTCCAAGTAATCTTACCCCATTTTTTTTACTTAATCTGCTGTTAATTTGACAAATATTTTGCAAAAACTTTTTGGCAGTTGAGTCATCCCCATGCATTGTTTAAAAATGCCAGGAGTCAAAGTTTTAAAGGGATCCATGATTAGTTGTAACATTAGATTTTATTTGATAAACATATGTTTTAACTGTAAAATAAAGACTGTAAAAATACTGTAGGATGTTTAGTTTTTATC